>NW_024412700.1:2953694-2979824 GCF_014898765.1 Herpailurus yagouaroundi | reverse complement strand
TGTGTGTGTGTGAGGGCGTTGTATGTGTGTGGGGTGGGTGTGTATGTGTATGGGTGTGTGGGATGTGTGTGTGTGGAGGTGGGGGTGGGGGGGTGTAGGGGTGTGTGTGTGTGTGTGTGATTAGTTTCTACTTGTTTCCTCCACTTATTTCTGGCTTTCACTTTATTGTTGCATATTTTTCAGAATTTGAATTTCCCTATTTTAGCTGTATTTTTTTTTTAAATTTAATGTTTTTATTATTTTTGAGACAGAGAGAGACAGAACATGAGCGGGGGAGGGGCAGAGAGAGAGAGGGAGACACAGAATCTGAAGCAGGCTCCAGGCTCTGAGCTGTCGGCATGGAGCCCGATGCGGGGCTCGAACTCACGAACCGTGAGATCATGACCTGAGCTGAAGTCGGATGCTTAACAGACTGAGCCACCCAAGCGCCCCTTAGCTGTATTTCTTTGCAAATTTTTTGTGCTTATCCTAGGGATTAGAATACATACTCAACTTTCCACAGTCAACAATGAGTTAATAGTGTACCAGCTCTGGTGAAATACAGAAATGTATCAAGTTTTCAGCCCGCATCCAGCCCCATGCTGTTATAATTGTCATGTGTATTGAATCGAGATACTTTACATACTCCACTAGATGTCATAATTACTGTTTATAACAGTACCTCATTTATAAAGAGAGCAAGAAGAAAAAGAAAGAAAAAAAAACAGTCTGTTGCATTGGCCCATCACTCGCCTTTCTGACGCTTTTTAGACTTGATCCAGGACCTGAGTTTCCACCAGGCATTATTTTCCTGCCTCTTGAGAACTTCCTCGAGGTGTGTGTTTGTACGGACCCGCCGGCACCCAGTTCCTTGAATTTGCTCTTACCTGAGTGCCTTGGATTTCCTTCACTTCTGAAGGATATTGTCTCTTCATATAGATTTCTAGGTTGATGGTTTTTCCTTTTCCTTTGGAAATTTCATGCCACGTCCTTCTGGTCACCATGGCTTCTAACAAGAAGCGGCTCTTAATTGTTCTTTCCCCGACACTGTTTCCATGCATTTTTCTTTCGCTGTTTTCAAGACTGACTTCTTGCTTGTGGTTTCTAACAGCCCAGCTATGATGCATTTTTGATTAGACTTCTTTGTGTTCATTCTGTTTGGTGTTTGCTGAGCCTCGTGTCTGCAAACGTAGGTCTTTGTCAAATCTTCAGCCTTTAATTTGCCGAATATTTTTTTCTATTTGTTTTATCCCTCTCCTCTCCTGGAGTGCCAGCTGCACACATATTGGGGACCTTGATATTATCTAACACTCTCTGATGCTCCGTTCTTTAAAAAAAAATTTCCCTCTGTTCACCTCGAATAATTTCTATTGAGCTGTCATCACAGCTGCTTTGTCTCTCCTTTGTCATGATTATTTGACTGTCAGGTCCACCCAGTGAATTTTTACATTTCAGAATCTGGGTTCTTATGTTTAGGATTTTCCATGTTGTTCTTTCTACTGTTTCTACTTCGGGGATTTCTCATTTCCCTGCTGACATTTTCATTCACGGGAAACATACGTACTTCCTTGTGCGTCATGGAAATATATACACTTTTAGGATTTTTGCCCCATCAGTTCCAAAATCTGTTTCATTCTGGAGTCAGACTCAGTTAATTTTCTTTTATACTGAAAGTATGTTCCCCTCTTTTTTGGGGGGGCATTCTTTGTAAGTAAGCTAATTTTGTGCTATATGCTAGACACGATGGTTGTCAGTTTCTGGACATTCTGAACTATGTTAATATTCTTTAATAAATGTGGTTTCCTATGCAACACCAGGTAATTTTCTTCACTACACACGGACCACCAACTTTGGGCAGCAGCCTTTTACACTCAATGCCGGTATGTTACCTACAGCAGAACTGCTCTGCTTGTCTTCTGGGCGTGTGTGGCTCACAGGTCAGAGACGCCAGGGCTCTGCTGGTTTCTGTGTTACTAATCTCTGTTCCACCCTGTCTTGTTACCCCCTCCCCTTCTTAGCTTTTCAGTTTGACACTTAGCTTATTAATTTCAGCATTTCCACTCTTCTTATAGAGTCACGACTGGTGCCATAAATTTCCTGAATTGTGTCTTTATCTGAATCCACAAGTTTTAATGGGTAGTTCTCTCATTAGTGCTCTGTTCCGTGCATTTTTAGTTTCTGTCATGCTTTCCTTTTCAACCTGGGAGTTACTTGGAATTTGTAATTTGCAAATGTATGTAAAACACTCTTCTTCGTCTTTTTGTTATTGACTTGTAATTTGCTACATGTGTTAGAAAAACTTGTACTATCCCCTCTGTGAAATTTGTTGACTCTGGTTTATAGCCTGAGGCGGGGTTCGTTTTTGTGGAAGGTTTCTTGACGGAATGGATATTTTCTAACCGGAAGATGCAGGGTTCTCTATTTGGTCTTTAATCTAACCGTGCTGGTTGTACCATTCATTAACTTGCCTCATTCTCAGCCCATTTTTTTGCACGCTTCACTTTTTCTTAAAAAGCCCCCCATTGTATTGACACATTCTGGTATGATGATGGATCGATTAGTTTTCTCCTGTTCATCCTCCAGATTTTGAGTTATACATCTTGTAACTATTTTATCAGATGAGTGCAAGTTTAGAATTTTCTCACCTTCTTGGTGATTTGCAAGGTTTATTTTTTTCACTGTATTTTCCATCCCTCATAATGCTTGTCTGTTCTGCAGAACGGGAGAAATAATAGTATACACCCGATATCGTGCATGTGAAGATTCAGAGACATCATGTACAGGAGACTCGAGATGAACTTAAAATGACGCCTGGGTCAGGGCAGGCTCTGGGGTGCGTGTCAGCTGCTACTCTTGTCTCAGGAGAAGATCTGGAATCATCTCTGCCTCCTTTTTGTCTCTCGTCTTCAATATTCCATCCCTCGTCTGTGCCTACCCCTTTGCGGGCGTCTTGAATGGCTCAAAGCCATGGGTCCTCGTGGCTTGCGGTGCCCTTGCCCTGGGTCTGCCCATGACCACCTTCACCTTGGACGCCTCTGACGGCTCACTCCCTTCGCTCCACGCTCTGTGCACACGAGGACGTGCTTCTATTTTTTTTTTTTTTTTTTCTAGGTCCTTTGGCAGAGACTGCTTTGGCCAACTCCTCAGCCTGACATTCAAGGTCCTTCACATCCAGGCCTGGGTGTCTCTTCCCATTTTAATTTGCTGTCACCGCGCCCCCCCCCCCCCCCCATCAAGCGTCCTGAACCATGTTGTGCCTTCTGTGCCTGGGTGATGCCTCAGACCACTGCCCAGCCTGCAATGCCCTCTCCCACTCCCTCCGGGGGACCTCTGTCCGCTCTTCCCACAAAGGCCTCTCCCCTGCAAAGCTTGCCATGCATCTGCCAGGCGGGATTAACCCTGCTCTGCTCTGCCCCGCACCCCACTCCTGCTTTACGCTCCTCACTGGCTGTGACAACTCTGTCTCCTCCACAAAGAGAGCGGGACGCATGGAGAAAAGGCCACACCTTCTGGACTTTCTACCTCTAAAACCTAGCATGATGACTGAGGGGAAACCGGGGGCTAAAAACGCGTGATGCGTTCACCAAATTCACACCATCACCCGTCTGTCTGATTCGCCAAATGTGCAACCCGCCTGCGACTTCGTAGGCAGACCGGCTGTGTGAGAGGCTGCTCCTGGCCGACAAGGTCAAAGGAAGCAGGGGTGGGTAGGGCCGCTTCGCAATTCTGCCTTTAGTGCCTCTTGGTGAGATTCTGAGATAGCTCCTTTCTCCCCGTCACGGCAGTGCAGTAAGATACCCCAGAGGGGAGTGTAAGGTGCATTTGGACACTCTGAGGACGGGACGGCGACACTGAAAAGCCAGGCTCACCGGGAATTCTGAGAAACACAGAGGGTGAGGTTGTGAGGAAAAGATCTCCCGGAGAAAGTCTCGCACGGCGTCACCCTGTGCGACGTATTGTTCATGTCAAGTACTCAGCATGTAAAATATGTCATTAATTGTTCTGGGTGGCTTCGGCAGTTCTCCAAAGCTACATAATTAAAGAAAGCGACGACATTGGTAGCCAACACAAGGAAGGTGATTGCTTTTCATTTTATTCTTTTCCCCCGATTGTGATAGAAAAATATATAGCACTGTAACACGTTTTTCTCGCTCTTCCAAAAATAGGATGACGTTCCAGTCATTTCCTCTGAGAATCATATATCAGCTGGCTTCGTACGTTGCTTATTTTTGCCTGACACAGTAATGTATTTCTTAGAAACCTTTCAAAGGTCTTTCCCATGATGAAGAAATTTTAAATGGATGGCATTTTGTGGTACTAGAGATTTCTTAGCCATCGAGATACGTGGTTCCCGTCGCCAAGGATGACTTAGACCTGCTGGTTGGTCTTTTTTTTTAATTTTTAAATATTTTTGAGAGAGAAAGAGAGAGAGCGAGTGAACATGAGTGGGGGGCGGGGCAGAGAGAGAGAGGGAGACACAGAGTCCGAAGCAGGCTCTAGGCTCTGAGCTGTCAGCACACAGTCTGACGCGGGCCTCTAACTCACAAACCACGAGATCGTGACCTGAGCTGAAGTCAAACGCTTAACTGACTGAGCCACCAGGTGCCCCTGGCTGGTCTTGATTATATAAATTGACTGACAATTGATTATATAAATATCACAAAGAGTTGCTTCAGAGAAATAGACTTTGAGAAACAAACAGCGCACGTAAATGAAGCAGATCTGGTTTTTCTTTAATTATCTTCTTTTAGTTGTAAATAGCTGCTAATAGAAACAGCGTTCTATCCTACTTATTGCTTATTTTATTTTCTTCTCGGATACAAATTACTTGTATTCACGTATGCTGATAACACATAGCATATAGCATGTTTCCTAAGAAAGTCAACATCCAGGTGATGGCCATAAGATATAAAAACTGATCTGTAATCCCTAGCGTCCACGCTGTGGTCTAGAAATAATATCATTTCTCACTAAACAGAATCAGTATGCACCATGAATCTGCCATGTTCCCTGACTTAAGGACAATTACAATTAACATTGCCAATCAGATGATAATTATCGTGTGTTGGCTATTGTTAAGTTCCACATTAACCACAGCATCGTACTCTAAGAAGGATCCCAAGCTACCATTCTCAGTAAAAAGCACAAGGGATCTCTAAAGACCTGGGCATTTCTCGATCTGAGGCACAGAACATACAGTATGAACCTGGGATATCTCAGCGGCCAGCCAGCAAGGAAGTGTTCAGTGACCGATGGGGACACAGACCATAAGACCACGGTAGACGGCAAAATGGCCCTAATGCTTCCCTCCCTCCTGCCCACGGCCTTTGTGTCTGGCTTCGCCAGGCTCTTCCTCTTGAACGTGGGCTCGGATGCATGACCTAAACTGGTCACTGGACTGTGAACAAGCAGGCACCCGAGAAACCCTCGTATAGTTTGACTCGCCCCTCCTGGCTTCTGCCATGGCCGTGAAACAAACATGTGTGGCCCCGTCTTTTGGCCCCAGGGCGGAAACAGATGTGGAGCACAGCTGAGCTGCCCGGCACCGGAGAAGACGCCAGTCCAGATCCGCTGGCAGCCAGCTGGTTGTCCAGCCCTGGAAGCAAATCAGCCGGCGGAGAAGCAACCACCGGCTGCCGACAGCCAGCTGCGTGAAAGATAAATGCTTACTCTGCATGTCACCGAGGGTATGTTGCTGTTTGTTACACAACACTCTTGTGTCACTAGACAACCAGTGGGAGGGCTCTCAGGTCTGAAGCTGGTAAAATCTGAACATCAAAAGAACAATACCCTAATTGATTCAGACACATCAAATGTATAAAACAGTTCAGGAATCCATAATGGAACTCCCAAAAGAGAAAAACAACTCGTTTTCCACAGTTGGAGGGAACTATGACATCAAGTCCTGACTCTGAAACTGGTAATTAAAAATGTCTGTAATACCCAAAGGAATCTACACATTTAATGCAATCCCTATCAAAACACCATCAGTATTTTTCACAGAGCCATAACAAACAATCCTAAAATTTGCATAGAACTGCAAAGACTCCGAACAGACAAAGCAATCTTGAAAAAGAAAACCAAAGCAGGAGGCGTCACAATCCCGGACTTGAAGCTGTATTACAAAGCTGTCATCATCAAGATAGTATGGTACTGGCACAAAAACAGACACTCAGATCAACGGAAACAGAACAGAAAACCCAGAAATGAACCCACAGCTATATGGTCAATCTTTGACAAAGCAGAAAAGAAAATCCAATGGAAAAAAGACAGTCTCTTTGACAAACGCTGCTGGGAAAACTCGACGGTAACATGCAGAATGAACCTGGACCACTTTCTTACACCACACACAAAAATAAACTCAACGTGGATGAAAAACCTAAATGTGAGCAAGGAAAGAATTACAATCCTACAGGAGACCACAGTCAGTAACCTCTGTGATATTGGCCGTTATCAATTTCTTACTGGATAGGTCTCCGGAGGCAAGGGAAACTAAAGCAAAAATGAACTATTGGGACCTCATCAAAATAAAAAGCATCTGCACAGCAAAGGAAACAATAAAACTAAAAGGCAACCTACAGAACGGGAGAAGATATTTGCAAGTGACATATCTTATAAAGGATTAATGTCCAAAATACATAAAGAACTTATAAAACTCAACACCCCAAAACCAAATAATCCAGTTAAGAAATGGGCAGAAGATGTCAAAGCCAGCATCCAAATGACCAACAGAAACATGAAAAAATGCTCAACATCACTCATCATCAGGGAAATACAAACCAAAACTACAATGAGATATCTTACACATCTCAGAACGGCTAAAATCAAGAACACAAGAACCAAGTGTTGGCGAGGATGTGCAGTGTCGGTGGGAATGCAAACTGGTGCAGCCACTCTGGAAAACAGTGTGGAGGTGCCTCAAAAAGTTAAAAATAGAACTACCCTACGACCCAGCAATTGCACTACTAGGTATTTACCCAAAGGATACAAAAATACTGATTTGAAGGGATACATGGACCCTGATGTATCCACGATAGCCAAACTATGGAAAGAGCCCAAATATCCATCAACTGATGAATAAAGAAGATGTGGTATTTATACACAATGGAATATTACTTGGTGATCAAAAGGAATGAAATCTTGCCACTTGCGAGAACATGGATGGAGCTAGGGAGTATAATGCTAAGCAAAATAAGTCAGTGAGAGAAAGACAAATACCATATGATTTCACTCATGTGTGGAATTTAATAAGCAAAGCAAATGAACATAGGGGGAAAAAGAGAGAGACAAACCAGGAAACAGACTCTTAACTCTAGAGAACACACTGCTGGTTAGCAGAGGGGAGGTGGGTGGGGGATGGGCATTAAGGAAGGCACTTGTTGGGATGAGCACTGGGTGTTGTATGTAAGTGATGAGTCACTGAATTCTACTCCTGAAACCAATATTGCACTGGATGTTAGCTAGCTGGAATTTAATAAATACAAATTTGGAGGGAAAAAATGAATAGTCAAGGATTCATCCTCCTTTTCCAGCAGTTCAGGGGGACAACATATAGCCCGCCTGTGAGGGGGAGGCCTTCCTTTCAGAAGCCTGCCAGCTGGTGAATGTGTGAGGGATGATGAACTTAGGAAATCACCATTTGCAGCCGCTTTTGAAACACCCGATTCAGGTAAGGACCGTCCATGCGTGCTAAACTCATTCCGAGAAAGCTGATGGGGTATTTTCCTGGTGCCAAAATACGACCTCAGAGAACGCACGCCAGTCTCGATGGAAAAACGCATACTTTTTATTTATTTATTTTGAGAGAGTGAGAATGTGTGCATGAGCAGGGGAGGGGCAGAGAGAGAGGGAGAGAGAGAATCCCAAGCAGGCACCGCACTGTCAGGGCACAGCCTGATGCAGGGCTTTCTGTCATGAACTGTGAGATCATAACCTGAGATGAAATCAAGTGTCAGACACTTGGGGCACCGGGGTGGCTCGGTCGGTTGGGCGTCCAACTTCCGCTCAAGTTCTGATCTCACAGTTCGTGAGTTCGAGCCCCACGTCGGGCTCTGTGCTGACAGTGCAGAGCCTGCATTAGGTCCTCTGTCCCTCTCTCTCTGCCCCTCCCCCCCCAAATAAATAAACATTAAAAACTAAGAAAAAAAAAGAGTCGAATGCTTAACTCACTGAGCCACTCAGGCACCCCGGAAAATGCCTGTTTATAGTGGAGGAAGTTGGAGGCCCCAGCTTCACCCATGAATCTGCCTCTGAGTCCTGTTTTACCAGTGGGACAACCAGATGCTGGAGACAAACGTGTTAAATCATTCCGTGAGGGAACAGACTAAATCCAGGATGTGGAAGATTCTATAACACAACTGGCCTAATATAGGGAAATAGCTCGGAGCTGTTCTACATTGGCAGAAACTTAAGAGACATAATCAAGCATAACTATGATCCTTAATGTGATCTGAGCAGAGAGAAAAAAAGACATAGAATATATTTTGAGAATGAAGGAGGAAATTTGAATATGGCCTAGGAATTCAATGGTATTAGAAAACTACAGCCATGTTTTTCGCCGAGAATGCGGTTGTAGATACAAAGAGGGTATACTTCTGGAGATGTATGTTTAGTCTTCAGCGATGAAAGAAAATGACACATTTAAATATTTTCAGCAAGAAAAATTGAGGGAAGACACAAAAAGGCGAAAGTGCTAAGATTAAGTGGTGCTTATATGGGTGTTTGCTGTGCTATCTTTTCCACTTTTCTGTAAGCTTAAAGTTTTTCGTAAAAAGGAAGCAGAAGATAACACGACATAGCCCCTAATTTCTAGGAACATACAGTCAAGTGGGGTGGACCTAAGAACAGTGGTCCACGTTTCAGTGGATGGAGAGGCTTTCAGGCAGAAAATCCCAGGGAGAGCAGGAAGCAGGGAGAATCCAGGACGGAAGGCTAGGTGTGTAGCCCTTTACACAACACGCGTTGAGGTGGGGACGCTCTGGTGGTTTCCTTTGCAGAACCTCACAGGTTCTGCAGCATGGCGGAAGCTAATGTGTGCGTTTTGGCCCCAAAAGAGTCAAAGAATTCCAAAAAAGTTAAAACATGAAAGTTCTATACAGCGAAAGCTTGGCTTGTGAACATAATTCATTCCGGAAACATGCTTGTAATCCAAAGCACTTGTATATGGAAGCCAATTTCAAGAACCATTGGCTTGGTTGTGATCACGTAACGTCCAGCGTCAGGTACGACTCATATGACGAGACATCGCTCGTTTATCAAGTTAAAATTTATTAGAAATGTCTGTTCGTCTTGCGGAACATTCGCAGAACGACTTACAATCCAAGCTTTTGCTGTGCTCGGTTGTTGTTT
Organism: Herpailurus yagouaroundi; assembly: GCF_014898765.1. NCBI lineage: Eukaryota > Metazoa > Chordata > Mammalia > Carnivora > Felidae > Herpailurus > Herpailurus yagouaroundi. The sequence continues at coordinate 2,970,497 of NW_024412700.1, read as the reverse complement.
TTCTCTTTCTAGCTTATCTCACAGAAATTGTGAGCTGGGTTGTCTGGGAATGAAACGGGTGGAAAGATGGAAGGAGGTGGACTATTAAATTCTGTGGGCTTCAAATTCTGAGACAGTGACACCACAATATCCGCTTTCACAATGTGGGTAACTACACAGACAAGTACTGTCAAACAAATATTGATCTCAGCCTGGAAATGACTTGGAAAGTAGCTACAATGCAAGGATGATGTTTAGGGGATTTGAAATCCACTAGTTTGGCTCGTAAGATCTGTGAATGCCCAATTTTATCTTTGATTAACGGACAGCCCAGAGAGCTTTTAAAACCTTTTAAATTTCCACTCTTCGGATGGGGGCCAATTTTTATGTGCTTCAACAGAGTCATGTTTAGACTTTTAAACAGCGTATTATACTGAAGCCCCGCTCAAAAATCAACAAAGCACTTCTTTCTGTGTTTAACATTGACAATGCTAGCTCATGTGGCTAAGGGAAAAAACAATTTATCTATACAATTAGCACTTTTTTTTTTGCAATTTATCTTGTTTTCACCTGAATCTATCATAAAGGAAAATATACAGGTAAGGCTTTATAAGAAAAGGGTTTAGTGGGTACAGAACAAGGGAAGATTAGCTAAGCAGTCCCGTGCTAATTACACGTATTTAAGGATATTTATGATTTGTTTTATAAAAATACAAGACTCCTTGATGAGCTTTTTGTAAGTTTAGTTATTTTTGAGAGAGAGTGAGAGAGAGCTGGGGGAGATCAATGAGAGAGAGAGCGAGAGAGAGAGAGAGAGAGAGCGAGAGAGAGAGAGGGAGAGAGGGAGAGAGAATCCCAAGCAGTCTCCATGCTGTCAGGGCAGAGACTCACGTGGGGCTCGAACTCAGGAACCATGAGATCATGACCTGAGTCAAAACCAAGAGTTGGATGCTTTACCAACTGAGCCACCTTGATGCCCCTTCTTGAAGGGTTTTGAACTGATTATAGTATGATGGTTCTAGGGGCTCCTAGGGGAGTTAAGTGTCCAACTTCGGCTCAGGTCATGATCTCACGGTTCATGAGTTCAAGCCCCACATCGGGCTCTGTGCTGATAGCTCAGAGCCTAAAGCCAGCTTCAGATTCTGTGTTTCCCTCTCTCTCTCTGCCCCTCCCCTCTTTGTGCTCTATCTCTCTCTCTCAAAAATAAATAAACATTAAAAAAAATATATATATAATGTTTCTATTACTTAGTAAACTTCTCTTAAAGCAAATCAATCACAAGCGTTATCGAAAGTGTCAAAAAAAATCTTAAAAAACTCTGAAATGGACAAAAAAGACCATGGAGTATCCTTTCGGTGAATATTAGGCATTGTGTATGTAACTCCTCCTGGGCTGTTTGCCTCTTTAGATGTCTACTCCTATCACTGTCTTTGAGCTATTTTATGACTGTACGCTGTAGAAAGCTGATAGCAACGAGAAGGGTTCTAGCCAGAGAGACGCAAATAAATTCTGCCTGGTGGACAGGCAGTGGGTCCCTCTGTCCCACCCCACCTCCCCAGAAAAAGCCACCACTTTTCCAGCAAACTCATCCCAGCATTTCTGATTGCCTACATGTGTGTCTGCCTTTAACTTTTCTCTTTATACCTTGCCACTTCTCTCCTTAATTCCTGAGACAAATAAAATCTTGGACACATGTCTATTTTACATTAACATAAAACCACGAGCCTCATGATTTCTACCTTTAAAAACTTCTTCTTTGGGGCGCCTGGGTGGCTCAGTCGGTTAAGCGGCCGACTTTGGCTAAGGTCATGATCTCGCGGTCCGTGAGTTCGAGCCCCGCGTCGGGCTCTGTGCTGACAGCTCAGAACCTGGAGCCTGTTTCAGATTCTGTGTCTCCCTCTCTCTGACCCTCCCCCGTTCATGCTCTGTCTCCCTCTGTCTCAAAAATAAATAAACGTTAAGAAAAAAATTCTTCTTCAAGTAAAGTTCAGCATGTGCAAGAAAGATATGGACAAAATTTCACGGACGGGATATGAAAACAATCACTAAACTGTGTAAAAAGTGATTTTGGTTACCAGTTTGTCCAGAAATGAAGCAACTTGGAAGATTACACATGCTGTTTTCTGAGGCCACCAAATTTTATCACCATCAGTTATTTGTCAAAAGTCCTGAACCATTAGCAGATTCTGAAATGCAGTGGTCAGTGAATGATGCTACTTATGTCGTTCCAATGCCATAGCCTTTAGTAAAACAATAGCTCAGAAAAGCCATAGCACGTGGTTCTGTAGGCTATGGGTTTTTTTAAAAATATTTTTATGTTTTTATTTTATTTTTGAGAGAGAGACAGACTGTGAGCCGGGGAGGGGCAGAGAGACAGAGAGAGAGAGAGAGAGAGAGAGAGAGGCACAGCATCTGAAACAGGCTCCAGGCTTCGAGGTGTCAGCACAGAGCCTGACACAGGGCTCGAACTCACAAACAGCAAGATCATGACCTGCGCCGAAGCCGGACGCCCAACCGACTAAGCCACCCGGGCGCCCCACGTGGGCTATGGTTTTAATCAAAATGCTAAAGAGCTGGGTCAGTGTTCAATCACGTACATACTTCATCAACAGGGGTTCTAAGACTTTGCTGTTTTCCGGTACAAACATAGAAGACAGAAGGTATTGCATAACCTTACCGTCTGCTGGCATTACATTAAGGCAGCAGACTACCGCGGAAAGTAAACTCAGGTGTTATGTCAATATTGTTCCCTCTAATGATTATTATGGGACAAATTAGCAAACAGAAGTACCTAGAGGGCTCGCTGAAACGACCGCCTTACTTTAGCTGTGCTTCCAAGAGAAAAATCACTTGCTGATAATGACTAATGAATGGGTCGAGACACGGAACCTTGACAGGAACGTTCCTTCAGAAAAACTCTGATGAAAAGTGCCAGCGGTAGTCTACAGATTGTTGGGAAAAGCGTGATCTAGGAGCCTGGGAATCTGGCTTCTGTTTCGGGCTCTGCCACAGACGGGACATGCCCGGAGTGGGCCGTGAAACTTACAAAGCTGTGTCCGTACGGGCTAGAGCATGCCGTCCTCCTCTCCTTTCTCACCCCTGCTAGCAGGGATGCTTTCTGATGGCTGGAGCTAGAGCAGCCATCTTGGACCCTTAGGTAACCTTGCGGATGAACTACAAAAGCAAATTAGAGCAGAGATCCTCCCTCCTGACTTCTAGGTGTACTGACAACCTTTCTGTCTTGTGTAAACCAGTATGATTTTCATTTTTCTCTTGCTCAGAGATGAGTCTAGTAAGAGATACAATCATGCTTTTACTCTGGATTTGGAGTCCAGAGAACCAGGTTTAATCCCGTTGCTGGGTTCTGCTAAGTCAGGTTACTTTATCACTCAGTCTTTCATTCTCCATAATAAACCACCTCATTTTTCCAAAAGGGTAACTGGGCAGGGCCACTGAGCCCAGGCACAAGTGGGAAGGGAAGGACGGGAGCATTCAGCTCTCCGCCAAGGAGAGTCCGTGTGGCTTTCTACCAAACATGCACCTACGATTTTATTTGTGAAGGAAAGAGATGTCATGAGCCCTATTTCAGAATTTTGGGTGCGGTCTGCGAAAAGCGCGAGTAAACACAGCTCTCATCTTTCTGACTTAACAGCAAACAAAATAATCCAAAATGCAAGCAGCAGGTGGAGTATAGGTACTGTACGGAGTGGAGAAAACCATTACAGGAAACGATTCTACTCGTTGGGGTGGAAGAACAGAGGTACTCTCACTCTCCTAGGAAAAGCAGGCAGGTGCCCTATGAAGGAGTCCTTCGCTCCTTCAGAGGAGCTCATTTCTGTCAGGCCTCCAAGCGCCCCCTCATATGGTAGACACCGGCGGGCTGTTGCTTTCAGAGAAGGTCCAGCACGTGTAACAAATGTGAGAGGTCAAAGGCAGATCTCTCCCCAAGGAGTGTGGCTGCCTGGGTCGCCTGCTCGGGCAGGACGTGAAGCCTCCTGTGACGGCTCTGGGGACTGTCCTCGCCAAGGGGAACAGCTCAGCACGGCACTCCCACCCGCCCAGGCTGCTCCTCCAGGCAACGGGCCTCAGAAGTCTACATGATGGCGTCGTTATTATAAACCCACCTCTGTCTTCTGACTCCGGCTCTGACCCCAGAGCTCTGCTGGGATGAGACGAGAAAGCCCAGCCAATCAGCCAGCCAGAACCGATCAATATCAAAGCCGTGGCAACCTGGGTGCTGACTGTGTTCCCAGAGCGTGTTCCCAGTCACACGCTGGCCACACGGATGCAGCGATTAGAGGCAAGGAGGTCCTTGCTCTTATCCCATGGTGAAGTGAGGGCCCCTCTCTTACGGTAGATCTTTAATCTGAAGTACTAAAAATTTCCCACCTTTCCTACTACGTGGACTTAAGTTATTTGACTTTTCTCTACCTCAATAGTCCATTCTGACAGCAATAGGGATGTGAAGGATACCTTGCTTCTGTGACATTAGAACAGCGTCCGGTTCAATATCGAGTAATCCTGAGTAGTAAGCACTACAGATACTTTTCGAAGGAAACAACCATCATCTGGGTAATGGAAGCCATTTTATGGAAAGTCACAGGACTTAAAAGGAATGCTTTACATGTGGAATCTGATAAAACTGTAACCTGAAGACCAAGGATTGCTATAGTCCTTCCATTTCATATATTTCTAGAGTAACTGTGTAGCTTATCATCTAACCAGAACACTTGAAAGTACACAGGGATGCCTTAATAATCAGGGCAAGTGATATAACCTGAATATCTCAACCCCGGTCTATTCCCAAATTCAGCAAGTATTGTTACTAATAAATAAGGCTAGTGTTGGTAGAAACAAATTTCTGTATTTACTGTATTTAGTTTTAAAATTAAAAATCTTGGGGCACCTGGATGGCTCAGTCGGCTGAGCATCTGACTTCGGCTCCGGTCATGATCCCACAGTTCATGAGTTAGAGCCCTACGTCCGGCTCTGTGCTGACAGCTCGGAGCCTAGAGCCTGCTTTGGAATCTGCGTCTCCCCCTCTCTCTGCCCCCCCCCCCCCCCCCACCGTCTCAAAATAAATAAACATTAAAATTAAAAATCTTGACTTGATTTCACGGATATATATCTGAAACAAGAGAATGGCTCAACTTGAGTTGTCAGGACTATAAGTCCGACAATTCTGTTCCACGTGTGCCATTGGTAAAGATCGTAATGTAAGAAGCAACAGATCAACTCTTTCAAAAAAGAACACGTTGCATGGCACTGCTATTTAATATACAATAAGGCTCAGCTCATCCTTTGGTTATGCTACTGTAGTCACCCACAAAAATCAATGCGTGGTGTTTCAGGTCTCCCGTGGTAAGACATTGTCGACACGAGTGAGGCAGCATTGGTTTTAATGGTACCCGTCTCCGTCAAAGGCTACACAGCAATCTTTGGTCAGTAATGAGTTCTGTCTTCTTAGCTGATGGGGATGTTCAGCTCAATTTATAGCTATCGGTAGTGCTGATAAAGGTCATCACTGTGTCTCATTTATTAAAGCCGCCTTCCTCAACAGCGGAAGTACAAGGTAAATGATGTTGAAAATCGTAACTTGCGGTGGAAGATGTGTTTACTCTATTAGGGAATGGATTTTTTTAAATGCCTAAGTTCTATTGCTTTCCTCTCCCTGGTTTTGTTTGTGTGCTTTTGCTTTGAGTCCCTGCAGCGGCTGTGATGTCCACATGTGCACTGTCGTATGTGAAACAGGAACGCTACGGTGATCGGGACCGGCGAGGTTTGCCTGAACGGGCTTTCTTCCCTCCTCTCAACACTATGGAGTTGCCAAATACTATTTCCTCCCCAAACAACATCGTTCTACATTATTCGTTCTCTAGAATAGAATCATGGCGACCGATCAACGTTAGCAACTCTCAGGTGAGCATGAACCCACCTACCTGACTAGGGCCAAAGTAGCTGATTTCATGAACAACTGACTAACCTTCCGAACCCGGTTGTGTGTTTGCTTATTCAATTCATCCACCACTTTCAAGGCAGCTTCTTTGCGAGACGCCACTGGAGTTGGGAAATCTCTTACCTTGTGCTCAGCCCTCCCCCAGTGGGGTGTTGGACACGCCTCCCTGCAGACTCAAGGAAGCACTCTACAGTGTATGTTAGGATTGGGTATGATTGAGTCCCCTCTCCCTTAATGGACCCACACCATTATTCTCACGGAGGTCACCAGTGAGCTGTTGGCTGTGGGGGTGCCTCCCACCTATTTGGCACTGTGGGAGGGGCTAAGGCAAATGAGATCACCTTGGTCCAAACTCAACACTTACTCTACCAGCCCATGGCTCATGTTTTCCCTTCCATGATGCCTTCCTCATGCATCATCCTCCCTTGAGGGGAAACACCACATTATCTAATGTTTTGATGTGTTTTCATCCAGCCAACACATAATAAATATCAAAAGGAAAGAAAGTAAAATCACGATGGGGTGCCTGGGTGGCTCAGCTGGTAAGACGTCTGACTTCGGCTCAGGTCACGATCTCACGGTTTGTGAGTTCGAGCCCTGCGTCGGGCTCTGTGCTGACAGCTCGGAGCCTGGAGCCTGCTTCGGATTCTGCGTCTCCCTCTCTCTCGGCCCCTCCCCCACTCACACCCTGTCTGTCTGTCTCTCTCTCAAAATTAAACGTTAAAAATTTTTTTTAAAATAGTGATAGAGAAGACACTGGGGTGTGAGTGAAACTAAACAATCAGCTGGGATGCTTTGGTGCTGTGGGACAGCCAAAGACATACGGTCACATCCAAAACACCGAAGTGCTACCATAAGCGACACCAACGGGGCACTGGAGACCCGTGTCCTGTCAGCAATGTCACCAGGGACTGTCCAGCCAGAAGAGCACGTTTTGCAGGGTTGACCATCCGATTTCTGCTTCTGTTGCTCCTGTATGCTGTGATCCGCTTACACGATGTGTGAATCAGCATTCCGTTCACGTTTTTAGTTTTGTATTTCGTGTACCTTACGTTTCTCACAGTGTCCGGGTCTGGATCATTGCTCCCTGTGCCGAATCAAAGTCCGGGATCTTCCCAAGTGATCCCACAAGGCTTCTCCCCCAGGGAGGTTCCAGGCTGTTATTCCTTCCTCCAAGACTCGGCCCCGGCCTCTGCCATTGAGGCAGCAATGCCCGCAAGTCACGTTTCCCCGGACCCGTGTGTGTGGCTCGCATCTCCTAGGAGACCGCCAACACCTGTCTGAGTCTCAGCTCCGACTCGTTTTCTCCTTGCAGCAGCACACAATGCCCCCCCGCGCCTTCCCAGGGTGAGAGGCCCACCCTCACGTCTGCTCTCCCGGTTCCACACACCCTGGAATGTTCCCATGTTCCCGTCTGACGGGCGGACCAGCCAGCACTTCGTGCGGGTGTGGACGAAGTAGGTCTTGGCTGTCGGGGAGAGCAGGAAAACCGCTTTATAAGAAACCACAGTATACAGTGGCCTTATGGAGTAAAATTAAACAAGACAGGTGCCACGACCGAGGTGGAAAAACAGACAAAAAGCTCCTAAGGCTCCGTCCCAAGTTCACTGGAGTATCAGCAGGCCCGAGCCAGACAGAGGAGAAAACGGAACAGCCAGCAGGCCCGGTGAGCGCCACAGACCGAACCCGGTCACGTCGCTGGGAGGTGACGACGGTGTGGACGGGGTGGGGAGCTCGGCTCCGCGGGGCCGGGGTGCTGGGAGACGCTGGTGGCGCTCGCGGGCTTCCTGTGCTCAACTTGTTTCCTTCCTCCATAAAGAAACTCGAGCAGGGAAAGAATAACTGGCTATTTATGGAGTAAAGCCCGACTCCCCGGCCGCCACATCGCCCTGCTCATCATTTCCTGGTGATTATGGCAGCAGAACACGGAAAGAAGGACAAGCCGGGGGACTGTCCCGCGAGGAAACAGAACAGACCTCCTTCTCCAATCAGGCAGCCTCCCAGGAGGTGGTGGCCAACCTCTCCAGGGGCCAGCCAGGGTCCCGGGAAGTAAATTTTACATCGGGCCCTTCTAAAAAAGACTTTACACAGGGCCGTTTCTGCAGCCACTTGTGCCCAATGTAGCAAAAGACAACCAGAAGCCACGCTGATTTGAACTGGAGAAAACTGTGTGATCTGTTCGTTGGACATCAACCGATTTCTTTCCTTTGGGCTTAACTTCCTGGGCGGTGTTGCCAAGTGGCACGGAAACAACATTGTCTCCTTGGGTCATCCGTTGTTTGGAGTCATTTCTGGACGTCTTAAGGGCTCCCGAGACACATATGACGATTCCTCAAAATATGACATGCTGAATTACCACATGATTTTGCACTTCCTCTTCTGGGCGTGGACCCAGGAGAGTGACAACAGGGCCTCAAACATATCTGTTCACTTATGTTTGCTGCCACACAGCCAACAAATGGAAGCAACCCAAGTTTCCATGGAAAGATGAACAGATCCACAAAATGTCACACACACGCACACGTATGGTGAAATATTACCCAGCTTGTAAAAAGAAGGACATTTTTTAAGATGTGTATTTGTTTTTGAGAGAGAGAGAGAGAGAGAGAGCGAGTGAGCACGTGAGCTGGGGAGGGGCAGAGAGAGAGAGAGACAGAAAATCTGAAGCCGGCTCCGTGCTGACAGCACAGAGCCCAACGTGGGGCTTGAACCCACGAACAGCGAGATCGTGACCTGAGCTGAAGTTGGACGTTCAACGGACTGAGCACCCAGCCGCCCCAAACGGAAGGACATTTTGGCACAGGCAACAACACGGGTGGACCTTGAGGCCGTTACGGTAAGTGAAATAAACCCGACACAAAAGGGAAAATATCGTATGGTTCCAATTACATGAGGTCCCTGGAGTCGTCAGACGCATAGAGACAGAAGGTGGGACGGTGCCAGAGTGTGGGGTGGGGGGCACGCGGAGTGAGTGTTTCATGGGGACAGAGATACAGTTTGGCAAGTGCGAAAGTTCTGGAGAATGACGGTGGAGGTGGTTGCACAACAATGTGAACGTGCCTGATCTTACTGTGCTGCACTTAAAAATGGCTACAGTGGTACAGGTTATATTACACATATTTTACAATAATTGCAAAAACGGAATTCTTGGGACATAAGAAACAGGTGTGATGTAGAGTACGGGTAAAAGAGAGAGGGTCTGAAAAAGCGTGTACCTGTGCAACTGACCACTGCCTACCTTCATTCAGACCCAAGTTGATGACTTTGGAAATCGTTAGGAAAAAAAAAAAGGAAGAAAGAAAACTCAGCAGGAAAGAAATCACGCCCATCTAAGGAAGAGCTGTGGATTCAGGTAACTATTCATTTCATCCACACGCCACCTCTCTCCAGCACGCTTTCTGGGTCACTGCTGGGAGGCACGTGCCCAGGCCGGCCACTTGCTCCTGGATGGATGCGGGGTATAGACAGGGAGGAAACTGTCCCTACACAGGGCTACGTGGGTGTGGTGCCTAAGCCAGGCCCAGGTACCACGGAGAGTTTGCGCTGGAATCAGCTCAGGGCTTAGCGTTGTATGAAATTCCTCCCCGTCTCCCGGATCCCCGTGGGCCCGGGATGATCAGCGCTGGTGGGAAGTCCACGAGTCCTTGTTCACTCCTAGAGCTCCCGGCCTGTGTCAGCTGGTACTTCTCCTCCCCAGGAAGGGAAACAGGGTAAGAATTCCATCACCTGAAATCTTTTTTTTTTGTTTCAACATCTGTCCCACATGGCACCAATAAAATGTTAATTGAGCTCATTAGAAAACCAGAAAAAAGAAAAAAACAAACCGAAACTCAACTCTTTGCTTCCAAGAGGGAAGTTTGGGGCAGTTAACCTATTTCTCAAAATAATTTCTGAAGGTTTATTTATTTATTTTTGAGAGACACGACACCGCGTGAGCTGGGGCGGGGCAGAGAGAGAGAGAGGGAGAGAGAGCATCTCAAGCAAGGTCTGCTCTGTCAGCGCAGAGCCCGGCGCGGGGCTCAAACCCATGACGTTGGCATCATGACCTGAGCCGAAATCGAGAGTTGGACGCTTAACAGACTGAGCCACCCTGGCGCCCCGTAATTAACCTATCTTATGGGGTCCTAGTAGAGCCCCCTCCGGCCCCATTGGACTGGCCAGACAGGGCAATGGAGACTCCCCTGCTGTGGTTCTGGAGTGAATTCCTCTAGGCGTGAATCATGAATCATTAACAAAGAGCAGGAGCGTGAAAGAAACAAAAGTTCAATAACACGGAAGAGAAGACAGAAAATCATTCTATTTACAGTACAAACGGCTCCAGAGGAAACAAAGAACTTCCGCAATTGAGTGGATTAGGGCCCTCAGGGTGGAGAGAAGGAAGAAGAAAGCAGAGAGCGAACTAGTGGGGGTGGGGGGTCAACACGGGCATGGTGTTGGAAGGAGGCTCTAACGTGCTTCCGATACGTACTGCATTTCTGTCTTCTGTTTAGATACAGTCGCCCCCAAACTGCCGAACAGGTATGGTTGTTCCTATTCCCACAGGTAACAAAGTCAACGAGTCTAACGGCTGCGCATCTCGGAGCGTGTGGCTGTTTCTGTCCTCGCGAAACGTTATCGATGAACAGACGAGACTGCTCGGCCAACGGTCTGCAACCGCAGAGCGTCCGGACAAAGTCATTCCTTCTTGGTAAGAACGGGTCACTGGAAAAGGTGAGCCCACTCCCTTCCCATCACGCGCGCTTCCTGTTGTGTAACGTGTGATTGGAGATCCGTCTGTAGGGCAGTGACTGGGCACTGAAGGCCTGGTGGCGTTCGGGCTGCAGAAAGAACTATCCTTCGCCTCCACAGATGGGAATAGCTCACTGCACTGTAACAAGGAGTAAACTCTCATTGTCAGCTTGTGAACTGTCTTTTCTTCACCTGTGAGCAGGGACCTTTACATTCAAATGTTCCCCTTTAGTCATGTGGCATTATGCCTGAAAGCTACCAAGTGTGAAGGGAGAATTACTATTAGAAATATCAGTGATTCTATCACGAAAAATAATACAACATCCTTTAAAGTGCTTTACGTGACATTACGTATAGGAGGGCGTGGAGACACCCTAGTTCACCGGGAATGGAGAGAAAACTAGAAGTCACTCTGTGATAGGATATCAACGGACAGCAACACAGATTTCACGTTGCTTTGGTCAGGAATCTGTCTCACAGACTTAAAGCTTTTCCCATTAACTGGGCAACCCACGTCAAAACACAATCATGTCTAAAAGTATACACAGTTTACAAGAAAAATGTACATTTAAGAATTGGGTGCAATGATTTCAGAAAAAAAAACCCAGCTTTCTGTCAATGTCTCAATGACTTTTCACTTTTCTGTGTAGTCACTGGACCAACGGTGTAAGTGGATTCCAGTTTCCCCGAAGAAAAATGGAAATGATTATGTGAGACTTCGTGGCAAATGTTAGTCTGGCATCCATTTAGAGGGTTGTGTTGTTATCAATAATTTAACATTTTTTGACAGCTTAACTTTTATTTATTTTGAGAGAGAGCACGCAAGCACACGTGTGCAAGTGGGGAGGGGCGGAGAGAGACGGAGAGAGAGAATCCCTAGCAGGCTCCACGCTTCAGCACAGAGCCTGATGTGGGGTTCGATCCCACGACCCTGGCATCTTGACCTGAGCCGAAATCAAGAGTTGGATGCTCAACCGACTGAGCCACCCAGGCACCCAAATAATTTGAATTTGTTAACAAATTCTATTAGGATTACGTACAGCATGAGGAAAATCAGGTTACCGACTAATGTTTGCATAAATCAGTTTTCATTTGAAAATATAAAGCTAAAGTTAAGAATTTTGCCAAATCTGACCCTTCTGTCATCGCCCTGATCAGTGCGATGCTTTGCCTTTTGCCCAGTCTCTGAGCCGCTGCCTCCTTTGCCCTCCCGTCCTTACAGATCGTGTACGATGGCTCTGGGATTTGCTTGACAAGGCGGCTGACGTGGATTAGGAAGAGCATAGTTGAGTCCTGCACAAATCAGGACCGACGCAGACCTGGGGCTCCTTCCCCGGCTCTGAAGCCTCAAGCAGATGGCAGAAGACCTTTTCACTCCACTGCCAGAGCCAGAAAGATGGGTGTTCAAACTGGTTTTGGGCTTGACTACATGCATGGCTTTGAATAAGTTACTAGACCAGTGACAATAATATTGCCGTTTCACTGGGCTATCACAATTAAGTGAGATATCACATGCAAGAGCCTTAAGCATGATTATTTTTCTTCCCCATATATAGCGTATGTTTACTGTAGACAGGCTAAGGAAACCCATGTGAGCTGCTCTGCCACCCTTTCCTCGGCTGTCTCCCGCCCTTCATTCTGACCCTGGGTTTACACGCAGCACCGGAACGGTTGGGCAGGCAGTAACTCTGTTTCCAGGTTTCAGGAACCACCACACTGTTTTCCAAAGTGGCCGCACCACTTTGCACTCCCACCAGCGACAGATGAGGGACGACGTCCCTACACCCCCCACCCACACTGGCGATTATCTGACTCTTAAGACTGTAGCCAACCTAGCGGGTGTGAATCGGTATCTCACTGGGCTTCCGCTGAGCATCCCCCCCGATGGTGCCTTGTTATGTATTCCTTGGCCACTCGTGTGTCTTCCTTAGAGGAATGTCTGTTGACATACTTTGCCCACTTTTAAATTGGGCTAATTGTTGCTTTAGTATCGATATGTAAGAGTTCTTACATACTCTGGAAGCAAGTACCTTCTCAGATACGTGATTTGAGAATATTTGCTCTCATTTGATGGGTGGTCTTTTCATCTTCTCAATGGCGTCCTTTGAAGCACAGAAGCTTTCAATTTTGATGAAATCCAATTTGCCTATTTTTCCTTTTGTTGCTTGTGCGTATTTAGGAGTCCTTAGCTAAATCTAATTTTATGAAGATCTACCTCACTGCTTTCTCCTGAGTTTAATGGGTTTAGCTCTCCCATTTAGGTCTTTGATCCATTTTGAGATAAGTTTTGTATGTAGTGTGAGGTAAGTGTCCGGCTTCATTGTTTTGTCCGTGACTGACTAGTCATCCCAGGATCATTTGTTAAGAAGATACTAGCATTCATTTTTATGCTGCTTTACTACCTTTTAAGCACTCTCACCCTGTAACAGATACCATAAACACAATCACCTACCTCTAAGGTAGACAGGCTTGGAAAGTATAATTACTAAGTCTTCCTTCTAAGCCTTCAACCAGACTCCATTTCCCGGTTTCCTCCCAGGCTCTGTGCATAAAGTCCAGCACAATTTGGGGCAGGAGTGATACACACTACTTGTAGGTTTGGCCTTTTCCCTCCGAGACACACAAGTAGACTAGATGTCTCAGCCTCGCTGGCAGTTAGATGGGGTCATGTGACTGACTCCAATCCAATGGCAAATGTAAGTAGAAGAGAGGTATGCCTCTTTCGGGGCCAGCTCCAAACACCTGCTGTGAGAAACTCTCCATCCTCTTCCTGACTCTGTCCTCAATAGACAGAGTGTCCAACAGAGGAGCCTGAGCTCTTACCGATGTCCTACCTAGCAGAGGATGGAATCTCGATCCCTGGAGGACCTACGGAACAATGCTTACGGCCAGCCCCATCCACATTAACTGTGATGGGAGGAACAAACACAACCACTCAAACTGTCAAAGTGCCTAGGCTGAAATGGAGAATTCGAGTATAACAAGAGGCAGCTGGAATGCTGCCTTCCTGAGCTTAAAGTCAGGAAATTCATAAAGGGGGTGGTTGTAGAGAAATGTCCCAGACTGGGAAGCAAGAGTTAGGGATGGTTTCCACAGATCTGGGTCCTGGGCAGCCCTGGGCAGAGACAAATGAGCACTTACTATATACCCATTGAGTAAGTAGCAGCCCAGACAGGTTGGCTGGCCTTCACTTACAAAGGTAGTAAATATCAAAGTAGTGGATGGAAACTATCTTCTCAGATTTGTAGGCTCTTTCAAGTAAACTGAATAGGGAAGGGAGAGAATAGCTACCTTTTCCAGGATTTTCAGAACTGTCAAAAAAAAGAGAGAATTAGACGGATTCTGAGTTGCTTCAAAAGAAATAATTAGACTTAAAGGCAGAAAATTCTAGGGATAAATTATAGATTGCTATTAAAACAATTAGCTAACGACCATTGTTAGGTTCCTCAGTGAGCGTATGGAACTACACTGAGTAAACATGTCCTGACACAGATCTGTGGCGCATACAGACCATGGGTTGCTGAGAGATTTTTTTTTTTTATTTGATGGGTTGCTGATGGCATGACATCACATCCCTTTCCAGTCCTGCTTCTGTTTGCTGTCCCCACACATAGCTGACTAATGTCCGTGGACACATCAGAGTCTTGGTTTCGAATGCCTACAAGTCCCTGCTAATATACGCTCATAAATTCCTTTAATGTCTGATTTAACTGGTTCCTCCACAAAGTCTCTGGAGACTCGTACTTCTCTGTATGTGACAGCTTCACTTTGAGTTTACATGTATTTTTTTTTGAAACTTTTCATTTGATTATAATTTCTAAATGTTCTCCGGTTGCACCAAGGTTTACTTGTTTACATCTTCCCCATCATTTCATAAGTACCAAGGGCCTTTTTAATCACTCATCCTAAAGTGTGTTTTATTATGAAGGGCATACAGTTGGTACTTAATACACTGCATGGTCATCAAAGAAAGAGTGCCTTAGGAGAGTAGATCATGTATTTTGTTCACTTGAAAGACAATTTCTGTATCCACTGGAGACTCTGGCAGACCCAAAGTGCCCCAGCCGAGAGAAATATGCTATAAAATTTCCAGGCTGTCAGAGGAAATTTCTAGAGAAATCATCTGAATGGATTACACAGATTACCATCTCTGTATTGATTACTATTAGAAAGGGGAGATGTGTGAGTACACATTAATTATCCACATAATTGAAAGTGTAGAACGGAACGTCTGTTGATGCTTCTCCACGGTCATCCTGTGACCACACCAAGCAGCTTCTAGGAAGGGGGCAGGGGGAAGAAACATCTTCTATCCTATATGCAGATCTTAACCTCAAGAGAGAGAAGAAACATCTTTCTCTTTTAGGTATTATGGCGCATCATCTGCTATATGCTTTTGGCATTCTATACAAAAAAGAATGAAAGAAAAATTGCTTTTAAATAGTTAATGGGAGGAATTGAGCTAAATACTGAATATTACGTTAATCTGATACATGACATAAGAAAACAGCAGGCATTTGAGAGGGGATATTCCCTCTCAAACAAAGTATTAGCCACTTCACTACTGCAGAGTAAACACTTTAATGTCATTCTTTTTCAGGTAATTGTACTGTTAAGGACTAAAAATGTCAGAAATGTGGGTTTCAGTCTACTCAACCCTCACCCCCTCAGAAACACACTGCTCCCAGTAGCACAGAAAACTGTGAACATTTTAAAGTATTCCCTGAAAATTCCTGAAAGCATTGATGAAAACAAGCGTCATTTTGAGTACCATCCAGTATCACATGTGTCAGAGTTGAGAAACCGGTCATTTGAACCCAAACGAGAAAAGAACTACATGTCAAGTCCTATGGAAGGAAGAGCCACTTTCAGAATGGCAGAAAAAAAGACCTCTGAAAATCTGCTCCCTCAAAAAAGAAATGAGATTGCAAAAGTGCGAACTGTGGCACTTCACCAATGGCTTCCAACACTCTGAAGTGCAATTACTGAAGCAAAATGGATCAATTTTGGTCTGAATTGTGGCCTTTTTAACTTGCCTTGTTCTCATCTCCCTCTCCCCAGCTCCCAGGTAGTTGTGAGAAACAACAACCTCACAATCATGACGGTCATTAAAATTAATAGCTTCGAAAACACTGGAGGAAGAACATGTTCATGCCTTTCCAAAAGCCCCATTCCTGGAGGACTGCCATTATTTCACCTGTCTGGTAGTTTCCTGAAAACCTGCACTCAGAGTGTGCCTTTATGTGAGGAGACTGGCAGCTTGCTCAATGCAAAAGCCTTTTCCCTGGGGCACTTGTCAAAAACAATCAGTGATAACTGTTTAAAATAGCAGCTGCCCGAGGTGATGATAACAGTTGGAGAAAATGAGAAGTTTACTAAAAAACTAAGAAGGAAAAGCTAGGGAATGAGTCATCCATGAGGACTTTGAAAAACCTGAACATACTGCTGGGAATCTAGAAGGCCATCTCCATGTGTAGGGTTGTGGGGGTGCTCACGAAATATGTGAGAATGCCCTAACCCCTCAACTCTGGCTGACCTTGCAACTCTGAACAATCAGGAAACGAAGACTATGGCAGGGTTGTAAACTGCTTCGCTGAGTACTGAGGTCATGCCTTAACATACGTACACAGATCTTGGTGGCAAAAGCTGGGAGATTTATTGGTTCAAGGTATTTAAAGGGGTTTCTGTCCAATCATTATCTGACCACCAAGCTAACCTAGCACAGACTTCAGTGGCCTTACATGGAAAAAACACAGACTTTATTGAATTAGTTCAAGAAAGCCATTAAACATATAAATAGTGACAAAAAACAGTAGCAGAACCTGGGAAGAAGGGCAATTTGATTTCGAGTTACCACGCCGTATTATTTAAAATATCTAGTATTTAACAAAAATCATGAGGCATACAAGGAAATAGCACGATATGGCCTATACATAGGAAAAAACAGCAGTTAATAACTATTCGTAAGGCAGTTGAGAAATTAGACATATTAGGGGAAAAACCCTTTTTAAAATTTATTTATTTATTTAAAAAAATTTTTTTTTCAACGTTTATTTATTTTTGGGACAGAGACAGAGCATGAACGGGGGAGGGGCAGAGAGAGAGGGAGACACAGAATCGGAAACAGGCTCCAGGCTCTG
>NW_024412700.1:2949632-2953594 GCF_014898765.1 Herpailurus yagouaroundi | reverse complement strand
TATAGATATGTTCAAAGAGCAAAAGGAAACTATGTCTAAAGAACTTAATTTTTTAATTTTATTTATTTTTGAGAGAGAGAGAGAGAGAGCGCGCGCGCGCGCAGAAGTGGGGGAGGGGCAGAGAGAGGAGACACAGAATCCAAAGCAGGCTCCAGGCTCTGAGCTGTCAGCACAGAGCCCGACGTGGGGCTCGAACTCACAAACTGCGAGATCATGACCTGAGCCGAAGTCGGACGCTCAACTGACTGAGCCACCCAGGCGCCCCTAAAGAACTTAAAAGAATGAGAACTCTGTCTCACTAAAGAGAAAATATCAGTAAAAAGAAATTATTTTAAATGAACCAAATAGAAATTCTGAAGTTGAAAAGTATAATAGTGGAACTGAAAAATTCTCTAAAGGGATGAAAAATAATTATTAGATTTGGTAGAAGAGAGAAATAGTGAACTTGATGATACCTGGGAGTATCCAGTAGTAGGAACGGAAAGAAAAAGAAATGAAGAAAAATAAACAGTTTCAGAGGCCTGTGGGATATCATCAAGTGTACCAAAATATACATGATAGGAGTCTAAAAGGAGAGATGACAGAAAAGGGCAGAAATAATATTTGAAGAGATAATGGCAAAAAGAAAAAAAGACACGGGAACTCTTTACCTCATTCTATGAGGCCAATATTACCTTGATACAAAAAAGCAAAGACACCACAAGAAAACTACAGACCAATATCTCTTATAACTATAGAGGCGAAAATCCTCAAGGAAATATCAGCAAACCAAGTCCAGCAATATAAAGAGAATTATACACCATGACAAAGTGGATTTTATCCCCCAAATACAAGGTTTGTTCAACACAGGAAATCAATCATTGCAATACACCATATTAATGGAATGAAAGACAAAGTGCATGATTATTTCAACAGGTACAGAAGTAGCATTTGACAAAATCCGTCACCTTTACATGATAAGACCCTTGAACATACCAGAACAAAAGGGAACTTCTTCAACCCCACAGAGGGGACCTACGAGAAACCCATAGCTAACGGCATAAGTGATGGTGAATGATTGGTAGCTTTCCCCGTGAGACAAGGGAAAGACAGACATCCACTCTCACTACCACTATTGAACATTTTCCTGGAGGTTCTCGTCAGGGCACTCAGCCACGAGAAAGAAATAAAAAGTGGCCAGATGGGAAAGGAATTTCTACTTGTAAAAGAGATATGAATACCCAAAAAACACACTGATTTATATATTGGACAAACCAAGAAGTCAAACACAGACTTGTATACCAGGGCTCTAGCAGCATTATTCACAGTGGCCAAAGGCAGAAACAACCCAAAGGTCCATCAGCAGGAAATGGGTAAACAAAACGGGGTCTACACACACAGTGGAATAGTATTCACCCTTAAAAAAGGAATGGAGTTCTGACACGTATGACAATGTGGACGAGTCCTGAAGATGTTATGCCGGGTTTGAAAGAAGCCAGACGCAAGAGGACAAATACTGTTTCGCTCTACCTCCGTGAGGCACCTGACAGTCAAAGCCACAGAGCGGAAAAGAGGAAAGGGACTGCCAGAGGTGGGGGAGAACAGTGAGTCTTGTCTAAAGGAGCAGAGTTGTAAAAAGAAGTTCTCAGAGTGGATGGTGGCCATGGTTGCCAACGTTGTGAATACGCTCAATGCCGTGGAACTGGATATTACGAAGGGCTAAAATGGTAAACTTGATGCTACGCATATCTTATCGAAATAAGCAAATGTTTTGTAAGGGGGAAAAAGAACTTTTAAAAGGGCAAAAATATTGAGGACAAATAAAAAAAGTTTGAGCTTTTTTTACATAAAAAATGGAAGTTAGAAGGAAGACTCATGAAGAAAGAAGCCGTACGAAACACTACACCGAGATTGGAAATCTACGTCTCTGAGGGGTGCAGGCTAGCGACCATGCTCGCACATGCCCGAGCACGACAAGTTAAGATACTGGGTGGCAGATGGCGGGAGTCACGTTTCTCGCTGTTAATGAGGGAACTAATTACACAGAAACAACAAGTGACAGCTAGTGTCCCAGGTAGAGGCATCCCTAGGAACTCATGTTAGCTTTATAGAGACATTGTTGGAGCTAAATGATAGAGAGATAGGTATATACACACACAGGTGATAGACCCAGAGCTGTGTATATGCACACAGGTTGGTACACACACATATATTTCCTCACTTGGTCAGCTGTGAAGGCCGAGAAGCAATGATATCCTAGTGCTCACGAGCAGAGCTTTGGTTTCTAATGCTCTTATCCAACAGGAACTTGGAGAAATGGCTAATTCTGGGGCAAGGGGAACTATAAGCTAAGCCTGCAGCGCCTTGTAGTATCAGAAGGTAAAACAGTGTTGAACGAAAGGTGGATGGAGGAAGGCGGGAGGAGGGAGGAAGAAGGGAGTAAAGGAAAGAAAACGAAAACCCACAATGATGAAGGAGCCTCAAACAGTGGAGTCAGCCGCAGGAGCACCCGATGGGACAGAGCTGGAGCCATTGGAGAAAAAACAAAAACAAAAACAAAACAAAACAAAACAACACAGCGGTATTGGATTGTAATACCAAGTATACAGTAAATGTCCATGAGTTGAATATTAACGTAAGTAAGTGATTCAGTACAGAAATAAATGGTGGAGAATGGACACATCTGCCCATGCAGAAGAATTCTGAATAATTTATACCGAGATTCTGCTCTCAGGAAGTTGGAATATGACCTTCCATTCCTTAACTGCGGGCTGTGCACAGTAACTTCCTCCCAAAAAGCACCACATGGAAAGAGGGGGAAAAGGCATCAGTCGGGTGTCCAAGGGTAAGGTCTCAACAGTGACAAGTCGCCGTGACAGCACATGCCCTTGACATGACATCATGAGAAGGACACCACATGCCTGCGGTCTTCTTCTCCAAACCCTGTGACCCCAGGCTAATGATGAAAGTCTGCAATTTAAGAACAATTTACAAGACACCTGACAGTCGTCCTGAAAATACCTGCCTGTGACTCCCGTCAAGGTCACTGAAAACAAGAAATGTCTGAGAAATGATCATGGCCGGAGGAGCATAAGGAGAAAGGACGCCTGAATGTAATGTGAGAGCCTGATGGGATCTGGAGGCAGGCAAGGACACTAAGGCACCCGAATTAAGTACGAACTGTAGTTAATAATGAGGTATGACTATCAGTTGATCAATTGCAATAAAGGTACCATCCTAACGTATGATGATAATAACAGGGTAGATCTGAGCTGGAAGTCTCACATGATGCTTTGACGCTTCGACTTTCAGATGCTTTGATCCAGAATGAGTGAAAAGACTACGTTCCTGGGAGGCAAGAATATGTTCAAGGTTAACGACAAACGGGAACGGTTTTTCTCGAGTCAATTCACCAAGTACTTATAGCTGCTGGTTTCCCAAAGTACAAATTCTCTTTCAGTACAGTAACTCTGAGGGCACGTCCCCCCAGATACGCACGTCCCGTGTCCCGGGTAACGCCTGGCTGAGGGGGTAAGACCATGATCCACAAGTTTCAAAAACTCATCCAATTTTAATAGAATTCCACAGCAAGAAAAAAAAAATGGTTGTGTAGGTTTTTCGTTTGCTGTTTTACCTCTTAACCACATGTGGCATCCATTTTTAAAAGATAAACTTGGATATTTTGGGTCAAAAAGGAGTATTTTTTAAGGTAGCGTTTAATTTTCATTTTCAGGAATATGGTATGGAGTTTGGGTCTGCAATGATCTGTTGGACAGAAGAAGGAGGAGACAAGTAATATCTCATATAGATCGGGTCTCTGGGGCGCCTGGGGGGCTCAGTCGGTTGAGCCTCCGACTTCAGCTCAGGTCATGACCTCACGGTTCATAAGTTCGAGCCCCGTGTTGGGCTCTCTGCCGTCAGGGCAGAGCCCACTTTGGATCCTCTGTCTCCTTCTCTTCTCTGCCCCTCCTACTCCCCCCCCC
>NW_024412700.1:2860856-2949532 GCF_014898765.1 Herpailurus yagouaroundi | reverse complement strand
CCCCCCCCCCCCCGGTCTATCTCAAAAATAAATAAATAAAACTTTAAAATACATATATATTTAAATTAGGTCTCACATGTGGATCTTCTGACTCCTCTCTTCCTGTACTCGTCTCTCTTCCAAATCGCATCTAACTACATGTAAAAAGATAATTATCGAGGTCCCTGGCTTTGGCAGAAAGCAGTGCTCCAGCTCAAATGATCATATGTCACATCGCTAATGTTACTGTAAGTGACAAGCCGCTGAATGTACACTGGAGGTCACGTTATAGATTACGACGAGAATGAATAGGTCAGTGATGAAGAAATCATATGCCCAGCTGAGACACCGATCGTCATCTGTCCTCGTGCTTATTTGCTACACATATGCAAAATAATACATCTGCAGCAAGATCGTCAGTCTCTTTAAATGCCGTCCTTACAATCAATTCTCCAGCGAGACTACAAATAGCACCATTACTGTGCCTGTCACGGGTCCCCATAGCCACTGGGGGGCACTGCTTCATAAAATGCTCTAAGCACTATCGAGGCTTTTGAAACTAATTATAGTAATAGTACCATACGGGCCGACCAAAGACGTATCTCTGAATGCATCGGTGTTGGTAACCACGGATAATTCAGAAAAATGAGTATTTTATTGTTCATGTTATTAATCCATAAATCAGGAGCCCTGGGGTTTAATCTCAGTCCTGGGGGACCGATGTCTAAACTCAGCAAGTCTTGGAACATCTGCAAGCCTGTTTCGTTACCAAAACATGAGACATTTGTGGAAACTCTTTATAACGTTATTTGGAATATTTCCACAAAATAGATGATTCCGATCTCAAGTGTTGTGGCCATTAGTCTCAGAGCTCGCTCGAAACGTTTCGCTCCTTTACTGGGAAGCCATTGCTGCTGGCTTTGACCAAACGCTTTCAGCCAGAGTCTAATCAGACGTCAAAGCCAGGGCTATATTCTTGAATCATCTTTGTAATGGCCAAGGATGTGTGCTCTTGGACAAGTGATCTACTCTTGCCCCAGACGATTACCTGCAAAAAGCGGTATTGTAGATACATTTTACAAATGAAGAGACCGATGGCTGGAAGGCGCGGGTCTTAAATGCGTACGGAGCCAGAACTGGACCCTCATCTGCTGCCTCCAGTGTGTGTGTATGTGTGTGTGTGTGTGTGTGTGTGTGTGTGTGTGTGTGTGTGTTTATTCTATTTCACCCTGGTGCTCTTTTTGCTTATCTACCCCCTGGCCTGGCCTGCAGGACATGCTCAGTGAATATGTGCTGAATAAATAAACAAATATAAGGACAAACACAAGAGGATGAGCTTGTTACAGTCTACATGGTCAAGGGGTTTCAACGTGCCAGCGAGAGGCTGCACTGCAGAGACAAGTGGACCGTCAGCCATCGACTCTTCACTTTCCCTGATTGAGGAGAGACGCAGAAAGCAATAATAAACAGAGTTCTCAGAGGATCCAGAATCAAACATGAGCAGAAGAGTCCACGGTTAACAGTCGTTCTGCCCCTGACCAGACAGAAACCTTGAAAGACAAGTTCAAGTTTTTTGATTACGAGCATTAAAGCCCGAAGGCCTCTCACACTTCAAGAGACTCTGATGAAAATGTGGCACAAGCCCGTGCCTTAGTTTTGCACTCCTCTTCTTCTGCCCTGCTGCAAAGCTGCAGTCCTCAAACACGGTCTTCATACCTGGTTCCCATGCTCAGATATCCTGCGCGCCCCCGAGTGCTCGCAGCATAAAATTAGAAATCCCGAGCATGCCATTCAAGGCTTCCGGTCAGGGCACAAGGACGTGTAAGGCTAAAGCCTTGCCACCTGCCCTTTCTTCACTCGGTGCCACACGGAGTCACAGAGGGACTTAACATGTCCCAGTTCTTCCCCTGTTCGAGCTGTTCCTACTGTCTGGAACATTCCTCTTTGACCTGTCACTTCAGGCTCCAGCCCCAGTGTGAAAATGTCCCTGAATCTTCCTTAGTCCGACGCCCTCCATGCTACAGAGACCCTTCCCCACTGCCCGTCGCCTCGCTCCGCCTACCTGCGTGGGGGCCTGGAGGCCGCTGTCAGCTTCCTGAGTCAAGTGCACCACCCCAGGAAAGATCCTCCTTGAGTTCATGCTGGCTGTCAGGAAGACAACTTTCTACAAGGTAGCCCGGCTCATTTAAACACCTCTGAGTTTATTTTTAGTTGTCTTAAAAATGACTTCCAGAATGAAATTCCACAGCTATCACTGGGGGAAGGTGATTAAAGTTCTGTGACGTGTTCCCGGGGAACAGGCCCGCGCTGACATCATGTGGGCAGACTCGCATTGGCATTGTTTTGTGCTTTTTTTTTTCTTTTTAATTTGTTTTTAATATTCCATACATTTCAAGCTTGGAGAGTCACAAGTCTGAGGATGCTGTAAGTGTGTTGTTTTCATCACTGGAAGAAAAGTCCCCCAAGAGCACAGGCAGGATCAGGAAAGGCACCATCTCTGATATCTCTGACCGCCCCCTCCACCCCCCCCCATCCCCATCTGGCGGTCTTCCTGCGAGTTTGGAAACCAGGGGAGGAGAAACGAATTTGCTCCTTTTTCTAATCTTTTTTTTAAGCACATTTTTTTTTTATGTTCATTTACTTTTAAGAGACAGAGACAGAGCATGAATGGGAGAGGGACAGAGAGAGAGGGAAACACAGAATCTGAAGCAGGCTCTGGGTTCCGAGCTGTCAGCACCGAGCCCGACACAGTGCTCGAACCCATGAACTGCAAGATCATGACCAGAGCCAAAGACGGATGCTTAACCGAGTGAGCCACTCCGGGGCCCCCACTTTTCCTAAATCTTATTTCAAAGGGTGGGGGTGGGGAGGGGGCCTTAGGGTGAGTGTCCCCATGAGGCCTGTCAGCCTCGCAGAAGTGACAGGAGAGGCAGGTCTGTGGCCCTCATCTGAGACAACAACATAAAAGTCATTGCTGTCACCACGTTAAAGAATAGGGTTCAGTGCTGTGTGATGTGCTCACAGAGTTGTGCAACGCGGCCTCTGCCCACGTCTGGAACGTTCGCATCCACACGGAAAGGGCAGCTCCCTGTGAAATGATCAGGCGCGGGGGTTTCTTTCACAAGAGTCGGGGTGGGGGAAGGGCATACTTCAGACCAGGGCTGTCCAAGGGCTTGTGGACGGCTGAGGCTAAGGGGACACGGGGATCTGCTGCACTGTTCTCGAATACAAGATTGACGGTTTTATTGAAAGAGTAACAATAAGTGAGAGTTGGTGGTGTTCTAAAGGATTGATGGAACATTTTAAAATGAAACCGGAGTGCTTGGGTGGCTCAGTCGGTTAAGTGTCTTCATTTCAGCTCGAGCCATGATCTAATGGTTTGCGGGACTGAGCCCCACATCGGGGGGGGGGGGCTTGACATTCTCTCTCTCCCTCTCCCTGTGTCCTTCCCCTGCTCTCTTTCTCTCTCTCTCTCTCAAAAATAAATAAATAAATAAATAATTAATTAATAAATAAAATACGTCGTAACCTAATAAGATGAAAAATGGATGGAGAAGGTCTTAAGTGATGGCAGATCACGCAGTCCAGATGCCCCGAGCTCCTGGCTCCAGCCAGTGATGTGCAGTTGGTGACGGCCTCCCGTACGTGGACGGACACACTACATTCCCCCTGCTTTAAGGCCTCACTGAGCACTAAGGTACACACCAGCTCACACACACTCGGTGGTCCTGAAAGGCGGGAGGCGGTGCTCCAGCAAGCGCGTATAGCACCCCAAGGGCCCGCTCTGTCTCCAGGAAATGCGTTGTCACTGAGGCCACGGGAGCACACTGTTTGCCCCCCTCTCCTCCAACCCCCATGGAGGACACCGCCAGATGCCTGCCCAGGCTCCATTCTGCCTCCTCCTCTTTACGATCAGAGTCCCCATGTTGCCGAGGGCTTCAATACATCCAGTTAAAAATTCTCCCCTCCTTCCCCTCCGTGCATGACAATGAGGCAGCCACACAAACAACCCCAGGGAAGAAAGCTATCCTGTCTTCCGTGGAGCTGTTACTTTTCAACACACTCAACCACCTGCTTTTCTTTTTTAAAGCACCGGAAGGTAAAAGTCACATGTCACAGATGCGGAGCAGGGAACTAGAACACTGGTGCTCAACTGGGGGTGATGTTGCACCCCAGGTGACGGTATGCAATGTCTGGAGATGTTTTTGGTTTCCACGACACAGGCAGTGGGTGCTCCTGGCACCTAGCGGATGGAGGCCAGGGATGTTATTCAACACCTTTCATGCACAGGGCAGCTCCCACAACACGGTCATCTGGTCTACCCGGGTCTTTGACAACACTGGTCAGTAACGCTAGACGTGAATTGTCTAACTCTGGTGTCTTGCATGTGAGGAAAATTAATTTGTTGGTTGAGCTGCTCATTTGGGGTTGCTGTTACCTTCAGCTGAAGCCTGTTCAAGTGATTTGCCCTGCTTTCATTCTTTTTGGGTTCCCAACTCTTCCGACCGTAAGAGTTTTCAGAGGGCTCCGTCTCATCTATAACGACTAGGACAAGCTCACTGAGGCGGCACGTGGTTTGGATAACTTCTATACATGCCCAGAGCTGGCATTAGTCTCTGATGTCGTTCCTTTCTGTGCCCATGTCATACATTTCTCTGACCACAGCTCCTTCCAGAATCTTCTCCTTCCTCTTATTGCCATGAGAGGACACAGTAGGGGCTCTCCATCACCCTGCTGAACAGGAGGACCTCGTACAACAGGCTGGCTGGTTTCCACCATAAATAAGACATGGGAGTCCAGCAGTCAGGGTACAACATAAGGAGAAAACAAGCATGCATAACCTCATCCTAGGAGATTAACTGCTATCCCTTTGTTTTAGTTTCTTCCAGATCTTCCCCCCTAAGTATATGTAGGAAACGCAGACTGTTTTCAAGGAAAATGGGCAGATTTCATGCTACTTTCAAAATTTTTCATTCGACACTACAGTGGGAACATCTTTCTGTGGGCAATGATCTCATCGAGTCAGTCTATTCTCATTCCTCCCCCCTCTCTGTCTCAACTCCAGGCTTAAAAAAGTCTCTCAGATACAGTTCAGATTAGAAGTCAACTCTCAATGGACAGAGTGTCCTCATGTCTTTAGTTTTTATATCCCTAATAGGAGAGGCTGGACTCCCAAGGTCACAGAGGCCCTCACCCTCCCAGGCTTCGAGCTTTGAAAACTACCATCACCCGAACTACAGCGTAAGCTTCATGATGGAGTGACTCTGTCTGCACCTCTACCTCTCCAGTGACTAGAACAGTGCCCGGCACAGAGTCAGTCCTCCACACAATCCTGAATGAGTGAATGAGTGAAAGCGAGAGTGAATGAATGAATGAGAGAATGAACTAGAACACTATTTCCTTGAAGACAGGGATGCATTTCCTTTTAAATTCTCTAAATGTAATACAGGCTAAACAATAAAATCATAGCCAAAGGTCTTCAGCCATAAGCATGGAGGGTTGACTTACACTGGGCATTTGAAGAAAACTGGGTGTCGGGTGTACGTTTCTAAGGGTTGAATCGACACCGAGGAAGATTCGTGACCCGTTCCCCAGCACGCGCTCTCAAGTTCCTCTAAGAGCAGGTGTCAACCTTACTTCTTGCTCAGTAGCACTAGTGTGTGGTAAGGAAGGATAGGATCTAAAACGGACTCCTTCTCCTTGTTAAAGAGCCTCCCTCAAAAACGTGTAAGAGAGTCAAAGTCTAGTACTGCCGTGCGTTTAAGTGAGTGGCTTTCCGGCCGGGTCTCTCCATGTGTGCCTATCACTCTCAGGGCTCACATTTACTGCTGAGAATCACCCGCTGGCAAAAGTGCTGAAAATTATGGGATAAATATCTAATATCTGGTAATGGGATATTCTCATATAGTAAAAACCTTAAATCTCTGGGCTCCCGTATCCCGCTTTTGGGTCAAGTTAATTGTATTAAGTAAATTCTCATAGCGCTAATGTTAATGTTCATAACATCTTTATGCTGCTTTTCAAAAATTAATTCATTCCTTCTGGACAGGAGATTTGTAGGCTCAGATTCTAAGAAAAGGGATTATATTCAGTGCCTTTGAGAGGTCCACTTACATTTGTATTTTTCCTGAAATAAATTAAGTTTGCCCGTGTTTGTTCCTGAGAGAAAAAAAAAATCTTAAAACACATCATGCTTATATCATTAAAAATTAAGATCCAGAGTATCTGTGAAATCCCCGAATCTTCAGAGGTTCTTCCTTATGAAAATTTAAGACTTTGTGCTGTAAACTGTCTGTTACAAATACGTCCTTTGGACTGGGTATTCCCTATTGCTGAATCACAGTAAAGGAGATGCACTATTTACTCTCCAGCAGGAATTGACTTAATGCTCATTAACAAGGTCCTGCAGAATACAGTCCCACAGTCCCCTGATAAATGCACTGTGGCCTCGGTGGGTTTTTTTTCCCCCTCCTTTCCCTTCCTGCACCCAGGTACATACACAGCTACTTGTGCATACGGCTCACCATGAGGCTAGATTCTGAGCTTATTAAAGGGAGCAGCCTTCCTTCTGTGCCTCTCTGTGCCCTGCAAATGACTGTATAAATAAAATAATTCATGAAGACATACAGACATGCCCCCTCCAGCCTATACTGACACTGCGCCCTCATCATCCAAGAAACACAACAGGGCAGGTCCTACCACTCGGAGACCACAGGTCCCTCTGCTCAGAGGAAAACACTGCAGAGACCCCCTGCCAGGTCGGACCTGTCTGCACTGTAGCTTCATTTCCTACTTGTCTCGGAATGTTCCTGGCTCAAGCGGAACCAACACTGGGATCAGCGTCTGGATGTGCCACAGACTCTGTTTTGTTCCTGCAGCGTTAACAAAATCCTCTACTCCCGCTTTATACCACCACACGTTTGTATTTGACAACATCCTGGCTATGTTCCAGTGTCCCTTTGGTTCAAACAACACCCCCACGGACTCTCCCTGAGCTCCGCCAGATCCGCGCACGCCCACCCCACTGGGTCTCGGCAAAGTGCTCGCGATTCCTCAGGCCGTGTAAACTCTCCCAGTGTCCCTCCAGTCGGGAAGCGCCCGAGGGCAAGGGCCGGGTCTTATTTTTCTTTGCATCTTTTTTTTCATTTACTGACAAAATGAACAAATAAATGAATGAATGAATGAGTGAAAGCAATTGATTTGGAGGAGGCAGAAGGATAGAAAAAACACGGAACTGGGAATCGTGAAGCCCGATGTACAAATGCGGGTGAGTTATCCAGCCTCCCTGGCCCACGCTCTTTCTATCTATGTAATGTAGGAACCCTACCAGGTGGTGTTCACGACTCTTGGCTTCTCCAATCTTATAATTCCTTGGAGAAGTCCAGCAGCGCCATGTTGGAAGGATCTAGAAAACGGGACGGGTTTGACAGACCTTCCTCACACATAAAACAGCCCTTTGCTTGTACTTAGATGCAGAGGCTTAGCACTCACATATGGCCCATGCGCAACTCCAGAAATGGGACTTCTTATCCTGAATTCTTTTAAAACTTAAAAACCATTACATAGTTCAAGAAAACCTAACAAGGCAAGTTGGTGTATATAGACTACTCCAGGCATTTTTATTTCATAAATTAGTAAGATTACGTACCACTGAATTGTGTTTTCCTTATGTAAGATGGTTACCATCGCACTATAACTATTTTAATGTGTCTAGGCATTCAGAAGATAAAGGACGTCCATTTGAGAACAAAATAAATCTGAAATGTGTTTTTAGGGAGAGTGTGCTCATGCTTGCACAAACAGGGTAGGGACAGCGAGGAGAGAGAGAGAAAGAGAGAGAGAGAGAGAGAGGAGTCCCAAGCAGGTTCCATGCTGTCAGCACGGAGTCCAACATAGGACTCCATCCCACAACCCCGAGACCATGACCTGAGCCAACATCAAGAGTTGGGCGCTCAAATGCCTGAGCCACTCAGGTGCCCTGACAAATCTGAGTATTTTAGTTCTTTCTCCTACATCTTAAAATGCAGTTAGGGGCCACCGAACCTCAACTGTTTTGTATCAGGGTAAATAAAATTTCCCTAGAGGCCTTCAATGGGTGCCCAGCTTCTGGAACCACAGAAAGTTCTGGGTCTCTGCTTACACATGACTGAGTATGGACAGAGAATTCATGTCAACATTTTGTCCTCTCTGGTAAAATGACCCTCACCCAACCTATAATTCATTCACTAAAATCACACTTGACCCCAAAGCACCATGGGCTCTGGGAAACGTCACTGAAACTGGGCCCTAGGAACATGAGGATCTCTCTTAGGTCTAGCTCCTACAGCATCCCTGGGGTCACTGTCCTCCTACAGCATCCCCGAGGTCACTGTCCTACATACAATGACTTCCCTGAAAGGTCCCACGCAGATCTCTGTACTGACCTCCAGGCTGCTTCCACTGACCCTGCTGACATTAAAAAGCACTATCTTCTAAAGGAATCTCAGGTTAACCTGCAGGCCAGGGCCACCTGGCCTTGATGAAGAAGACAGATAGGGCAAGTTCATGGATTTTTAACTGGCTGGTGCAGGCCTTTTCTGGGAGTCTTGAATGAGTCTCAACCCCTAAGTGAGGTTTTATGGCTTATCTTCAGAACGAAGTCTCAGATGCAGAAGGAACAGAGACAATGAGAGTAAGATCTTCATCCTGCTTAAAGGACCACCTAGGGAAGGGTCCACATCATGGAGTTTGGATAAACCTACAGCCACTTCTCCACTGTGATACTAGCCATGTGACCCAAGTGATGCCCTAGGCCTCAGTCTCTTCATATGCAAAATGGAAACACCACCGGCCACAACCCATTTCCATGACTCCCAAATGAGCTGAGGTACTAACCACACCTCACCCGATGTCTGGCCAGAAAAGGGAACAGGTGGGAGGGGAGGGTGAGGACAAGGACGACGGCAGGAGGAGTTGAGGCAAGAAGAGGGGATCTCTACGGATGTCGCCTTCACGGGGAACTTTTCCTTCCTTTAAAATGTCCGTTGGGGCGCCTGGGTGGCGCAGTCGGTTAAGCGTCCGACTTCAGCCAGGTCACGATCTCGCGGTCCGTGAGTTCGAGCCCCGCGTCGGGCTCTGGGCTGATGGCTCGGAGCCTGGAGCCTGTTTCCGATTCTGTGTCTCCCTCTCTCTCTGACCCTCCCCCGTTCATGCTCTGTCTCTCTCTGTCCCAAAAATAAATAAACGTTGAAAAAAAAAATTAAAAAAAAAAATGTCCGTAAAAGCAAACACATGTTGTGGGCACTTGTCTTTTCTTTGCTGTTGCTGGATCTTATACTGCTACGTGATGTCCCCAAACCCTCCTCTGGAACAAAACGGCGTGAATATTTCATTCTGTGCACGCATTTACTAACACTTTCTGGGCACTGCGCTAGCATTAGGAGTACAGCCCTCAGCAAAATTATCATCAAGCCAATGAAAATAAACCAATGCGTTCTAAGTTAACATTTACAATATGCCATATGTTATACACACAAGGTACAAGCCACCTCTTGTATGTCTCTATAACCCCACATCATCATCTAGCCAACCAGAGTTCTGGGCAGATGCCTCACAATATTTATGAGGCGAAGGGAAGATGCTATACGGATCCTGCCTCACTGATTTACATTGTTTTCCGTAGTGTGGTCCACGCAGAAGTTGTTTTGTGCAATAATGGAATCCTTGAGCTACTGTGGTTGGAGAAATCGCTTCCGGAGATTAAGTTCCCACCCCAGAAGGAAAGTCCTGGAAAGACACGTTAGCAGAAGGTTTGCTAAGGTCATGAGCAAGCAGAGAAGGGGCGCCCCAGGTTCCCACCCGCTGCTTACGTCCAGGGAGTTCACATGGAACCATCCTTAAACGTGGGAGGGTCACAGTCCGTGGTGGAGGTTTAGAACCTGATCTCCCAAAGGAAAAGCAGAGAAGGATCTCCCTTTCCGGTACAATTCACTCTCTCTCACGTGCGGGTGGATGGAAGGAGTTCTTGTTCTTTTAAACTGTCTGGTAGTCGTTCAAAAAAGGGAGGAGGCAGGGGCTCTGGGCCAGTCTGAGGCTCTGTGGCAGAGGAAGGCCGGGAGTAAAGGCAGAGCAGAGACCTCTTTTTAGCTGTCGGTACGTGGCATCTCTTCCTGGACACTTACTGGCTGCTTCAAGGGGGCTTCCCGAGGGATTGGGGCCATCCAGGAGCAAGGCTTCCAACAGCTCAAAGCATCACCACAGGGCGGTGCTAATGTGGCCACCGGTTCTGATGCCCCTCAGCCGGCAAATGAGCAGACCAGCTTTATTTGCAATCCCTTTGTTTACTTATTTGGAGATCGTAACCCAAAAGTAAGTTTTAAAAACCCAACAATTTGACTTAAGGATGAACACTCAACCAAGGCACTTTAAGCCTGTTTTAATGTGAGGCGTCACTGGCGGGAGAGATGGCAAAAGAAACATCCTGGTTTGGAGGGGGTGGGGGGGGGGGATGCCTGGGTGGCTCAGTTGGTTGAGCTTCTGACTTCGGCTCCGGTCAGGATCTCGGGGATCGTGAGTTCAAGCCCCACGTCGGGCTCGCTCCTGTCAGCACAGAGCCTGCTTTGGATCCTCTGTCCCTTTCTCTCTCTACCCCTCTCCGACTTGCGCTTTCTCAAAATATAAACATTTACGAACAAAAAGAAAACATCCCGGGAAAGACTGGTGTTGTGCTGCGTTTACGCCTCAGACCTCAGCCTGAAAAGTGCTTTCTCACCTGCTGACCGCAGACATCATCCTTTCTGTCCTCGGCTTTATTGTGTGCACATTCCCATGCAGATCGCTGGGGTTTACGCACCAGGTGGGGCCTCACTTCTGAGGCAATTTAACGAGAGCAGATAAATAAGACGACCTCCTGGCCTCCGGCTACCACTGTAAAGTCTGTCGCCAGAGGTGAGACCTGGGCAGCCACGGGCGGAGTTGGGACAGACCGTCCACTGGAATTTCTGACTCAGACGTCCCAAGCCCCACGTGGCTAGCTCGGGTCTCGGCACAAATCTACCAGCAGAGTGTGAGCCTGGAAACGAACCCGGACACTCATTCAAATCCTTTTGAAAGGGTTATCCAGCAACCTCACCCTTTTCAGGTTTGTCTGCTTATCTCTGGGGCATTTGTCTTTGTGCATCCGAACTGCGTTGAGGGAAGCACTTGGTGCCCCGAGGGGTCTGAGGAGCTAAGGGCAAATGCGAGGGGATAGACGCGGGGCTCACGCTCGCCGGGCCCGGCCACTCTAAGGGGGCCGACCTTATGCCCTGGCATTTCTGCAGTGACCCTGAGGATGCCAGGCCAGCAAGAGGCCAGCAACAAGGGGCCGGAACTGTGTGCATCAGATGTAGCCGTGGGCCCTGCTGAAGAGCTGGGCTGCTCCCGAGACAGAGCGCCAGAGGAGGATAAACCACCGAGGGGACACCGCCTTGTCCTGGCCAGACACTTCCAGAATCCCAGTGCACGAGGATTCAACCTCACAACGAGTACCTTAAGGCTCTCGCCAGATGTAAACGTTCCACTGAACTCTGGGCAAGTTCACAGAATCCCCAGAGGATATCTTCAGAGTAGGTCTGACAGAAGTGCTTTTTTTTTTTTAATTAAAATTTCTTTTTGAAAGATTTATTCACTTTTGAGAGACAGAGTGTGAGTGGGGCAGGGGCCCAGAGAGAGGGAGACACAGAATCTGAAGCAGGCTCTGAGCTGTCAGCACAGAGCCCGATGCAGGGCTCGAACCCACGAGTCATGAGATCACAACCTGAGCCGAAGTCGGATGCTTAACCGACTGAACTCTTTTTTTTTTTTTTAATTTTTTTTTTAACGTTTATTTATTTTTGAGACAGAGCATGAACGGGGGAGGGTCAGAGAGAGAGGGAGACACAGAATCCGAAGCAGGCTCCAGGCTCTGAGCTGTCAGCACAGAGCCCGACGCGGGGCTCGAACTCACAGACCGCGAGATCACGACCTGAGCCGAAGTCGGACGCTCAACCGACTGAGCCACCCAGGTGCCCCTCAACAGAACTCTTAAAGAAAGAGACTACTCCTGCCACTTGTTAGCTGTGTGGCCCAAGGCAAGTGACTTACCCTCCCTGATCCTGGGTACCCTTATCTGTAAAGCTGGGGTTAAGAGGAAGCATGAGACTACTTCTTGAATTTCTGGGGTTTGTTCCGTTTCCCCCTTCCTTCTGCTGGCGATGGGAGCCGCATGGAAGCATTTGGCCTGGGAGAAGTTAAAAATCTCACTCACTCGTTGGTTCCTTGCTTAGCAAAGGGTAGAGGTCCCCTTACATACGTCCTTACTTTGGAAACAGTTATTAATTTGGCTTTTTTTGGGTTTTGTTGCGGAAGGCTACATGGCACCTGGGGCAGGGGGCAGGGGCGGGGCTGGCCGGGCACAGGGAAAGCCCTTTGCAGGACAGAGCCGCACTCCTCGCCTATCTTCTCGAGAGGGGGGGAGGGTGCACGGGGGCCCAAAACACTCAGAGAACAGGTGGCTGAGTAAGGGTCTTCACCTCAGAAAGACAGTTTGTGCCGGGCCGGGGGCAGTAGGGGTGAGCTTGGCCCGTGTGTCGGGGCCTTGGATCTGAAAGTCTACAACCTGCTCAAGGTCCAAAAAGCCCAGATGCCAACGTGACTTTCCCACAACGCCCCCTATTTCCACTCCCGTGAGACACGGCGAGAGACTCCAGGAAAGATGGGCTCTGTGTCAACCATGTGTAAACCACCAGGTGTTAGAAAGATCTGCCCCAGCACCCAGAACAGTCTCCTTCCTTCTACACGATACTCAGCTTAGAAACAGAGCACGGCACTCTGGCTACTCGGCCTGCCCAGGCCCCCAAACATTTCCGACGCGAACGTGAGATCCACACAAAGTCTGAAGGCAACCTGACCCCTTTCCAGCCCCTCTGCCCCAACTCAGGTGATGGGGGTGCCACAGACGTGAGCTCAATGGTCCACGACTGAAGCCACAGCATCAACGCAAGGCCACGTGGGTTTGGGAAGCCCCCCCTCAGCAAGAGACAAAGGGTGGCCTTCTGAAGAGGGAGGTGAGCTGCTTAGTTCTAGGTCCTTCATTTTTGGGGTGTGCTGTGCCCCCATCCCCCTCGTCATCAAGCAGCTCAGTGTTCGTGAACCTGGCAGAACAGAGCAGTGGCCGCGTCCACACGAGGAACAGACAGCATGCAGATGAGAGAAAACGGTGGCCCTGGGATCATGGCAGGCCACCCCAACGCCGGGGGCAGGGGAGGGGGGTTAGCCTGGGAACAGATCAGGAAACAACGCAAACCACTGAAAAGGCCACTGGGCTTTCCAGAGGACATGGGCTCGCCCTTATGCTTGTGTTGACCCCACGCGGCTAAAAGCTTTGTGGCTCTTTGGGCCACTTGGAGACGAGGGCATCCACGTCCCTCCTCGGGTGGCTCTGTGCACACAAAGAACTTGGTAGAGTGTTGGGTGCATTTTGCGTATCATCAGTAAGTGGCACGTATGGAAGATGGGACTGGGTGAACAGTGTCAGAAGCCGTCCCCGGCATTCTGGCCAACGAAGGAGGAAACCAGAATCAGATAGGTATTGTCATTGTAGACGGAGGTGTGATTCCTCAAAACGCCAAGAGTTGCGACAAAGAAGCCTGGTCATTGTCCCACCAACCAGAAAGCCTGCTAGTCTAGGAGCTTCTCCGCAACACTCAGCTTCCTCCATCACTGGGTCCGTTGTTGCACTGATTAATGTTTGCGGAGACTCTGTCACAAGCCAGACTCTGATCCACGAGAGGAATGGAAGTCACTACCGAGCACTGACGGCCCCAAGAAGCTTCCGTCAAGGGCGAAG
Source organism: Herpailurus yagouaroundi (assembly GCF_014898765.1). NCBI lineage: Eukaryota > Metazoa > Chordata > Mammalia > Carnivora > Felidae > Herpailurus > Herpailurus yagouaroundi. The sequence goes on along the minus strand of NW_024412700.1, from coordinate 2,935,707 downwards.
AAAACGAACACCTGAAGTCACGATTAGACGGGCTGCGGACGGGATGGATGGGTCACGGGGGATTAGACTCAATTATGCAAGAGAGCAACTGATTCACTTTTTATTAATTAAGAAGGTGATCAATGTTTGGAAAGACGTCAATGATAATTCATTAGCCTCTAGTAGGCTGATGCGGTTAAGGACTTTGTGGGATAACGTAATTGAAACACCAAACGGTAATGTCAGGGCTTGTGTGAGGGTCACCGCGTTCACGGATGCGGAGTCTCTCATTAAGGGAACTTCCTGATTTGCTTTAAAAAGACCATTCCAGGAGAAGCACGCAGAGGAATCTCCCCCCTTGGGCTCAGGTAACTTCACAGGCTCTCTTGGTCTGATGGGAAGTGAAAGAAAACCAGACTCGTGAGTCCTGGTCTGTGGGCGGCCAGGGTGAGAGGGTTCCTGCGTCTCCCGGACGGCATCGTCGGGCAGAGCGCCGCCCCACGCTTCGCCCAGCCTCGGAAGGAGATCTGCCGAAGTAACGCATCGGCCTCAAGCCAGATCACTCCTCGGCACGTGTAGGAAAAGAGGGGCTGTGAAGAATCCTGGGGAAAAGTCCTTAAACGCCTAGGGGCCTTGAAGCAACCATATCACATCCTGGAACACGTCTGTCAACCTCACCGAGGATGACAATCCCACAATTATATCTACATCTCACTCGAGATGCCCCTCTCAGGAGAACACAGTAGATGCACACGTGTGTGCGTGCGTGCATGTGTGTGTGTGCACGTACGTGCGTATGCATATATATTTCCTAGATCCAAGGGGGAAAAAGCCCCGTCCTCTTGTGATGCAAACACACAGAGTTGGAGTGGACTTCACCCCGGTCAGGTCTGCGCCTCACTGCACACAGGCGGAGGGCATTTAAGCTTCCCAGGGAGGCGAGGGGCACCTGTCAGAGGGGAAGAGGTTACGGGTTCAGAGTGGGTCTCTCCCCGCTGGAGCAGCGGTGGCCCAGCTGAGCCCGCAGAGATGCGACGCCCCAGTCGAGAATTAAGTGATGGGGGCAGTGGGGTCCCTGCAGGCGGCAGCCCCGAGCGGTGTGCCCGGCTCCAAGTTGTGTGAGTCCCTCTGGAAGGGAAGCGTGGGTAGGGGGGCACCTCGGCCCCAGAAAATCGCTCCTCCCGATGCTGCCAAGAGGCTGTGTCCCCCGAGGCTGGGGACCCTAAGACGAGGCTCCAGTGGGTGCTGTGATCAAAGTGGTAGAGAGTTCTCTCGCAGCCCAAACAACCAATTCTACTTGGGAAAATCCAGACAGAACCCGTTTGGGATCAAGTCATAAAAGAGGTCATAAAAGAGGCGCCACCCAGGCGCCCCTAAGAGAAGTTTAAAAGGAAGTAACCGAGGTATTTAATTCGCTACTGTTACTATTTCTGTTACTGTTGCTACTGTTGCTTCTAGTGGCATTGGCACTCAATGCTACAGTCTTTCCAGGGTTTCCCCTGAGCAAATCCCACAGGAGACGTTTGAAGGACCTTAGGCAGGTAATCGTTTTAGCTCAGATACTGCAAATGTCGAAGATGCATTAAGAATGGCATGGAACAGGGGCGCCTGGATGGCTCAGTCAGTTGGGCGTCCGACTTGGGCTCAGGTCATGATCTCGCGGTTCGTGGGTTCGAGCCCCGTGTCAGGCTCTGTGCTGACGGCTCAGAGCCTGGAGCCTGCTTGGGATTCTGTGTCGCCCTCTCTCTCAGCTCCTCCCCCACTCATGACCTGTCTCTGTCTCAAAAAAAAAAAAAAAAAGGCAGGTGGCTGCTCCAACAGCCTCGGTCTCAGCTGACGGGAGCAATGGTGTGGACGGGTTTTACTGCTTTCAAAGAGTCTGAGGCATCACTGGCCTCTCGATACGAGACAACTGGCACTCTCTTCTCCTCAAGAAAAGTGGAATCTTAGAAACCACTACGAAAGAGAGAAAATTGGTGGTTTACACACACGTGCACTCTAATTACATCTCGTCTCTTTCTTATTTTACGTAATGACTTCAACTGATGACTGTTATTATCTTTACCTACTCACTGAGACGCTGAAGGACACTTTTAGTCTTGGCAGTGTGTCCTTTCTGGGCATTTCCCTGGAGCGACTGCCGGCCAATTGGTATCGGCTGTAGCAGATGACCTCTTGGGAACTTCCACTCCCTACAGCTCTAAGACTCGACGGTTTTGTCTGGAAGACGTGGCTTTTCAAAACGCAGCAGAAATACCCAAACCATTTTATACTTGAATTCCCCCTCTATCTCACCCCACGAGCTTTATATATATATATATAAAAAAAAAACAACCCATCTGTGTTTTCAGAATAACAAAAGAGAAGAGGAAAAAGGAAATATGGAAATCCAGTGTCTTTGAGCCCCGTGCTCGGTCTCCAATTTCACCTTCTAAAACATATACTTTTCTGGTATCAACCAGCCAGCTGATATTTTCCTTCATTCAAAAGAAGCAATTTTCTCCAATTTTACAGTCTCTCCAGTATTGCATCCGAGAGACACAGAGGGCTCTCTGCTCACAAGTGGCTGGATTAATGGAGATGAGAGTAAACACAGAGATTCTGGAACCAGCCACCGTGGTCTTTCGCCATGTTCCAGCTTGAGTTGAACGGCCACGCGGAGGAAGAGTAAGCCGAGAAGGCTCCCGCCTGGAGCTTCTGCCCATCAGCCCCGGGCGTGCCTGTGTCCTGAAGCCAGTGGCAGAGAGCGGCAGGTTCCCTGCAGGCTGCAGGTGGCCGTGGCTAGCTCAGAGCACAGGGCACGAGCTCACCACACCTTTTGCAAGGTTCCGTCCAGACCGCCCTCACAAGAGGCGAACGGGCTTCTCGAGAGTACGTGTGGCCTCGCGCTATTTGTGCAAGGGGACGACGCCGCGGACACAGAGAAGCCCGTTGCTGTTGTTTCCAAGTGCAAAAGCTGTTTGTATCCAAATATTACACGCTCTTCCTGGCATCAGTCTGGAACAGGATTGGTAGGAGGACACGTGTCAGCAGAAGGGAGCGTGTGGCCACCGTGGGTAATTTCCCACGGACGCATCCGGCACCTGCTGCCACGGCAGGCAGGTAGGCTGGCTCTCCTAACGCGCTTTCTCGGTCTTCCTCGGTGTCACGTCACTGGAGTCTCCTCCTTTCTTCACCTGCCCTGGTCCCTGCCCACCCCCCCGCCCCCCACCGCCACAGCACCAGGAGACTTTACAGCCCCTCAGCAATGTACACTTCCACATTTCTCCAAGCTAGTGGGGAAACTCTCACCTAGCTTCATGCCTGGTCCTCCATATGTAAAGAGCATTTCCACTTAGTTACCTTTCGTCAACTTCTACTCTGAACTCATCATCTAACCACAGAAACCAACTCCTTGCCAGTGGGACCACCGTTCCGGTTAACCAGGCTTAAAACCTCCGAGTCATACCTGGCTGTCCTTCCTCCCATCCCTCCGTTCCTACTCAGCTGAACATCCCACCATTTGTCCTTCGTGAAGGCTGTTTATACCTACCGTTTCCCCTCCGCTCACATGCTAACCTTCCAGCATGGGCAGGTGGGCCAAGTTGAGGCATGTTAATGTCATGGGACCCTATGCAGACATTAAGATGACAACAGAAATACGTATCTACTGCACGGAAATATGTTTAAGATCTGTTATAAACTTTCCCCCACTTAGTACACTTAGTATCATCCCACATATTACATTACCTTCGAGGGTGTGTATAAAAATACACTAGCGGCTACTTCTAGCCGGTAGAGTTACAGGTGAGTTTTAGCATCTTCTGAAGTTGTGTCCAACCCTGTTTTCTAATTTGCTACAAGAAATACATAATACGTATATAATGAAAATAGTGGATACGACCCCTAAGCCTAAGCTGGATTTCACCCTGTCATCCGACGATTCTAAAACCTTTAGTTCTGACAGCTCAAAGCTGACGCCCCCATTTTTCTAAATTTTACCCCATCTTATTTGCCCCCCCCCCAGGCGCCTGCAGACTCTGGTCCCACGTTCTGCTCTGCTGTTTCGTACTCTACTGCCCTTCTCTTCAGACCTGACCTCGTTCGCGGCTCTCCCAGGCAGGTGCTGTTCCGTGGGACGCCCTCCCCGCAGAGAGCGTATCTGGGTGATTCTCGCATCCAGGCCTCTGCCTGAAACCACTTCATCAGAAAAGGCTTCCAACCTTCCACGTGAAACACACGCCCAACTGTGGTTCCTCATCTTTCAAACCGGGTTCGGAATCAGACGAGGGCGTGTGGAAGGAGAGCCACAAGGTGGCGCCACACCAGGGCCTGTGCTAGGTGTGGGGGTGCCGTGGGAATAAAAGGGGGTGAGTCCTGCCCCCGTGGAGCTGACAGACACAGGGAAAGACAGACGTCGAATACGTAATTACACGCACGTGAAAAAGGTCAGCCAAGTCCAGGATACCACGGAGCCTAAACGCAGAAGGCTAAGGCAGGACAGAAAAGACTGCTTGTGGAGTCAGGAGGAGGGCCGCTCTGAAAGATAAACGACCCCTTGCAGGGCGGTGGTGGGAGAGCTGGGACCCAGAGAAGAGGGGGCGTGCTGCGCAGAAGGGGCGGCCGATGGAAGGAAGAACAAGGACTCTGGCAGCAATCAAAAGAAAACTCAAGTCAGCCCCGAGTAGGGAGAGCTGGGGAGACACCAAGGGGTGAAGAAAAACGGAAGTCAGTGAGCGGGAAATAAGCAGGGGCCTGATCCCAGAGTTCAAGAAACGGAGGGTCCCGGGGCCGGGACCGTGTGCTTCGTCCCAAGAGCGGTGGGGAGGCGGCCCGAGGTCTGTGAGGGGAGACGGGGGAGGGCGGTGCGGTGCTGGACACGAGCACGTGAGGCGTCCAGCAGACATCCTCGTGGGTGACCGCCTCTGTCAGGGGGACCCACGCACACGACGCTACAACACGCAGCGCAAGCCCATAGCTCAGCAGAGCGTTTGAGCTGGATACAGACCTGAAGCTCGCGGACCCACAACGGTAACCGCGGTCCCGGGGGGGGGGGGGGGGGAGTGAGCTCCCCTAGGGGGCGCGGGCACACACCGAGAAGAAACGGGAGGTGTGAGGCTCCCGGACATCTACAAGTCGGAAACGTAAAACGCCCACCCCAGTCGTTCCAGTGACCCCCTTCTCCTTGCAGGAGAGGCTGTCTCTGGGGAGCCCCTGGAGAGGCGTGCTCCTTCTGGTGGACCACTCCCGAATATGCCAGTGGCAGGCACGAGCCTACACGTCTGAGTCTCGATGGGCGCTCCCCGCGTCAGGCAGAACAAGCAAGAGTTCTTGATGCATCAGCTAGAAGGTGGGAGAGACAGAGACGAGCCAAGGACGGCTCCGTGTTCTTCGGTCTGTTCCGGCAGGAGAATGGATACCCCATGCACTGAATTGGGAGCAGCTGTGGATAAAGCAGGTGTTACTTTTTGGCTTGTGCATGGGGCTGGGGCGCGTTGACCGAGAACGCCTATCCGGAGCTATCCAGCTGAAGGCGGTGATGTCCGTGAGACATCTGAGAACGGCTGGAGAGGTGCCGTGTGAACATACACAACTTAGGAGGCATCAGTGGGGGATACTTAAGTCACAGAACTTGATGAAGACACGGAGGGGGGAAGGGCAGATATTAAAAGGGGAGGACTAGAGGCTGAGCCCCGAGACCCACCGCCGTGAAAAGTCAGGGAGAAGAGCAACGAGCAGCAGAGGAGGCTGAGAAGGAGCCCCCCAGGATGCTGAAATAAAGTCAAGAGAACAGGATGACCCATAGGCGGAGGGAGAAAGTTCACCCAGGTGGAGGGAGTGATCAGTCGTGCTAAACACCGCTAGCCCGTGAAGTAAGCCGAGGTCTGAGAAGTGACCGTGAGATGCAGGTGCCCGGAGGTCAGCGGCAACCGCGCACAGGAGTCTCAGCGGGTGCTGGGGTGGGAAGCCTGACGCCCTCCCATCGGGGAATCCCAGCGCAGCACATCAAGGGATCCACGAGGCTGAGAAGTGCAATGCGGTTAGTGGAGAAGGTGGAAGAACTCTCTCCACTAAGTGAGTATGTGGAGAGACGGCACTATGGCCACCTCGAGGAGGTGCGTGCCTCTTCCTTTGTAGGGGGTGCCTGTTGTTGTGGGGGGTGCTCAGCATGTGCCTCCGGATGTCGTCCATTCTACTGATCCATATGGCTCATCTGGTTGCAACGACTATGTGAGGGCAGAGGATATGAAGGCAGTTGTACCCATCATTTTCAGAAAAGGTAGATTGAAACAAGTCTCTAGCATGAACATGAGTGAGGAGAAATTGAACTCCAACCTGGTAAATTTTCTCCTGATAAATATAGTTTATTAGATTCTAGACTATTAACTCCAATATTTTTAAAAATTCTTTTTAACATTTATTTATTTTTGAGACCGAGAGAGACAGAGCATGAACAGGGGAGGGGCAGAGAGAGAGGGAGACACAGAATCGGAAGCAGGCTCCAGGCTCCGGGCCATCAGCCCAGAGCCCGACGCGGGGCTCGAACTCACGGACCGCGAGATCGTGACCTGAGCTGAAGTCGGACGCTTAACCAACTGAGCCACCCAGGCGCCCCTATTAACTCCAATATTAAGCCCAAGATACATTTGTTAACTTTAGTGGTTAAAACAGCAAGTCCCTTTCTCCATGGGGCATTATACCATTTTCTTTATCACTTAGGTATTCTGTTAGTTCGACACCATGGGAAAAGGGATGCTAGAATAGAGAATTTAAGGGATGGCAAGAATTCTGAAATATTCACAACCTATAGTCTTGGATAGAACACACAATGTAGCTAGTGGGGTTGTGAAAGAACCTGTCTGGACACCGGAGACCTGGGTTCTATCCCATGTAGCACAGTTTATAAAAACCAGAGAGACCTAGGTTCCAGTCCAAATTTTGCTGCTTACTGACATTGATCAAGTCATTTAAACACCCTCAGCCTCAGTTTCCTGAGGAAATAAAATGGAAACAATGGTGGTTGTGAGAACTAAGTGATTTAATATGCGTAAAGCACTTAGCCTTGAGCATAAGATACGGGGAAACCCCAGCAGATGATGATGGTGGTGGTGGTGATAACAATGAAACCAGCGATGATGTGATATGATGTGATGATGATGGTGGTGACGATGGAGGTGATGGTGATGATGGTGATGGTGATGATGATGATGATGAGGGTGATGATGAGGATGGTGATGATGGTGGTCATGATGGTGATGGTGGTGGTGACAATGATGATGATGATGGAGATGATGGTGATGATGACGGTGATGATGAGGGTGATGATGAGGATGGTGATGATGGTGGTCATGATGGTGATGGTGGTGGTGACAATGATGATGATGGAGATGATGGTGATGATGAGGGTGATGATGAAGGTGATGATGAGGATGGTGATGATGGTGATGATGAGGGTGATGATGAGGGTGATGATGAGGGTGATGATGAGGATGGTGATGATGGTGGTGGTGACAATGATGGTGGTGATGGTGATGTGATGGTGATGATGATGATGTGATATGTGACGATGATGTTGGTGATGATGATGAATTAGAGAAGAGGAGCAGACAGAGGAGAAAGGAAGAAGAAATGAAGGAGACTGTAGTTGTGATGGTGGGGATAGACAGTGGTCGTGACAGGGGCAACTCCCAAGTCTACCAGTAAGAAATAGTTCCCTGGACCCGGAACTTTGCCTGCTGCACAACAGGCACTCAGTAAACACTAACTGAATGAAGCAGTGCTCTGATAATTTCTAGAGCTCACCCAGCTCCACATCATTCAATAATCCTGTGAATGTCATAATCTTTCCTGGATCTCAACATTTAAACTTGTGATATTAAAAAAATGAGGGGCACCTGGTTGGCTCAGTCGGTTAAGTGTCCAACTTGGGCTCAGGTCATGGTCTTGTGGTTTGTGGGTTTGAGCCCCACGTCGGGCTCTGTGCTGACAGCTCAGAGACTGGAGCCCATTTCGGATTCTGTGTCTCCCTCTCTCTGCCCCTCTCCCTCTTGCACTCTGTTTCTCTCTCTCTCTCTCTCTCTTTCAAAAATAAACATTAAAGGGGTGCCTGGGTGGCTCAGTCAGTTAAGTGTCCGACTTCAACTCAGGTCATGGTCTTGCTGTTTGTGAGTTCGAGCCCTGTGTCAGGCTCTGTGCTGACAGCTCGAAGCCTGGAGCCTGCTTCAGATTCTATGCCTCTCTCTCTCTCTCTCTCTCTCTCTCTCTCTCCCCCTCCCCCACTCACACTCTGTCTCTCTCTCTCAAAAATAAATAAACATTAAAAAATTTTACAAAAGAATGAATTATTTATGGTAATTGTGAAAAATCAATTATAAACAATCACTGCAAAGCTACTTCATTCATTTTAAGCTACTGAATTTTAGGGAACAGGAAGAAAGGGAATGATCAGGAGGAGAAATGAATGAAAGAATAGTGTAGGGGGGACAGCTAACAGTCACGTGTAGGGAAGAACAATCATGTTCCCTTACACTCTGGATGGTGCCTGGTCTTTGGGGAGACCGGACCACCTGCTTACTATGCAGCAAAACATCAAGCTCAATGTGCACATTTATAAAGGAAGAGCACTCCTAAGAAAGCTCCTGGACACCAAAGCCATGCTTGTTTAGAACTGTAGGTGGTCTTCATGAATAGAATTAACCTGCCAAATAGGCAGGCGGGGCATTTTCTGCTGGGCATGAGGCCACTTCTCAGTTGCTTGTATTAACGCCCAACTTTGTGGATAAGGAAACGTTGGCTTGTTTCCTCCGGCCAGAGAGCCAGCACGCCTCTGGAAGAGCTCACTCATCTGCAGTGTGAATTAGCTCATGAGGTACAAACTCCTTACGACCAACACAGTTCCAGCAGAAACTCACCTGCTATTGTGGCTCCAGATCTCTGCTTACTTATTTTTTATTTTCATTGTTTTGCTTACAGAAAGCTGAGTGAGGACAAGTCAGCAACTATGGGCACCCTAACAAACAGATATAGGTATATTATTTTAGGACTTCACGGAGTCTTTTCAGGGCTCCCTCTGACCTGCTCTGAGCCCCATAACTCTGGTTCTGTGTTCCTCTTCTCCAACTTGTTTTATGCCTAGATTCTGCCTCTCTCCCGACTGTTCTGCCTCTCTCCCTCCCTTCCTTTCTCTCTTCCTTTCTCTCCAGTTGCTTTTCTTCATGACCCATGGAGACTGTCTCTCAGCTAATCTTTGGTTTTCCCATTCAAGGTTTAGCACACTCTAGACTGACATTACAGAGTCTATTCTCTTCTTTCTATAGTTGGTTAACTCCTAGCCATTCTTGAAGACTAAGTTTCCTCACCATCTGTGACATGCCTTCTCTGTGCATTCTGTGTCGGAATCAGCACTGGTCACTCATCGTTTGTTCTGCTTCTCGAATATGGCTTTACACTCATTAAGAAGAGAGTAATCACCTTTCATTCCCAAGATTGGGCACGGAGCATGCTAGTTTCCACCTGCTTATGCCATGGGCAAACACAGACTGAAACCAGGTGCTAGATCTCCCTCAGAACCAAAGACAAAATTACTTCCTTCATCAAACAAAAAGACCCTGGCTCTGTCCATGTTTGGGATTTCTGTGATCACCCCCCCCCCCCCCCCCCACACACACACACCTGCTATTCCCAGCATGCTGCTGTCATTTATCCCCAGTTCCTCTGTAGAAAATACATCCCCTCTGGGATGCATCTACTTCTCTCCATTTTAAACAAGCTAATCTGAGGATCAGACACGAATACTAAGGTCACAGTTGACGACAGAAGAAAAGCTATAGCTCTAGTAGGAGACTAATGGCCAAGAGTTGTTGCTAGTTGATTTTTGAGAGTTTGCGAAGCATGAGAAGCATCTGAGAGGCAGTGTGACAGCAAGAGAGCACAATAACACGGTGTCACTCAACAAGACAGTGGTGGGAAGGGCACTAAATGGGAAGTCAGGAGACAGGCCTCCAAATACATCTGTGGCAACAGTGAGCTCTGTGACCTCAAAAAAAAAAACCCCACTTAACCTCCCTGGTCCTCGTTTATTATAAAAGCCAGATTTGAACTAGACCTCGAGCGTTCCACTAGAAAAGCTCTTTGATCTGAGGATTAATTTTCAAGCGCATCCCATGGAGGCTCCATCAGTGAAAACATCTGCGGAGATAACGGGAGAGGGGCGCGGACTGGACTGCTTCAGGGGAGGGAAGAAAGCCCTCAGAGGATGGTGCAGGTCATTCCCACCTTCCCTCCCATGACTGAGCTCTAAAATGAGCTCAGCCCCAACTAGATGAAATTGATTGTGTCCTGGACCAAAAACTGCATCACGAACGTACTGCCGTTTGCCTCCAATTCTGTTTTGTTGTTTTAAAACTCTCCCCAAGCAAGACACGTAGATTACATCCAGACTGACGTTCCAGAGGAGAATGAATTTAGCTGCAGATGTGCACCAGTCTCCACAGTTCATTGGTGGCACTCGGGAAGAATCCTTGGAGTTCCCTTCGGCCCCTCTATCCAGTGGGGAGTGAAAGCAGGGGCCGTACAACAGGGAATAAAGAACACGGAGAAGGAGGAACGCGCAGCTGTGTCTCTGCCTGTTCCTGTTGCTTAGCAACACCTCCCATCTCCATCTGAGAAATAATGATTCAGGGAGGTGACGCAGAGGACCCATTTCTCATGAAGGCACAGCCCCATTTTACCAGCTACACATTTTCTTAGAATGATAATAAGATGATTATCACAGCAAGATCTCTGCACACCACCTCTACAGCCAGAGAGAGAACGTGACACGCTAGCTACCAAACCCAAACTAGGGAAGAGGAGCTTCCCGTGCACACGCAGGGCTCAGGACTCACCGCTTATCCACTTGGCCTCGGGGTCATGAATTTTGAAATCATCACTGAAGAGATCTTCCACTGTGACCTTCTTCTTCTGAGACAGACTATTATCTTCCGCTAGAAAAGAACATGGCAAATAGTTGAGCCTTTTATTTGTTGGTAGAAAGAGAGGACCATAAAGCATTCTGGTTGCCGTTCATAACTAGTACGTATGGTAAAACATATGCTTTCGACACATAACATAAAGGCTGAACGAAAGCCAGTCACGCTTTTTTTTTTTTTAATTTTTTTTCAAGGTTTATTTATTTTTGGGACAGAGAGAGACAGAGCATGAACGGGGGAGGGGCAGAGAGAGAGGGAGACCCAGAATCGGAAACAGGCTCCAGGCTCTGAGCCATCAGCCCAGAGCCCGACGCGGGGCTCGAACTCACGGACCGTGAGATCGTGACCTGGCTGAAGTCGGACGCTTAACTGACTGCGCCACCCAGGCGCCCCACGCTTTTTGTTTTCAATTAAAATATCAACAGCTGTGGTAAGGAGACCATGATGCAGGAAAATGGCACCCTTTCTCTCCCTCTACTTGAACACATAAATGATCATATTTCTTAGCAACGGAGGTAAACGTTTCAAGACTGATTTATGAACAACAAGGTGGGAATGGTCAAGAGAGGAAGGAACAAATGTCCAGAATGGATCTCAACTTTATTAAATGCCAACTACTGGGAGCACGTTGGGTGCTGGGGATGAAAAGGCAGGTAACATCTCTTAGGTATTTATTCTCCACATGCCTCACTTGTCCCTGGCTGTCTCTGGGCTGCGAATCAGTTCCTGTTCAGACAGGCTCACACCTCAAATGTCTGTGTGCACACTACCAGATTCTGGCTTGCTTCATCTCGATCACTTGGCAGTAAGCACATGAGATGAGCCTTGAAGGTACTAATCTAATATCCATCCCAAGAGGAGATGTTTAGTTAATGGCACCAGTGGGTGAGACTGTAGAAATCTGGCGATGTCTTCGCCAGAGGTTGAAGCCAACAGATTAAACCCACAAGGATAGCACCCCAAACCGCTCTCACTTCTGTTATACTGGTAACATTATTAACCATTTCTGATGTACGTCATCCATCTAGAATTAGGCACTTCCGTTCCTGCCTTCCCGAATAGAAGGTGCCAACTTTTGGGGGCACTTCTCTTGAAGACTTAGAGCCCTCAGCCATTAGTTCTATGTTGTGCTGGTGGGTGCAGCTGTCCTCAGTGCCAACCAAGGTGTTTGGTGTGTGTGCATCCTATGTGAGGTGGTTCCAGATCCATGTTGGTTTTACATTTTCGTGTCTGGTTGTCATGTCTGCCTTTCTTTCCAATTTCTGCCTGTTGAGCCAGCTTCCACTGTGTGGGCTGTCACAGAACATGCCCTCAACAGTGCCCTCTGCCTCTTTTAATTTTCTGTTTCCAGATCTGTGGCAGGTTGGGAAAACAACAAGGATTTTTGTTAGATGACATAACATGAATAAATACCCTCTGAATGAAATCCTCAGAGCTTCTTGTAGGATTCTAGTGCACAGATTGTTTTTTTAATTTTTAAATGTTTATTCATTTTATTTTTGAGAGAGAGCACGTGTGTGCAAGCGGGAAGGGGGGGAGAGAGAGAGAGAGAGAGAGAGAGAGAGAATCTCAAGCAGGCTCTGTGCTGTCAGGGCAGAGCCTGAAGCGGGGCTCAAACCCACGAACCATGATCGAAGCCAAAATCAAGAGTCAGACATTTAACCACCTGAGCCACCCGGGTGCCCCATCTAGCACATAGGTTTTATTACATCTCCTATATGGTTTCTTTCTTTTGGCCTCTTTGGATGTTATCGATTACTGAAGTTGTCAGAAAAGTCATGTGTTACTTTGTGCATTGACTGATTTCTTGAATATCACAGAGGACTAATGTGTGTAAAAGTCTTTCGAAAATTACAGAATGATACCTTTCAAAGTGGCCTTCTCATTAAACCTGAGTGTATGTGGAGCTCTCCCCGGTGCTGAACAAAACATGTTAAACTAAACCCAATTCTCCCCTGTAGGACCTTTCCATCTGCAACTGAAGCAGCCCCGGAAAAAGACACAAATAAGTGCATTTCAGTATGAAAAACAAACAATAAATGAACATTTTAAAGACAACCAGACATCGATCTAGTGAAGTTACACTTTGGTCCAGTGATTAAGAAACATATTTGCAACTAGTTGATGAATAGGTCCTGGAGATCTAATGCACAGTATATGGAATATAGACAATAATCCTGTATTATAAACATAAAAATTGCTTAGGGATTAGATCTTAATTATTCCCACTGAAAAAAATAAATCATAATTTTGTGACCTGACAAAGGTATTAGCGAACTCTTCAAAGGCAATCATATTGCAATATATAAATGTATCCAATCAACAAGTTGCACACTTTAAACTTACACAATGGTACATGTCAACTATATTTCAAAAAAAGATTAAAACAATAAAGCAAAAACTAAGCATAGAAATTTCTGAAGCATATAGTCAGGAAACAAACAGTCCTATTAAAGCTTAAACTTTATCTGAGTAACCTTCGCTACTGTAGGATGATTCTAGCTCACCTTTTGAAGTAACCATGCATCTCATGAGAAGAGAGTAGAAGGCTGCAATTTACACAAACTTTGGGTAAAAGATGAAAAGGTACATAATTCACTTTCTGAAAAATCCCTCTTTTTACAAACCACTGTTCTATTAATCTACAAATGCGTTTCACTTTTTTAAAAACTATTGCTTTGTTTTTAAATTTTTGTAATGTGTACTTATTTTTGGGAGAGAGAGAGAAACAGAGCGTGAGCAGGGGAGGAGCGGAGAGAGAGGGAGACACAGAATCCAAAGCGGGCTCCAGACTCTGAGCTGTCAGCACAGAGCCCGACGCGGGGCTCGAATTCACAAACCGCGAGATCACGACCTGAGCGGAAGTCAGACGCTCAACTGACTGAGTGCCCACTATTGCTTTGTTTTTAAAAGGTTATTTTAACATCATGACTTTTACCTAGGGACGGTTTGTGGTGAAGGCGTTGTGATGTACGCCATGAAACTGCTCTGGTGACACCAGGACACTGGACTCTGTCAGGGATCAGTTCTGACTCCTTAAGATGCTCCCCGCTGGCCTCTCTGGACCTTGATGGCTTGTTCACATATTCGGCTGCTATCTAATGAAATCACTGAGTAGTACTTTGATGCATTTCAAAGATCCTTTGAGGTGGTGACAAGCATGCACGACTGTCACGCCCCAGGAACCAGCCTGAGCCTGAGGAATCACAAGGGAAGACTTTATGGAACTCAGAGAGCCACAATGTTGCAAGAGCGTCAGTGCTGAGAGCAGGGGGGCTGGCCCTGAGGAGGGAGAATGAAATGGGAGGAACTCTGGAGAGAATTCCCCGAGGAAAGCGCCTGCTAGCCCAGATAAAGACACAAAAGAAGAACTTTCGAGCTAGAAGGAGGGCAAGGGCATGAAGGTATCAGTGAATGCGGCATTCTCAGGAAATCGTGTGTGCTGTTGCTGGTGCAGGAGACAGTGTGATGGAAATATTGAGAGACAAAGGCAGAGTCTCTCATTATATTTGATATTCTGAAATTTCACGAGAAAATGTCCACTTGTGGGGAGGCTGGGTGGCTCAGTCGGTTGAGCATCCGGCTCTTGGCTTGGGCTCAGGTCATGATCTCCGGGTTGCTGGGATTAAGCCCCTGGCAGGGCTCTGCGCTGACAATGCGGAGCCTGCTTGGGATTCTCTGTCTCCCTCTCTGTCCCTCCCCCACTCTCACTCTCTCTCTCAAAATAAATAAACATTAAAAATAAGATAAAAAACAAATAACAAAAGAAAGAAAATGTCTACTTGTGGATTTTATTTAAAAATCATGCTTACCACCCAATAACGTTATCAGTCTAAGAATCACTTTCTCCTTATCAGGAAGGCTGTAGTGATGATCTCATTTAATACTATTTCTCCTTCAACCTAGCCCTCCCTTCCAGGGTGCGGGCAGACCCTGTGTGAGAGCTGTGGGGTCCCACCACCACCTCCCTGGTGTTTTCCACATTTTTATTTCTTTGGGGGAATTTGCATGATTTCTTCCTTTCGATTTTTCCATCTTGTTACTGTTTTTAGCATTATTTAGAGAGCTTCATCCTGCAACTGACTTTTAAAATTTCAAACAATTACATTTTAGTTTCTATTATTCCTAAACAGCTCCTTTTCAAGATCATCTACTCTTCTAGTTGTAAGCTCCTCTATCACATTGATAATTTTTTTTAAACCTAAAATGTCATTTTCTGATTGCCCTATTCATTTATATTTCTTTGGACTTAAGTTCTCGTGTGTGTTAAGCTAGTGTTCTGCTTTGTAGGGGATAGTTTCTGGGGGTCCTTGTATTTCTTAGTAGTAAGCTTCTGCCCTGCAAGTGTCCTGGGTCACGAGAGACCCTTGGTGGTGTGGTTGTGGTCAATGTCCTGGGCACTTTGAGGCTCTGTCTGGGCCCCGTGTGGCCATTTGGGCTGGACCTGGGCAGCCCTACGTGGCTGATGTGATTCAAGAGCCTCTGAACACGAACCCAGTTTTCAGGCAGGATGCACTTGTCCCGTCCCTGGCCCCTCACGAACACCAATATCCTAGCCCCTCCTGTTGGATCGGACGTCATTCTCTGCCCCTTGAGGGTGGCAGGAGTTTGGTCTTACTTGGTACTTTAGGTTTTTGCCTGGTCCTTCTTTCGAAGACACCTTTCTGCTCCAGGTATATACAACACTCTTGTTTTTGAGTGCAGCTATGTTTTTATTTATTTTCTCTCATTTCTACTTGTTTCAACCCAAAAGGGAAAGATTTCTGTGCTCAATCTGACATCTTAAACCAGAAGTCAACATGCAAATGGAGATACACAAAGTGGCCCGTGGCTCTTCTGGATTGGCTTTCACCCCTAAGGCAATTTGGGGATGAATTTCATTTAGCCCCAGAGTCAGATGACCACGTAGCACTTGCAAAGC
Organism: Herpailurus yagouaroundi; assembly: GCF_014898765.1. Lineage (NCBI taxonomy): Eukaryota > Metazoa > Chordata > Mammalia > Carnivora > Felidae > Herpailurus > Herpailurus yagouaroundi. The sequence continues at coordinate 2,919,858 of NW_024412700.1, read as the reverse complement.
ACGTGGCATCCCAGTCAGCTCACCGGCATGCAAAGGCACTCCATAGTCTGTAGTGAGGCTGTTATCTTTATGTAGGTCAGAATATAATGCAAATTTCTCAGGCCCCTTTTCTTTCCTGGTGCTTGTTAAACAGTTATGTTGTTAAGCAGCACAATTACCGGAGAACATTTTGGAATGTTCCTTAGAGATTTTTAAAATTAGAAATAAATTCCACCACCCTACAATGGATTAATGGGAAGCATAACCTCTTGAGGTTTTCAATCACTGCAAACAGAGGTCGGCTGCTGACAAACCCAATTTAGGAACAAAGAAAATCTATGCGATTAGTCAGAGTCTCTTGTTCCTTCTGCTTGTGTTAGAAACTGGAATAACTAACCACTCGAAAAATGCTTGGCAGTCTGGGGAGGACACTGATGGTTTTCACTCTTGATCCTTTAAGAAAGAGGAGGAAGGAAAGCCATGTTACAGAAGGCAGACCTGAGCTACTGAGTGGTTACACGGCTTCTCCGAAGATGTGTGGGGAGTTAGCCAAGCTGCATTAACCACATTTGCAGGGAAATGTGAACACTGACATTATTCACAGATTCCGGCTTACGTACACCTATTCCAGAAGCGGGATGCTAATTAAATTATAAAATACAGAAAACCTCAGGCAGGTAATGCTAATGAGAAAACACTATGTTCTCCAGGTTAAAAAAAAAAAAATCCATAAATAAAGGAAGAGTTTACAAAGCCATTCTTATGGAGGTATTTCCTTCATTGAAAAAACGTAGCCTCCACATCAGAACAACAAGAAGCACAACAACAACGGCCCACGGCGATGTGTGATGTGGCAGGTGTCGCGTGTAGGGTTTTCAAACTCCAAGGAGACAAAGACTGTGGACGGCCGGACACAGCTCCTCGGAGGAGGCAGATCTCAACCTGAGCACAGAGTCAAAGTACCCTGGGTGTTTAGAATAAGTCACTGTGAACACGTGCATGTTATTTCTATAGAAGATGATAATAGTTGTTTGCTTTCATACACACATCAGAAGAACGTGAGGGAATCCCGTCCGTGTTTCAAACTCTGAGCCATTACCTCCCAAGTTCCAATGATACAGCTTTTGCTTCACGGCAAATTCCTGCTGCTTGTTTCATTACTGACGAACCCAATGTGGACAGCTGCTTAGGACAAGGAAAAGACTACGAAAACACGAGCAGCCAGCACGTTAGCTGAGCGGGTGCTCTGCATCGGGCACTAGTAGCTGCTGGAATCAACAGTTCCGGTTAGACTTTTCCTTCTCTTGCAAAGAAGTGCGATCGATGCTATCTACTGGAGATGATACTCCTACTCCCTTGGGATGCTTATCATAATGAAGGAAGAAATGTAGTCATGCTTCACGATCAACAACTTAGAACGATGAAATTTGAACCAGGGAACATGTCTACAGGTTGCAGTATGGATCACGCCCGGAGTCTTAGCGTAACTCGTTGAGGTGGCTTGGATGATGATATTTGGGACTTTGGAGCTGATGAGACTTTGGAACTTGAGTTGATGTTGTAAGCATGGGACTTCTGCAGACCTTAGGGTGGAGAGAACGTGCTTTGTATGTGGGACGGATGTGAATCTTTAAGGGCTGGAGGTCAGACTGTATACGCAAAATAATGGTCCCTAACGATATCCATGAGTACTGGTTATGGACTGAATGGTACCCCTCTCCCATTCATATGCTGAATCTTTAACCCCCATTGTGACTATACCTGGAGATAGAGCCCCAAAAGAGTCATTAAAGTTAGATGAGATCATAAAGATGGGGCTCTATTTCAACAGGACCAGAATCCTTGTAAGGAAAGGGGAAGAGACAGCGGAGGTCTCTCTCCCTCCCTCTCTCTCTCTCTCTCTCTCTCTCTCTGTATGCAGACAAAAAGCAATGTGAGATATAGTGAGAAATTCTGCCAGCCAGAAAGAGAGGTCTCCCTAGAAACCAACTCTGCTGGCATTTGGTCTTGGGCTTAAAGACTCGAGAACTATGAGAAAATAAATTTCTGTTGTTTAAGCCACTTGGTGTGTGGTACTTTATTATGTCAGCCTGAGCCTGCTAACACAACTGATATTTTCAAAATTTTAACTTCCAACTTTTTGTTGCTAGTACACAAAAACACAGCATTTATAGATCTGGTATTCTGTACCCTTTCTTTCTTTTTTAAAAAGTTTATTCACTTATTTTAAGAGAGAGAGAGAGGGAGAGGGGGAGGGAGGGAGGGAGGAAGGAAGAGAATGAATGTGGGAGGGGCAGAGAGAAAGGGAGAAAGAGAGAATCCCAAACAGGCTCCACACTGTCAGCACAGAACCTGACGCAGGGCTTGATTGAACCCATGAACCATGAGATTGTGACCTGAGATGAGACCAAGAGTCAGACGCTCAACCCACTGAGCCACCCAGGTGCCCCATTCTGCAACCTTTCTAAACCGACCCGTTTGTTTGACGAGCACATCCTATATAGGCATTCATTTTGTCTTCAATAAGAAGAGTTTGACTTGTTCCTTTCAAATAGAAATAATCCATTAGAATTGCCAAGAAACTGGTTTGTTGAAGAAAGTCAAGGTCCAAGTAGCAGTAAGGTAAATTGTAGCTACTGATGGGTTTGGAGGAATGAGAGCTCACTTGGCCTCAATGCCTCCCGACAAACCGTGGATGTTTTCAGTGAGTGTTCCATTTTCCAATAAACTTGTTATTGTTTGGTGGAGATTTAGTAACGTGAGAAAGGAGGCTGCAAACATTGCCCAAAGCTTGAGAGGAAGAACGGAAGGTGCCTGGGTGGCCGGGGAGGGGGTGGTCAGGTGGGCAAACTTCCCCAGCTCAGTCAGTGAGAGGTCAAGACATTCCACTTAAGGTCAGAGGAATAAGACACATATACAGAAAGACGTTTTCTTTAAAAAAAATTTTTTTTTAACATTTATTTATTTTTGAGACAGAGAGAGACAGAGCATGAACGGGGGAGGGTCAGAGAGAGGGAGACACAGAATCTGAAACAGGCTCCAGGCTCTGAGCTGTCAGCACAGAGCCCGATGCGGGGCTCAAACCCACGGACCACGAGATCGTGACCTGAGCCGAAGTCAGCCGCTTAACCGACTGAGCCACCCAGGCGCCCCCAGAAAGATGTTTTCATTATGAATTTATGAAAGAACCTTATAAAGGACTTAAAAATAACCTCAAAGGTCTCACAACAGAGTGAAGAGAGGAGGCGGGAGGCACGTAAGTGAGCGACGTTCTTCACTTTACCAGGAGTCATCTGTCAATATAGATAGATAAGCACACAGCCAAGAATCACAGGAATAGGGTGTCCGGGTGGCTCAGTCGGTTGAGTGTCCGACTCTTGGTTTCAGCTCAGGGCATGATCTCACAGTTTGTGAGTTCAAGCCCCGCGTTGGACTCTGTGCTGTGAGTGCGGAGCCTGCTTGGGGTTCTCTCCCTCCTTCTCTCTCTCTCTCTCTCTCTGCCCCTCCCCTGCTCGTTCTCTCTCTCTCTCTCTCTCTCTCAAAAAACAAAATACATAAACTTAAAAAAAAGAATCACAGGAATAAACATCAGAAACACTAAAATCCAAATTGGTAAAATGTAATGAACGGTCTCTAGAGCCTGGTTGTAGAATTGAGAGTCCAAAAAAGAGTATTATTATTAGTTTGATTTCGGTTGAGCATTTACTAGCTTCTCCACCGTCCATTTTTTCTTAATCATTAATGAAGTCACAATCTGATCATAAGCATCCACTCACACCTGAACCCAGCGTCGGCGCTGGCGTGCGTCTTCACGATGCACCAACCCCACAGCCGGCTAATTTAACCTTCCCAGATGGCGGTACAGTTTGCCCTGTGAGCAAAGATGTGCAGTGCTCCCGACAGAGAGACGGTGGCTGGAGCGAGCCCTCACCGGTGCGGCTAGAGGACAGCTGGGGGACCCCAAGGGCCCACGTCCCAGGAGCAAAATGCCATAGACACATTTGGAGGCACACTATTCCAGAAATCCTCATCACCTGCCACACGGAATATAGTTTTGCTACTTGAATTTTATTGGCTTCGCTGACTGATCTGTATTTAACTTGGCTCCTGTCAATTTTACGGGAGCTGTAAGTGGAACTCGCGTCTGTGTCATGCATGTAAGTAAGATAATAGACATCAGTTAAGCCAATGCAGGGGATGGGTGTTGTCCTTTCCTCTCTACATTTTAAAAACTGCAATATATGTCCCCAGAGGTGAATGCATTTCAGTTCCTTCTCTGGTGGCAGAGAGGATGCAGAACCGAAGTCTGAAGCTGAGAGGAGTTGTCAGGAGAGGTGGGGAGGCGGGCAGGAGTCTCCTTGAACCAGGGGAAGGGGGCCACCACCACCGTGGCCCCCCGAGGGTCCAGCACACCTCCTCCTCGCTCCTACCCTCCATGATGCCTGCCTGTAAGAATTTTGCAAGAATGGCAAAAGCATCTATTTCCCTTTGTGTCACTTTCCCGTGGCTGCTGTAACAAAGCACCACGCCTGTGGTGGCTCAGCACGGCGGACGACGGCTCTTTCTCTGCTGTGGAGGCCAGAAGTCTGCAGTCAGTGTCCCTGGACCCAAAGCAAGGTGCCTGGTGGCAGGGCACACTTGTGCGGAGCTCTGGGGGGCGCATCTCTCCTCTGACTCTGCTGGTGACTGTGGGCGCTCCCCGCCTCCTGACCACATCACTGCTGTCCTCGCCTCCCTGGTCCCGCTGCTGTCTCCTCTCTGTCTGTGTCAAATCCTCTCTGCCTCCTTCTCACACAGATACATGTGGTTACATTTAGGACCTGTGGACAATGGAGGAAACCCCGCCCCCCTCATCTCAGGATGCCTAAGGTAACCACCTCTGCACCCTTTCTGCCATATAAGGTAACGTTCCCCGCTTCCAGGGATTAGGACACACACGGAACCTTCAGGGAGCCTTTGTCTCACCTACCAGATCCCTCAAGGCCTTTTCTGCATTTCCAGCTAACCCACTACTTCAGAAGGCATCCTCTGAAAATACGATAATCAGACATTTACTGAATTTTTTTTAAAAAGACACAAAAAGAGGATAGATAAGGACAAAGCAAGGGAGAAAAAGGCGGATTCATCTGAGGCTCTGGAAACTACCTCTTAACCTAATTCCTGGTAATTCTGATACCTTACCTAAAAGCACAGAATTAATTTACAAATAATCTGGAACTTGAGGAATATGAAATAGCCATCTGAGAAAGCCTGTATATACACACGTGTATGTGCTGGTTTTGGTGAAGTGAGAAACAGCATTCGTTCGAACAGGGTTTAAGGTCAAGAGTTCTGCCTCAGAGAGAAGGCAGGCCACTGCAGCCTGGAACTCAATCCTCCTGGGTCCTCTGAAATGCCTGCTTCGTTGTGGGCAATTTGTCTCCGGTTCCCTGATTTTATTCTCCTATCTATTTCTGTGTTCCTAACCTGGACCCGGTAACTCGACTTAAGATTCCTAAATTGCTGCCTTTGGTTCCTGGCTGGCCAGAGTCTTCCGTAAGATAGCAACTCCTAGACTAGCCAGTCCCTTGTAACAGATGGTCCTGAAGGCTCCCCAAATTCACCTGAAATTTACCAAGAGGCTCTCATCCAAACCAGGCAACAGACTAGAGAAAACCAGAGTGTCAGGATAAGACTTATCCTTTTCATTGTTTGTATGCAACCGTGCCTTTAAAATAGGATGCAAAATGCAGCAACGCTTAGAAAAGTGCCCGTTTATGGATAAATGTGCAGGCACATTTGCCTTAGAGTTTTAACACAAGCGTGAATAATAATCTATTGCCATCCCTTAGATAAATGGGTCTTTAGTGCAAGGATTCAATAAATAAGCAAGATGCACTTCACAATCCTACAGCTGATGATGAAAAGTCAAAGTAGAGGCTGTTAAGATTCTCCCAGGGACCTACTTCTCAGGATTTCGGAACCCTGCCACTAACTATAAGGTTAGTAGCAGGGTAAATGACTTCGCTCTTTTATAAGAATCTGGCAGAACGCCCTCTTTTAAGATTTGTTTCCATTAAAAAAAATTTTTTTTACATTTATTTATTTTTGAGAGACAGAGCACAAGTGGGGGAGGGGCAGAGAGAGCCAGAGACACAGAATCCGAAGCAGGCTCCAGGCTCTGAGCTGACAGCACAGAGCCTGATGTGGGGCTCGAACCCACAAACTGTGAGATCATGACCTGAGCCGAAGTCGGACGCTTAACTGACTAAGCCACCCGGGCACCCCAGATTTGTTTCCCTTTAAAGAATGGTTCAAACTCACTGTTCAAGTTCAAGGGATGCAGACTGCATTCGTCAAATATTTCATAAGTCAGTGGGTCCTGTGGTGGCAGACAAGGGTCTGCCTTCCCGGGAACCACTGTATCCTTCCAGGTCTTAGGAATACTTGCTTCCCCAAACCTCTTCCAGCTAAGGGAGGCCAAAGGCCATGTAATACACTTATGGCAACTAAGCTGTCTCCTGGATGGTTGCAGAAAAAGACAGAAGTGTTGGGGCGCCTGGGTGGCCCAGTCGGTTAAGCGTCCGACTTCAGCTCAGGTCATGATCTCGCGGTTCATGAGTTCAAGCCCCGCGTCAGGCATCTGTGCTGACGGCTCGGAGCCTGGAGCCTGTTTCAGATTCTGTGTCTCCCTCTCTCTCTGACCCTCCCCCGTTCATACTCTGTCTCTCTCTGTCTCAAAAATAAATAAACCTTAAAAAAAAATTAAAAAAAAAAAAAGAAAAAGACAGAAGTGCATGAGGCACGTTCTGGGATTTTCCCTTCTTTCCTGTGATGGTAGGAGATGTGTTGTGAGAAGCCGCTGTGGTCACTCCACCAGCACACTCACACTAGCAGCAGAGATCTCTGAGCCAGGGAGCCATCCTGGGACTGGCCACTCCTAGACCTCTTTTATGAAACAGTACAATACCTACGGTTTGAATTATTTTAGTTAGATATTCTGTTGGGGACAGAAGTACTGAGATACATTGTAACTTCTGGGTTCTGGATAAACGCTCAGGCTGATCCCAACGTGGCCCATGGATGGGCTGACCTGGTACATGAGCTTCCTGCGGTGCATCCAAATGTTTATGAGTACCTATACACCCTTTCCCAATGATAAGATAATTTATGGTTTTATCAGATTCTGAAAACAGGTACAACGTATAAGTTGTTACAGATGACAGAAGCCGTTAGAGTATAATCACAAATCCAGAGCCTGGACTTCCAGACCCTCCCAATTTGCCACCACCCCACCCCTTCAGCCTAACTCTTGACATCCCTTATGTCCCTCCATGGCTTCCAAGCCAGACACCCTCTGTCCAGAGAGATGCCCAGCAGGCTTTATTATGGCTCGTGGGGACCTCCCTTCTTAGATTACCATCATTTCTATTGTACCCGTCTTTCAAGTTCCCCATCTTCCAAAAAATCTTCCACGAATGCTTCCTGCCCTCCCCGATCTCTCCTATACTCTGGGCTGTCATAATAAATATTATCTGCACTATCCCAGTAGAGAACTTAGTTTCGCTTGACATTAACAGATTATCTTTAATCCGAAAGGACAGCAGCAAAAACAAGTATCTATTTCATGAGCAGAGCAGACACTGTTCTCCCAATCAGCCAGCTGGCAGGTGGGTGCGAAGAGACACAGAGGAATCTAGAAACAGAACTACAGATGCCCAAGTGCGAGTGAAGGATACTAGATCACATAACTTGGGTGTCCTATGACAGGACACTTGGTCGTAGTCACACACAACAGATGAGCTCTGACAAGACTGGATTTGGGGGATGAGTTGAATACAGGAAGGAGAAAAGAGAAAATGTCTGGATGGGGCGCCTGAGTGGCTCAGTTGGTTAAGCATCTGACTCTTGATTTTGGCTCACGTTTTGATCTCATGGTTTGCGAGTTCAAGCCCCACACTGGGCTCTGTGCTGACAGTGCGAAGCCTGCTTGGGGTTCTCTCTCCCTTCTCTCTCTACCTCTTCTGGTGTCCTCTCTCTTTCTCTCAAAATAAATAAATAAACTTAAAAAAAAGGAAAGAAAATGCCTAGAAGACATGACCAAACTACCTATTTTTTTTAATTTCTAATATTTTTGTTTTTGAGAGAGAGAGAGACAGAGAGACAGGGTACGAGCAGGGGAGGAACAGAGAGAGAGGGAGACACAGAATCCAAAGCAGGCTCCAGACTCCAAGCTGTCAGCACAGAGACTGATGTGGGGCTCAAACCCACAAACCGTGAGATCATGACCTGAGCTGAAGTTGGACGCTTAACCACCTGAGCCACCCGGGCACCCCTGGACCACCTATTTCTATAACAATCTATAAGAAACAATAAGATGTACGTTACTTGTTATGATACATACATAAGTTATTAAATTATTGTTAAGCTACTTTGTGATTGTTGGAGGGATTACATATAGATTATGTATAGATGAAAAATTGAGCATCAATCCATCTTAAAATACAATGATGAGTCTCACAAACATTATACTGAACAAAAGAACCAATTGTAAAAGAATACATCCTAAATGATTATTTTAATATTGTAAATTCAAAACTTATAAGAGCATGCAAAACCCTTCTACGATGTTAGAAATTGGGTTACCTTTGGGAGGATTAGTGATGAGAAAGCATGAGCGGGGGCTTTTGGGATGCTGGTTACATTCTGGATACTGGCTACAGGAGGCTGTTCAGTTTGAAAATTCATTAAACAATATAATATTGTAAATGTATTTTAAATAAACATTTGAGGGGCACCTGGGTGGCTCAATTAAGTATCCAACTTCGACTCAGGTCATGATCTCGCGATTCATGGGTTCAAGCCCCACATCGGGTTCTGCGCGGACAGCTCGGCTCAGAGCCTGGAACCTGTTTCCGATTCTGTGTCTCCCTCTCTCTCTGCCCCTCCCCTGCTTGCACTCTGTTTGTCTCTCTCTCTCAAAACTAAACGTTAAAAAAAATTTAAATACATAAATAAATGTTTAAAAATCAACTGTTCCAGAATTTTTAAAAAGATAAGCTTTCACACACTACACACCTATCAGAAAGGCCAAAATCCGGGACACTGATGACACCAAATGGGGCGGCCTCTTTGGAAGACAGTCTGGCAGTTTCTTACAAAACAGAAGATTCCTGTACCATACAGGCCAGTAATCATACTCTTTGGTGTTCACCCACACGGGGTGGCAAATGTATGTCCACATACATAAAAATCGGCACCTGAATGTTTACAGCGGCCCTGTTCATAACTCCAACACGTGGAAGCAACTAAAATGTCCTTCAGCAGGTGAATGGATAATTAGTCTGTGATGCATCCAGAGAATGGAATATTATTTAGCACTACAAAGAAATGAGCTGTCAAGCCATGAAGAGACAGGGGAGAACCTTAAAAGCATACTTCCAAGTAAAGGACGGCTTCATTCCATATGGTTCTGACTATATGACATCCTGGAAAAGCAGTACAACAGAGTCTGTAAAAAGATCATTGCCACGGGTTATGGGGGAGGGAAGGATGAAAAGACAGACGTCGGAGGATTTTTAGGGCAAGGCAACTCTTTTGTATAACACTGTCATGGGAGAAACATCTGTCCAAGTCCATGGAACGCATAACACCAAGAGTCACGTTAATGTAAACTACGGACTTTGAGTGATAATGATGGGTCAGTGCAGGCTCATCAACTGTAAAAATGTACAGTCGGTGGGGATGTTGATAATGGGGCAGGATGTGCAGGCCTGGGGGCAGAGGGGGTCTGGGAAAATCTGTACTTGCTCTGAGTCTTGCTGTGAATCCAAAAGTGCCCTAAAAAAAAATCCAGTTTTAAAATTCGGTGGAAATTTTATTACAGAACTTTTGTTAACTAGCAGCTACAACGCTGAAGCCGAGGGGCTCTCTCAAATGTTAATCTGAATATAGTTTTTATTCCACACAAAGTCGTTTCATCTTATTTTGACTCTGGTATACATTCAGAACACGTGACGAGTGTCTGACTTGCCCAAACCTACTCTGTCCTATAGGAGATTCCAATTTATGAGCCGTGATGGCCAATTTGCTAGATTTCACTCCCTCTTAGTAAAGCCTAGTGGGTCCAATTGAAAACTAAAAAAAAGATAAGCTGAAGGTTAGCAAAGCAGTTACACACACTGGATGTAAACCATGAAATTTCAACTCCACAAAAACCCTCTCTATGTTATGCTCCCGCCGAAAAGACTAGTGAGTCTCATATTCTGATAACCTCTGCTTGGCCTCAGCCCAAAGTCTACCATCACTGTGACTTTCAAATACCCAAGGCTTTTCAGTTACACGCCACCTGAAAGCATTCTGGTGTTTTCCATCAGAAACTATTGTCCGCATTCTCCAATGTGAAAATCCGTAAGGTCAAATGTCTGGGCTCTTTTAATGCCAACGTGATCCTGCTGGATTTTTCAGCTCCCACAACAGTAACGGTGGCATTGCAGAATGTCAGAGTCTTTGTCATCAGAATGCAAGATGTGTAGCTGCCAAAAAAGGCACACACCTTGTGTGACCTAGCGTAGACACGTATTTAATATCTGAAAATAAAATTTAAACAAAAAAGGTAACTTTGAGCCTATTACGCCAAAGAGGAATTTAGAAAAGAGCACAGGCTAGCAAGGGAGAGATGAATGACAAAATTGAAAAGGACACATTCTCATTTGGCTCGTCCCTTTGGAAGTAAGATTGCCTTAAACACTTTTAATTTGATTTTTAAAACATAAATTGTGTATAACTGGAGGTAATTAGCCTGCATTACAGAACAAGGTACTTGTCATTCAGAATGATTACCAGGAGCCCCTTCAAGATCCTGGGCCAGAACACAGCCTCCACCGCAACTCCTCCTACCAAGCTGGAAAGGGGACCCACGTGTACGTGGGAACATTTCTACCAAAAGGCTAAGTCCAATGAGTTCAGAATGGATTTGGGGGGCAGGTAGAAAGCAAGTGCTGTAATCTGAGTTTCAACAAACCAGAAGACTAGAAACGAGTAGTCCATGAAAAAGGTTATTTATTTTTTTAAGTATGGGGTGCCTGGGTGGCGCAGTCGGTTAAGCGTCCGACTTCGGCCAGGTCACGATCTTGCGGTCCGGGAGTTCGAGCCCCGCGTCGGGCTCTGGGCTGATGGCTCGGAGCCTGGAGCCTGTTTCCGATGCTGTGTCTCCCTCTCTCTCTGCCCCTCCCCCATTCATGCTCTGTCTCTCTCTGTCCCAAAAATAAATAAAAAATGTTGAAAAAAAAATTTAAGTACATACTGCAATTTCTAAGTAAGCCTACCAAAATGGAGGCAAGGCTGGGTGGGAACACACCCAAGATGACCCAAATATGTGCAGGGTGTTATCATCATGAGGACTCTCCTCTTGTCAAGACTACACTTCATCCCTCACCCACCGGAAGCCACTGCTGCACTTAATTGTGTGTGTGCACAGTCTTCTAGGTCAATGACTCAGTGATAGGCATAATTCAACTGGCCTTACCCAAGCCCTGCCCAGGATTTCTGTTCTGTTTTTGCTTCCGGATTGCACTAGTGGGGCATTCTCCTGATGCGCGTTCCTTCTGTCTTTTTTAGTGGACGCTAAGCTCTCATGAGGAGCAATTGTGTCTCCCTTTCTCCCATTTTACCCAATAGTGAGCTCAATGCTCTCAGCCCCCAAGAGGGGAATCGTTAATGTCTGACCAGTGAGCATGCACCATTGGTTAACGCGAGGATGCTCTGTGTGTTCGTGAGTTTGAGAAAGCTCCGGAGATAGGGACAGGTTAAGGGATTTGGCATTCTCTTCCACTTGACGGAATTTTGACAGTCAACACAAAAGCCAGTGCTGCAGCCCAGGACAGTGGATGCACAAAGCCCGTGACAGAAGGGAACAGGATGCTATTGAACGGGCATGGCTGATCATCCTAACCACAGAACACACAATCCCTGAGCACTACAACTTGGAAAAAGACATGCTAGCTATGGAAGCCCAAGAGAACCGAAGGGTTAGTCCCGGCTTCGCCACATTGTTACTTTGACAGAAGAATAAAAGAAATTCTGCTCTTCAAAGCCCTTTCTGGAATTCGGGGATTCACTACAGCCTCCCCACCAGCAGATGCCTCTCGCTCATTGTTGTTGCCCCTGACAACTGGCCTCCAGCGTGCAAAGAGGTAACAGTTTACAGTGACGCTGGTCTCTATTGCCGATGCACAAAAGCTGAATGTCAATGACGCTCAGGGTCAGCGGCTGCATTTGAGAGAAGGGGACACCCTGCCCTGTGCAGCAGAGAAGACTGAGGGACAGTCCTCCGTGTGGCATTGCATGGGCGCAAGGAGAGAAGGCTTCCAGGACCGGTTCGTAACTTATTCAGTCAGGACATTTACTACCCAGCCTCGTGGCTGGACCATTGGTGAGAAAGGAGCTCCAGGCCGCCCTGGTATTTCACTCTGAAGTGACGATTGCAGGAGCCCTTAGACTCTGGGTGACATGAACACTCGTGTGTGCCTTAGGAGGGCAGATGCAATTGAAACTACCCAAAACACTGCTGCTTTCTAAGTCCCAAAGCCAGGGCTGGGCCGACACAGAATCAGCCGCTCAATAATCATTTTCTCACATAAAGGACAGTTCTGTTCAAGGAAAAGCAAAGGCATGAATACGCCCTCCACAAATGCTCAGAGAGACCTGATTTCCTCCACAAGAACTAAAAATACGTGGTTGCTGAAGTCCCCAGCTAAGGTGAATCATCATCAGCCAATCACAAAACAGAACGAGGGCTGTTGTCTTTACTAACCCTCTCCTTACTCAGATTTCAGTGACTGAATCAACTTTTTCCTGATCAATCAGATGCACCATATTGAATCCTGAGTCCTTGTGCCCCAGGCAACTCTGGTGTGCCCATAAAGCACGTTCGAGGAGAGAGCAACACTCTCCTTTGCAGAATTGCTACCTGAACCTCTTCAATGGTAGGCAAGTTTTCATGGTACTTTAGTATATATGTGGCCACAGGACACCAGTGTTTTTAAAATAATTTTTCCACCATCATTTCAACGAACAGCTCAAGTGAGATAAAATTCACTTACTATAAAGTTCTGCTTTTTGATGTGTGCGGCTCTGTAGTTTTTTTTAAATTTTTTTAACGTTTTATTTATTTTTGAGACAGAGAGAGACAGAGCATGAACGGGGGAGGGGCAGAGAGAGAGGGAGACACAGAATCAGAAGCAGGCTCCAGGCTCTGAGCCATCAGCCCAGAGCCCGACGCGGGGCTCGAACTCACGGACCGCAAGATCGTGACCTGAGCCAAAGTTGGACGCTTAACCGACTGAGCCACCCAGGCGCCCCACGGCTCAGTAGTTTTTAATGTATGAACAGAGTTGTGAGTCCATCACCACTATCAAATTCCAGAATATCTGCATCACCCCCAAAAGAAATCCCATGATGCATCCGTGTGGGTTCATCAATTGTATCAAATGTACCATCTGGTAGGGATGCTGAGAACTAAGGGGGCTATCCACGTGCGGGGATAGAGGGTATATGGGGAAATCTCTATGGTTTCCTCTCAATTAGGAAACTTCTCTAAAAATCTATCATTAAAAAAAAAAAAGAAATTTCACACTTATTAGCAGTTACTTCTTACTGTCTCCAGCCTCAGCCCCTGGCAAACCACTAATCTACCTCTACTTCTATGGATTTGCCCATTCTGGGATCACACAATATGTGGCCTTTTGTGTCTAACTTCTTTCACTTAGCATAATGTCTTCAAGTTTTGCCCATGTTGTAGCATACATCAGTAAGTCATTCTTTATGGCTGAATAATATTCCACTGTATGGACATATCACATTTGTCCATACTTGTTTATCTATTCATTAGGTGATGAACACTGGGTTGTTTCCACCCTTTTGGCTTTTAGGGATACTGGTGCTAAGGACATCCATGTGAAAGTTTCTATATGAACATATGCTTTCAGTTTTCTTGGGTACACTCCTGGGAGTGGAATCACTCAGTCAGTCATACACTAACTCTATGTTTAACTTTTTGAGGAACTACCAGTTTTCCACAGAGACTACACAATTTCACATTCCTACTTTGAATTGAAGTTTCCAATTTTTCCACATCCTTACCAATACCTGTTATTTTCCTTTTATTTTCTTTTTATAGCCATCCTAGTGGGTATAAAGTGGTATACTGTGAGTCTGATTTGCATTTCTTTGATGACTAACGAGTTGAGCGTCTTTTTTTTTTAAACTTTTTAAAATATTTATTTACTTTTGACAGAGAGAGAGACAAAGCATGAGCGAGGGAGGGGCAGAGAGAGAAAGTGAGACACAGAATCCGAAGCAGGCTCCAGGTTCCTAGCTGTCAGCACAGAGCCTGATGTGGGGCTCGAACGCACAAACCGTGAGATCATGACCTGAGCCGAAGTCGGGTGCTCAACCGACTGAGCCTCCCAGGTGCCCCACTGAGCATCTTTTTTTATACTTATTGGCCATTTATATTTCTCTGGATAAATGTTTTTGAAATCCTCTGGTTGTTTTTAATTAAATTATTTCTCTTTTGTTTTGAGTTATAATGATTCTTTATATAATCTGGACATTAGACCTTTACTGAACATATGACTTGCAAATATTTTCTCACATTCTATGGGCTGTCTTTTCACTTTCTTGATAGTGTCTACTGATGTCAAACATTTTTAAGTTTGACGAAGTCCAATTTACCTATTTTCTTCTTTGGCTGCTTATGCTTTTGGTGTCATAAATCCAAGTTTATAAAAATATGCTCCCAAGTTTTCCTCAAGAATTTTATACTTTCCAGCTTGGAGCCTGGAGCCTGCTTCAGATTCTGTGTCTCCCTCTGTCTCTGCCCCTCCCCTACTAGCACTGTCTCTCTCTCTCTCTCTCAAAAATAAGTAACAACATTAAAAAGTTTTCAAAGAATTTTATAGTTTCAGCTCTTATAGTAGGTTGTTGATCCACACTGAGTTGATTTGTGTATGTGGTGTGAGGCAGGGCTCCAACTTTGCTCTTTTGCATGTGGATATTCAGTTTTGCAAGCATTATTATTTTTTTAAATTTTTTTAAAGTTTATTCATTTTTTGAGAGACAGAGAGAGACAGAATGTGAGCAGGGGAGGGGAGAGAGAGAGGGAGACACAGAATCCGAAGTGGGTTTCCAGGCTCCGAGCTGTTAGCACACAGCCCAGCGTGGGGCTCGAAGTCAAGAACCACAAGATCATGACCTGAGCCGAAGTTGGACGCTCAACTGACTGAACCACCCAGGTGCCCCATAGTTCTGCAAACATTATGGGTTGAAAAGACTATTCTTTCTCCATCGAATGATCTTGGCACCTTTGTCAAAAATCAGTTGACCGTAGATGTATGGGTTTATTTCTGAGCCCTCAATTCTATTCCATTAGTCTCTATGTCTACACTTATGCTGCTATCACAATGTTTTCATTACTGTAGCTTTAGAGTAAGTTTAAAATCAGGAAGTAAAAATACCTTAGCTGTTCTTTTTCAAGGTTGTTTTGGCCATTCTGAGTCCCTTGCGTTTTCATATGAATTTTAGAATCAGCTGGTCTATTTCTCCAGTAAAGGCAATTGGGATTTTGATAAAGATCCGATTGAATCTGTAAATCTATTTGGGAAGTATTGCCTTGTTACCAATATTAGATCTTTTAATCCATAAACATGGGGTATCTTTCCATTTACTTAGGTTTTCTTTAATTTCTTTCACTTATGTTTTCCCATTTTTCAGTGCACAAGCCTGTACATCTTTGGTTAAACCTATTCTGAAGTATTTTATTCTTTTTGAAATGATTGCAGCTGGAAGCATTTTCTTTCTTTTTTTTTTTAATTAATTAATTAGCGTTTTTGAGAGAGAGAGACAGAGAGAGAGAGAGAAAGATAGAGACAGCAAGCCAGGGAGGGCCAAGAGAGAGGGAGAGAGAGAATTCCAAGCGGGCTCTGTGCTGTCAGTGCAGAACCCGATGTGGGGTTAAACTCACCAACCATGGGATCATGACCTGAGCCGAAATCAAGAGTCAGACATTTAACTGATTGAGCCGCCCAGGAGCCTCTTAAGATTTTCGATACACAAATTCATGTCCTCTGTGAATGGAGATAGTTCACTTCTTTCCTATCTGGATTTCTTTTCCACTTGCATTACCTTGGCTAGAATCTCCACTACAGCATTCAGTAGGAATGGGGAGACTGAACATCCTGTCTGTTCCTGATCTTAAGGAAAGGCTTTCAGTCTTTCACCATTAGGCATGATATTAGCTGTGGGTTTTTCATACATGGTCTTCATCAGGTTGAGGAAGTTTCTTTTTACTAGCTTGTTGAATGTTTTTCTATGAGAGGATTTTGGACTTTGTCAGATGCCTGCTCTGTATCTTCTGAGGCAATCATGTGGATTCCCTCCCCCTTTATTCTATTAATATGTATGTATTGCGCTGATTTTCATACATTAAATCAAATTTTCCTTCCTGGGATAAATCACATTTGGGGATGGTACACACTCCTTTTTATATGGGGCTGGATTCAGTTGGCTAGAATTCTATTGAGACTTTTGCATCTGTATTCATAAGGGACATTGGTTATAATTTTCCTGTGGTATCTTTACCTAGTTTTCGTTTCAGGGTACAGATTACTTTACAGTTTTCATTTAAGATTTGGCATGGTTTAAATGTACATGGTAGTTTACTTGCGCCTCTTGCAACAATGTAAAAGTTATCTATCTACCTATCTATCTATCTATCTGCCTATCTATTCATTTCTACATTTCAATGTATCTACTTCTCTTCCTACCTTAAGGCCTAATACTTGTGCAGTTTATTTGTTGAGGATTAGAGCTGTGGTTTTTGTTCTCACAACTAGGAAGCTGATATGACAATGAGAATGTGGCCGCATGGTTTCTTACAGCTGCCGTGTGGTTACCTTACAGAGAAAGTCTTCCTTCCTTCCTGAACCTCACCCTTCATTACCACCCTCTTCAAATATCGCCTTCTTCCTGAACTTCCTCACAAAAGATCTCTCTCTCCTCCAATTAATTGGGGCAGGTGTATGCACATTTTTGTGGTAGGTTTTTGCTACAGATTTTTGTGTGTTTTTTTCCTTCCTGAGAGAGTTCTGACTCTTTCTTCTACTTTTGTTATTTCACGAATAGTACCAAATAAGTAACTTGGTCCTTAGTTCACACTTAACATACGTCGGTTTTTTTTCTTTAATTTTTTTTTTCAACGTTTATTTGTTTTTGAGACAGAGAGAGACAGAGCATGAACAGGGGAGGGGCAGAGAGAGAGGGAGACACAGAATCTGAAACAGGCTGCAGGCCCTGAGCGGTCAGCACAGAGCCCGACGCGGGGCTCGAACTCACGGGCCGTGAGATCATGACCTGAGCCAAAGTCGGACGCTTAACCGACCAAGCCACCCAGGCGCCCAACATACGTCGTTTTAATAATTTTTAACATTCATCCTTGATATAGTAGCCATGAATTCCACGAGATTTATAGAATGACTACATTTATAATGCCACTGTCTTTAAGCTCAAGAAGCATGAATAAGAATTATGAATTTTAATACATGCCAAGTATTTCTACCTAGCCAACAATTATATAAATAAATTCAAAGCATCCAAAATGGATTTTTTCATTGAAACATATTGCATCATTTAACAAAATGACACAATGAGAATTAGAACCTGGGAAAAATAAATTATGTAATAGGTAGTTACTTAGAAAAAATTTGCAAAGCAAAACTATGCACTTTCTCCCTTACAGTGACTTGCTTTTCCAAGAATAAATATAAGTACCTGGTGTCAGCAGTATGACCGAGGTGACAATCAAGGAGCAGATGACCAGAATCACAAGGAGTGCAATCGCTATTCCCTTCCAATTTCTTTGTGGAGGATTACTCCCCACCAGCTCCTGAAAACAACAACAGAAGAGAAATCCAGTGAGTGAAAACATGAAATCAACCTAATAAATACACTCCATTTAAATCAAGAACCGAGACACAAAACAGCGAATGAGGCACATCCTCATCCCTGAAGTTATGATTAGTTCTTTTTTCCACCCTTCTGCTTCCGGCTCTCATCCCTGTACCTTGGCAAAACCTTATCTCAAGAATGAATGTGGTATTCTACTACATTTACAGCATTTCTGTGAACTTAATGTCTCTCCACCAAGCACACTAGGTCCTACAGCACACAGGAACTGGGGCACGTCTCTGCACTCTAGCCAACCTACTAACCCCCATTGAGTCAAACCCAGCATGATTAGTACTCCAGCTCCAACTCCTCTCTCATTTTCCTTTCGTTTACATCCACACGGTTACCAGATTCAAATATTTATTTAGCACCTACTGCGTGCCACAGTTAATTAAACTCTACACACTGCTCACTATCATGAGCCTTTTCTTCCTTCTATAACATCTCATACAAGGCTTCAAGATTCCCCAGGTCTCTTCACTGGGTAACTCACTTATACCTATTCTAGATTTTAGTCCCTCCAGGGAACCATGTTTGCACTGTAGCAGGGTTCGGACAGGAAGAAGAATCGGGAGACATTGCTACAGTGTGCTACAGGTTAGACAGATCTAGGAAATTAACCAGGCATATTGGCTGCTGAGACCAAGCTTTCAGTTGCTTTCGAATCAGGATGGTCATGTAATTTACATTCCAAGTAGAGATCCTTTGAAAGACAAAGCGGTTAATATCTATAATTAATAAATATAAGAGTTTATATTGATAATTATCATTAATTATACAAGAGCACCTGAACCTCCCCAGGACAAATAAAGACGTATGGCCACACTGCAAATGACCTACTGCTCTCTCTGCCCATACACAGATCACAAAATCTTCTTTCTTATAAAGGTCCCCATGATTATAACTCATATTAACGCCAGGTCAAGATGAAGTAGAATAGAGATGGTCTCAAAAAGTAGAGAACACAATACCCGAATACAGCTTCCTCCAAAACTGAAAGTTCATTAGAATGTAGCACATTTTTACAAGTTGAAATATAGGTAATACCAAATGTAGGATGGCAAATAATTAATTATTTGGAATGCAAATATTCAATTTTGGCCCTATAGGTTATCAAATTAAGAAAAATTATGAGGGCCATTATGGTCTTAGCAAGAAAGAGTTTTATAGTTGTTTAGAAATTTCTACCAATCTTATTTGCTATCTAGAACCGATCTATTAAGTAGTGGCTTTTTAGCACTTAAAAATGATGAAAAGCTGTACTGAGTTGCTCTCATTTCTTATTGGATAGGTTTTCTATGTGAGAAAATCAGTAGCCAATAACAAAGACAAGTGATCAGATTTTGCTGATTCCACAGCTTTTCACTTTGCCCAAGTTTACAAGGAAAATTTGAAAATTCTCCAAATCTGTGAAAAGCATAAATCTTGAAGCAGTACTATTCATTCTACCAACGTAGTGCACATAATCTCTCGCACACCCTTGAACACTGCTCAGATTTCCATTTTTTTTAAATTTTGTTTTACATTTATTTATTTAGAGAGACAGAGAGAGAGAGAGTACAAGTGGGAGATGGGTAGAGACAGAAGGAACAAAGAATGTGAAGCTGGCTCCAGGCTCTGAGCCGTCAGCACAGAGCCCAACGCAGGGCTTGAACTCATGAACTGCGAAATCATGACCTGAGCCGAAGTCGGACGCTCAACCGACTGAGCCACCCAGGTGCCCCGAACACTGCTCAGATTTCTTGAACCCTGCTCAGATGAAATCCCAGGGTAATCATCAAACCAGAATACTAGAATAGTCAAGACCAAATCTCATTCAAGATCCAGAATGACAAAATGTTATTGTCTTCATGAGGTCAGATAATTGATCTCTTTCAAATCTTGTTTTTAATACTACTCCAGAATTCTAAAATCTGTTTTAAACACACCTATTAAATGCACTGGTCAAAGTTCATAGGCAGAAAGAAGACTAAGACTTTTGCTTTGTGTCAATTTCTTGACCAGCTAGTAGTGTAGCAGAAGTGCACTTGAACCCATGTTGCAGTGACAGAAGACCTTCTGGGACTCAGTGGGCCCCTTCCTAGCCCAAACGCATCCCCAAGGGGATATCCAGGTCTAGGCTAGATGGGGTCACAGATGAAATAGAGAGTGTCTGCCAAGATGACCAGAGGATGGAAATGTTTGCAAAACATGTCACGTGAAGTAGGCTTGAAAGAATGTTCAGTCTCAAAAGCCAAATACCTAGAGTCTTCACTGGAACTGTCACATGCAAGAGAGAGGAGACTTATTCTGTATAGCTCTGGAAGGTAGAAATTGTTTCAGTACAATTTCAAAATTCCCAAGCACTAATATTGCCTAACAACAGAATGGGTGGCTTTACCAAGAAGTGAGCAAGATGGTGAACACCTAACAGGGATCCTGGAGGTCCACTCCCCCAGAAAGGAAGGTGGAAATAAATGGTCTTAAAAAGGCTCAATCCAGTAAAAGTCCTATGAACACATATAGGATGGAAAAGAAAGATGCAAAGCTGTGAAGTTGCTCCTCTGGGTGGAAAATGAATGGGAGTCAAGAGACTTCTGGAAAGGGGCAAAGGCTCTGACTCCTGCATGTTCACCGGACTAAGAAAATATTTTTCACAGAAAACCAACTTAGTATATATTATTGAATGGGAGAATGGACAGTAGATAACCAAACAGGCATTGACAGCATAGCTCACTCAAGTGAAATGATTCTGGATCACTACATCATTTCTTAAAGACAGGTGCACCATACTGCCTTCCAGGCAGCATTCTTACATGCTGAAAAAAGCAGAGAAATTTTACCCACAGGAAAGGAGACATTCTTTATTAAATTCCATTTTCATTTGCCAAATCTCGCTTTTCACAGTACAGTAGCTTTTTTTAACTTACATACAAAATACTGTAACAATAATAATAATAATAGGAAACAAATTAAGGAGGAAACAAATCATGAATAATCTTGTTAATCCAAGAGAACAGAAATGTTCATTTCCCCCATTTTCCTTTCTAGTCATGGTCTATATGCACATTTAATTTCTACTTGGGTGTAACCAGAATATAGAGACAGTTTTTGAGTTAGAATGCAGATTAATACGCGCTTCCTTGAACGTCTCATTTAGCTCCCCAGATTCAACGGACTTCCTCATCTTAACTTGCAGGAGCTGACTTATTGAAAATTTGAGTACAGCTGACCTTGCTTCCCATGAAGGACAAGAGAAGTTAATAAATTATCCCCTGAAATGTTAAGCTTCAGTAGTGTATTTCTCAGCAGAATTATATATTTTTGCCTAGAATGGTGAAAATGAGACTATAATACATTCCCTGTTCTGCTTGGTACCACCACATGCATATCTCAGAGATCCAGTAAAATGGAAGAGCATATTAACAATTAACCATTTGGTGTAACAAGGTGAACAAAGTTTCTATCAGTCCATCTATCCACCCACCCACCTATCCATCCATCCATCCTTCCATCCAACCATCCGTCTACCCATCCATCCATCCATCTGTCCATATGTCCATCAATCCATCCATCCACCCACCCACCCATCCTTCTATCCATCCATCTACCCACCTACCCATCCATCCGTCCATCCATCCACCCATCCGTCCATCTCTCCATCCATCCACCCACCCACCCACCCATCTGTCCATCTATCCATCCATCTACCCACCTATCCATCCATCCATCCATCCATCCATCCATCCATCCATCCAGTCAGCCACCTACCCATCCATCCATCTGTCCATCTGTCCACCCATCCATCCATCCATCCCATCCATTCATCCATCCATTGCCAGAGACCAGCTCCAGCAACCAGGGGTTCCTGAAGGAAGAACGGCATAGGTGAAAATAAAATAAAACAAACAAACAAAAAAAAACCTGGAAAATAAAAAACTTAAATAAACTAAAACTAAAATAAAAATGGATACAGACAACAGCAGTGTGTTGAACTGGCCGATTTATTGTAGTAAATGTGGCATTATATATGCTAGTGATTTCCTTGTAGCATACGCCATCTATGTTTTTCTAACATTATCTAATTTTGAAAATGTTCCTATGTATAAACGACCTTTAAGAAATAATATGGTGATTTCCCCCTAACTTTCCCACATACCCTTTGATTATAGATTAATTTCTTACATTATTCCATTATGCATCTGTGTTTATCTATAATCTACAAAGCATTTGATTTGCTGTTCTCGTGAAAGGCCCTCCATTTCTCAATATCTCAAATGGAACAGTTACAGGGACATGACCTCCTAACCACATGAGGCCAGAAGAACAATGTGTTTGCCTCAGTCTGAGGTGTCAGAAAGGGGCTGAAAAGGCCTTAGAAACCCATGCCTCATACATTCTCAGAGAGACAGTGCACCTAGGAACCAATGAACCATTCTGTAGCTTAACCAACTAGGTTCAGTCATCATCCGGAATGCCTCCAGGGGGCCAGGTGGGCCTAGGGGTTGAAGTCACCTGTGCCCAGAGATACACTCCTTAGTTGCCGGAGTGGGGCTTTCAAATCCATATGTCTCTCCTATACAGACCCTCTTTGCTGGCAAAGGTATGAGGCTATCCTTCCTGTAAGTAGAGGAGTCTCCATAGGGGATGGCAAGGGCTAAACGTAAGGCCACACAATTTCTTGTGGAACCTTATTTTCTTCCCTAATGGTTCTTTTCCCAGGGGGCCTGCCGAGGGCAATTCCCCAACAGACAATACCCGAGGTACTTTTAAGGCCAAATTACCTAAAAGCGGGAGTACAAGAAGCTTCACTGTCGGCGGGCCGCCCTGCAGTCACCAATCTGTCCACAACCCGGGCTTTGCCACTCAGGCTGGGATAGCTCGGCTTCCAGCAATCCATCCACCCACCCACCCATCCATCCATCCATCTGTCCATCCACCCACCCACCCATCCATCCATCCATCCATCCACCCACCCACCCATCCATCCATCTGTCCATCAACCCACCCACCCATCCATCCATTTGTCCATCCATTCGTCCATCCATCCATCCATCCATCCATCCATCCATCCACCCACCCACCCACTCCATCCATCTGTCCATCCACCCACCCACCCATCTACCCATCCATCCATCCATCCATCCATCCATCCATCCATCCATTCATCCACCCACCCACCCACTCCATCCATTTGTCCATCCATCTGTCCGTCCATCCATCCATCTGCCCATCCATCCATCCGTCCATCCAACACATGTTTACCCAGGTCTTACTCTGCCATCCCTGCCCTGAGAATGTTGGGCAACAGCAGTGAACAAAACAGACTACACTGTCATCCACCCAGCAAGCTGAATGGCTTTCATTTTTCCGTATTTCCTCTCTTGTTCTCTAGTGCAGGGATGAGGCACAAACAATAAACACATAGACCCAGTAAGAGAAGAAAAAAGCAGGATAAGGGAGTTGGAGGGAGAATGCCTTGTAACCTGTTTGTATATAAGGTCGTCAGAGAGATTTCCTAATAAAGTGACATTTGAACAGAAACTCCAAGAAGTGCAGCTGGGAGGAAGGAAGGACATCAGGCTGTTATGGGCTGAGCTGCGTCCCTCCTAAATTCACATGTGGAACCTCTACCCCCCCCCCCCCCCCACCAGTGTGATGGTATGTGGACAGAGAGCCTCTGGGAGGCAAGGAGGGTTACATGAGGTCAGGAAGGTGCAGCCCTCAGGACAGGATTAGTGTCCTTATAAGAAGAGATACCAGAGAGCTTGCCTTCTCTCCCTGTACCCATTTGCGAAGAAAGACCATGTGAAGACACAGCAGGAAGGCGCCGTGAAACGCCTAAAGAGAAAAGCCTCGTAAGACACTACAGCACCTTGAGCTTGGGTGTCCAGTCTCCAGAACCATGAGACACAAATCTCTGTTGTTCAGCTGCACATCTCTGACATTTTGGGAAGCCATGCCTAGTTTCCCAGGCACAGTTCATCATTCTTCCATCTGGACACAACCGTGACTCTTTGTAAATGCTCTTCGGTAACATTACTGCACTATTCAATGATGTATTTAATTCCCGTGCCATCACCAGGCAGCAAGCTGCTTAAGCTTGCCTTGCCTTGCCTTGGTATGCTCGCGTTCCCGCATTGCCTTGGTGTGCTCGCGTTCCCGCATGGCCTTGGTGTGCTCGCGTTCCCGATGCCTGGTATAGAACGTGGGACGCCAGAGCGTTCCAGGACTGTGTGCTGAATGAAAGAACGGATGCCCGAATGCCTTTAGAAGAAGTAACTTTATTATTTGCTGGCACCTCTGGCAGAAAAGCTATTGTCGATTGATGTGGAAAGCAAGGCATTAATACAAGCCCAGCTCCACTGACGATGCCATAAATAGCAGTCGGTCTTAACAGACGTAATGCAAACTGACATCTAGAGTTGGCAATTGCCTTGTCCCTAGTGATATAATTGGTGCTCGCATTTGTTCTTAACTCAGGCAAAAAGAAAACAAACAAACCCAACCAAATGAACGAGAAATAAACTCAACCTTTTCCTGGGTTGTTTGGTTTTTCTTAAATATACAATTCATGGTTTCAGAACGTTATTATCTTCATAATCTGTGATTCGAGTTTGATATTTTACGTGCCAGTTGTACAGCGAAATGGGAGACGTACAGATTAAGATAATAATTGAAGACCCACCGTGTTCTGTGGACGGATTAAGCTGGGCCACCTGAGCCACCAGGCCCTGCCCGTCTGTGTCCACACCTGACCCACCTTATCTTGTCCTGAGCTCCCCCTCTCCCACCGCATTCCCCTTGCTGACTTTATCACACCCTATGCCTCATGATAAGGAGCAGAGATTCACATGAAGACGCTGAGGTGATCCTTTAGAAGTTAGAGAAACTGAAAGCTGCCCGGGTGGAAAAAAAGCAACGAAGGGGTGGAAGGCAAAGGGAACCCAGGGCGTGAGTGTTGGGACTACACGCAAATGTGTGTGGCGGCATACTATAATTTATGCAATGTATAGACACGTAAGGTTTTGCCTTACTATCTATTGCCAATCACTACCAGATGATGCTTCCGTGCCACTTGATTGACAAATGGGGGAACGACCCAAAAGCACGCCAAATTTCCAATACTGTATGAAGAAAGGAAACGCAGAGAAATCACATCCCTTTTGGCCGCTTCCCCCAAAGACGGCAAAGCGGCATTTTATCTTCCATTGGGTGCCCGGAGGAGGGTGAGCCGGGTTGCAGCCACCTCACTCTGCGACAAAGCACACATCCCCACGTGGCAAACACCCACCTTGAATGTTTCAGGTGGACCTTGCGGCATGTTTGTTTTCTACGACGCAGGTACGGCCACACACAGCTAGTGAGACAGAAGGAGCCCCTCTTCCGGCTGAAGTGGGGGGAGAAGACGGTTTCTGCCGCACACTAAGGTCTCTCCCTAAAGGAGCCCCGTGACCGTGGGAGATCAGCGTGGGAAGCTGCGGGCGCGGGAGCAACCAGGGTGGTCGCAGGAGAGCAGGGACGGCAGGGACAGTGGAGGTCCGGGCCCTGCCAGCCTTGCTGGGGACAGCTGGCAACCGTGCACTTTATTTCCCTTTGCTAAAGGCGGAGGGGTCGACCAGATGGCCCACTCACTAGGGAGGAAGGAAGTGAATTCAATTATTTTTCTCACAACAGTCCGTCTTCGAGCCAATCAATCTCCTCTTCACCCAGGCAGCTTTCCGAAGTATATTAAGAAGAGAAGACGGTTTCCAGCTCCCAAAACTGAAAAAGGCCTTCCTTGGGATATAACTAGATCCACGTTTAGGTAATTGATGGTTTAAAATGTTTCCAGAGGATACACACGAAGCAGCAGCTCATCGGACTTCACGGTGTCGGCCAGAGTCGAAGACGCCAGCCAGCGTCTGAGGGGGCAGAACAGAGCTCCCTGTCCAGCAAAGCTCCCTGGATCCTGAGCAGGGACAGTCCTCCTGCTCCCTGAGACACTCCCCTCCTCTGGGACTGCTGTGCGGTGTCTCCTAAGTCCTCGTGATGCTTTTCCTAGTTGTGAGTGTAAGAGGTGGCTGAGGGCTGTGGCCACAGGGTACTGATTGATGCTGACTCCCTGTCAGTGACTCTGCGCTTGACTGCAGGGCTGGGGCGGGCTGAGCAGCCACTTCGGAAAGACAGGAGCAACCAAGGCTGTGGGGGGTGAGGGGGGCGGCGCTGGTGGTGACAGATGGACTCTTACCCTTCAAAAACTTCTACTGATTTCACTAATTAGAAATTAAATCTGGTTGACAGGCCCCACTGCTGAGGTCGGGCAGTTAATTAAGAATCGCCATTATCTTACGGGAAAGGAGATGGTATCCCCCCCAATTCTGCCACACGCACTCTCGGGTGCCCCCCCCCCACCTTGCCTTTAACACCCCTCCTGCTCACACCGCCTCCTCCGTGTCTCACAACTCAGGTTCTCTGGGGCTGTCCACCAACCATTCTGTATTTGCCTCATGGACCTATCTGGAATCGGCTGTCCTTTTCTCCTCTGAATTTGGAAGCCTCTGAGGTTGACTATTTTGCATAACGTGACTCTGTGCGACCGCCTGAGGGCACGGCGCTTTGCCGCCCCGTCACCGAGGCAGCTGTCAGCCCTGTACCTGTGGTTCAGCAAGACTGTGTGCACAGAGCCAGCTCCCACTCCATTAGCCCTTCTGGGAAATCAAAACAAAACGAAGCAGGCAAATTACAGACCGTAATTATATATCTTCTAAAATTTCTTCATTATTTTTTCTACTTTAAATTCCACACCAGGGCTCCCATTATTTTAGGCTTTTCAGTTTAATTGGCTGTGTTTAATCGCTTCTTTATGAAATTGACTCGAAATGTAAGTTATTCTTACCTTCGGAGCTCAGTCTACCTTGGATCTATTTTGATGTAACGTTTTAAAGGTGTCGTGTTGCGTAAATCACCAAAAGCAACGGCCCTGTGACCTGATCACAGTCAGAAGAGATCTCACACGGTATCGTGCCCAAGAGAAGTCCCTCTCAGGGAGAATACTGGATGTGAGTTGCAGAATTTAAAATTGAGCATCTGTATCTTTCCATGTTGCTGCGAGGGAGAACGTCTTACGATCTTCTTCAGATAACGGCCGACTTTGCACAGACTCCCTGAAACCCACAGGCAGTTTTGAGACCGATTGGTCTACACTGGGCAGCATTTTGGCAAGCTCGACTTCCCAGTGTCAAAAGTCCCCTCAGGCTCTCAATAAATATTAAGTATCTAACAAGCCTCAGAGGCAAGAGCTACCAGCAATTGAATGGCGGCAACAAAAATAATCTGAGCCCAGTTTTTCCAAAGGGCTTGCCCCCCTGTTACAATCTTCCAGCACCGCACAGAAGCCTTTTGAGAAGGGCCTTGGTCGAAATGATCGCCACTGCCCTCCTCCTCCACCCATGGGGACCAGAGCCGCGTTTCTGCACCGCGAGCCCTCCTTCTCCTCCTCCACCACGGGGGTGGCCCAGCCTGGGTCAGAAGTCCACTCGAGGGTCTCAGGTGGGGGATCCAACTCTTTGGATTTATTCTTGCTGGCTGTCACGAAACATGAGATCAGATGAGCATAGGGGGAGCGCCCATTTCTGCGTGGGATGTGGATTCAGAAGGAAGTAGAGCAGGTTTATGAGAAGTAGGAATGGGAGAGGTGGAGAAGCAGAGACAAGAGACACATAAAGGGGGTCCCTACTGGTTTTCCATTTCTTTTTATTTTTTAATGTTTACTTATTTTAGAGAGAGAGCGTGTGCGAGCACGAGTGGAGGAGGGGCAGAGAGAGAAGGAGACACAGACTGTGAAGCAGGCTCCAGGTTCCAAGCCATCAGCACAGAGCCCGACGCGGGGCTCGAACTCACAAACCGCGAGATCATGACCTGAAGTTGGACGCTTAACCGACTGAGCCACCCAGGTGCCCCTGGTTTTCCATTTCTTGACTTAATTTTCCTCCTGAGGCATGAATGAATTTTTCCCTTAGATTTAATAAGACATTTCTATTTCTTTAGGAGATATTTTATCTAGTTTGAGTCCTTCTCTAAAACTTGGGAACAAAGAAGCTGAACACGCGGCATGCGGTGATGCCCGGTCTGGCGGTGCAAACTCCTGCCAGTGTCCGTTTCCAAGAAGGCACTCGTGCTCACTAATGAAGTCACACGCTCCAGGCTCCAGGGTCTGTGGCACATTCTGGCCAAACCTCCACTCAAAACCCAGGTGAAGGTGAAGATTGTAACTACTCACTGGGTTTATAATTTCAAAATAATCAATTTACTAATTTGACATGTGATTTTATTTGAAAAGCTCCGTTCTGCCACTACTATAGTTATCTTTACAGCAAAATCCTGAGTGAAATATAGCGATGACCTCAAGTGATCCTCAAAGATCTACGCCTGTCACCATATATCAGCAGTGCAGTGCAGCCCCCTCTGTGACAGGAGGGGGCTAGTTCAAGACGCTAGAGCAAATGGTAGCCAAGACAGTTGGTACAACATCATGTTCGTGAGAGTCTTGAAGAGGCAGTCGCTATTTTAGGTATCAAATTACTCAAAAACAAAGCTCCAGTATTTTTTAAGTTTTTAAAAAAATTTTTTTTAAAGTTTTAATTTTTTAATGTTTATCTTTGAGAGAGAGGCAGAGTGTGAGTGGGGGAGGAGCAGAGAGAGAGGGAAACACAGAATCCAAAGCAGGCTCCAGGCTCCGAGCTGTCAGCACAGAGCCTGACGTAGGGCTCGAACCCATGAACCGGGAGATCATGAGCTGAGCTGAAGCCGGACGCTTAACCGACTGAGTAACCCAGGCGCCCCTAAGGTTTTTTGTTTTGTTTTTGTTTTTTTTTTTAAGTTTACTTATTTATTTTGAGAGACAGAGAACACAAGGAGGGGAGGGGCAGAGAGAAGAAAGAATACCAAGCAGACTCCGTGCCATCAGAGCCCAGTGTGGGGTTTGAACTCACAAACCGTGAGATCGTGACCTGAATGGAGATCAAGAGTCAGATGCTTAACTGACTGAGCCATCCAGGCACCCCAAAGCTCTAGTGTTTTTAAACTACAGCTGGCCTAGAATCGGATATATTCAGCAGATCCGTATTTACCAGCTCTTTCTGCCATCAAAAATGGCATTATCGCAGAGTGCAGTCTCATGGAAAGACATACAGCATCAGCGAAGGTATTAGCCACAGAAACGTAACCGATTAGCAGTCTATATTGCACCCGCAAGTTTCATCCCTCTGACGTGTAACCTAACACACGTATAGGTTCTGAAGTTGGGGATGCAGACATTTTGCGGGAAGTCTTTACGTTGCCACTACGCCATGTAGCGAAACATTTCACGTCAATAGAAAAACATCCATCCGCACACGTGCACAGCACGACCGAACTTCACAGATACGATTCTAAGTGTCAGACACCGAAGAATATACCATGATTTATTTCATCCATGTAAAACTGATGGTCCTAGGTTGTAGAGAGCAGCAAACGCAGGGCCAAAAAAA
Organism: Herpailurus yagouaroundi; assembly: GCF_014898765.1. NCBI lineage: Eukaryota > Metazoa > Chordata > Mammalia > Carnivora > Felidae > Herpailurus > Herpailurus yagouaroundi. The sequence continues at coordinate 2,890,405 of NW_024412700.1, read as the reverse complement.
CCAAAAAACAAACCAAAAAAACAAACCAAAAAAACTGAACGCGGGGCAAAACTACACTATCAGTACAGGGTTCACGCTGAAGTCTAAGAAGATGAACAACAAAGGAATTTCCGTCAAATGCAGCATGCTGCAGCGCTTAGGGGAGGGGGGTGCCAAATGGAAGGCAGGGGCAAGGTGCAGGGCAGTACGCCCTCTCTCCACCCAGAGAGAGGTTACAGGGCTGTTTCAGGTTACAGGCTTACACGTTATGGAGTTTCTGCGTCGTACGTTTCACAGTGGCAAACGTTGACCATGTGGGGTGCACGGTAACTGCGGCGGCAGGCGCGGGCCAGGAGTGATGGAAAGGGCTACTTCCCCTGCACTCACTCCAGCAGGAGGGAGAGACGTCAGGCCACTGGAGTGCCACCCTGGGATGAGCTCTGTGCCCAGCCAGTCGGGGTGCTACAGAGGGTATAGTGATGCGATGGGTACCAGCTTTGATTGGGGACCAAGGGGGAGGCCCAGACTCTCTGAGGAAGTGGGATTTACTTTCAGGTTCTCGAAGGATGGGCAGGAGCGAGCCAGGTGAATAGCCGGGAAGGGTTTCTATTTGGGGGAGCACCGTGAGGCGGGCATGAGACCTGGTGCAGAGTCACGTGACGCAGGCGCAGGGAAAGCGGCCCTAACGCCACACCTGCCTTGTAGACAATGCCGCGTATTTTGTGTTTCGTCCAGAATGCAATGCGACGTCACTGGAGGATGCTGCAGGCCACCTCTAATAACTTCTAGAAGAAGGCAGGCGTTAAGTTTTCAACGTGTTTGTTGACATCAGGAAAAGGGCACGGAGAAAGCCCGGGATTGGTTACTTCTCCTGCTGTGCCTTAAAATGTATCGATTACTGGGACAAGGTGGACTCAAGTACCCTAAAAGGTAAAATATTCACATAGCAAGTGTCCAAATTATCAGGAGAAAATAAACTACACAAACCTGAGCACGGGATCCCCATCCCGCTGCTCCAGTCTATTGTCTAAATGTATTTTCTTTCTAATATTTATTCACCGTGAAAAGTTCTGACATAAATTTCTTTCATGTATCATGGACCATTTACTATAAGGAAAAGGTAGCAACAAATTACAAGACCAATGGTGCATATATCTCAGGATGGTAAAACAGCCTTCTAATCATTGTATTTCCATATTCTGGAGGACAACACATGACTTGAAGACGGCGAGAACAAGTTTTAAATAACGTTTAGCAACTGACACATGGCCATCGATATTCATCACGTCAGCCCGTTGGGTGCACATCCCCATTTCTGTTTTACTGGCTCATTTCCTTAATCTTCCTCATTAGCGGCTCTTGTTTTTTCATAAAGGCACTAAAAACACAACAAAGATGGCAACTGGCCTAAGAAACCTGAGAGTGGACCCAACCCAAGCGGAAAGCGCCACTCTGCGTGGTCCCTGCCTTATGTAGATGGTCACATGACGAAGCCCCAGCAAAACCAGCCGCCGCTAGAGAAATTACCAGAAGGGTCGGCCCTGGTGCTGTCTGTGGGGGTGACTCCTAGGAACACGCAGGGGGTTCTCTCTCTCTGCCTCTGTTTCTCTCTCACAAGCTGTTAGTAGCCCCGGAATCCAAGACTTAAATGAAAGCCTCTCCCCTCTGGAACAGCCAAGAGCACAAAGCAACAGCAGACGAGAAGTTTCAGAGTCTACACGAGCGCTGATCAAAAACGCTGGAGACACACAAATATCCGGTGGGGAGTTCATCATTTCTCTGAAGGCTTACTTTGCAGATCAGAAGACAGAAGCGCTTTGATTAGCAAATGCTAAGCTCTCAACCACACCCCTGCACAGCCCAGGCGAGCAGCTCCGAATAAAAGGTGGGGGAAGACAGCAGAAACAGAAAGAAATGAATGTGAAATGCACAGAGGGGAGACCTGGAGAGAAGGTCAGGTACCAGCAGAGTATGAAGCACACGGACCCCAAAGGCGCAGGAGGAACAATCTACTGGGTGAGGCCAACGGCCTGAACTTTGGGGGTGGGGCGACCTGCCACCGCGTCACAGGCCTGCAGGTGCCACACTGCGCGCAGGGTACCTGACCGTCTCTGGAAGGCCCCCTGAGTTGGACTCGTCTCCTGCCATGCCCCTGATTGACACAGCGTCCAGGAAGTTTGCGACACCTACAGTGAGATGATGCAGCATTTATCGACCGTGTCACCCGAGTAGCCCTTAGCAGAGATCGTGTGCTTTACAATTAAAGACCAAGTTCCCCGTGGGTTCGAGCCCCGCGTCAGGCTCTGGGCTGATGGCTCGGAGCCTGGAGCCTGTTTCCGATTCTGTGTCTCCCTCTCTCTCTGCTCCTCCCCCGTTCATGCTCTGTCTCTCTCTGTCCCAAAAATAAATAAACATTGAAAAAAATAAAAAAAATAAAATAAAAAAAAATAAAGACCAAGTTCCTCCAGGGAACCTTGTCCCAAAGCGCCACATACAGTCTTTCATATAGATCCTAAACGAAGAATTGCTTTACTGATTGATGAAAATGCACTTTTCTTTAATCCCTTAAAATACACAGCCTGAAAGTCTTGCTTACACCGCAGCGGTCTCACATAGTGGCAGCGAACAGTCCGCACGTGACCTTCAACACTCCCGTCACACGTGTGAAGGTTCTCACGTCTGTCATGGGGTCTGTACTCGCTGCTGCAAGTACTCAGTGACATCGTTGACAGTTGGACATTGCTTCGTTCGAGACTCCTAAGAGACGTTCGACTTTCCTGACTGGTGCGTCCCTCTAGCAGATGAGAAACCTTAATGGTTTTTCGGACGGTTACTGCTAACTGAAGAGGTTTTAAGGAAAGCTGACCTTCCTGCTCAGGACATTAGCATGTTAAGAGGCGCAAATGGTTTCTACCTATTAAAAATACCAGCAGGATCGTCCACACGTGACCGATATCCCAACCACAAATCTACATTCTCCGCAACACTTTACAACTGCATGAAAATTAAGGGTTTGTGAGGGCAGTTTTTCAAATGCAAAACTCTCTTCACGGGCCTATTAGAGAATGGTCTGGAAACACGCCCAAGGGGAATTTTGGCTTGCACTCTTACACGGGGCCAATGCCAAAAGCCTGCCCGTTGACTAGCTCCCTTCACCCTCGGCGTCCATGCACCTTTGGTACGAAGCAGCTCGCACCCGTGGACTTCTTTCTCTCCCCCTCGTCACAAATAACCTGCATGACTGAGTGACTCCATTACCAAGCAGAGAACTCGCTCTATCTTATGACAGCCCACTCTTGTGTCTTGCATGCTGCTGCAAACCAAAGTTCAAAACCAAGCTCAGCATACGTAAGCACTACAATCGGCTAGAACCTACTGGTAAATGAAGAACTAAGAACAATGAAACTCAAATGGATTGTCAGATCCATTGCTGCTGTGAAAAGGCTGTTCCTCTAAATAGGACGAAGTTCTAGGCTGATGTCAAGAAAGGAGAGTATCTCATAAAAGATTACCGCATCATCCCAACATAGTCCTGTCCCCCCCCCCCACAAATGTTGAGGGACACGTCAAGCAAGTTACTCAGAGCCGTAATATCTGTACCAATGAACAGTGGCCGTGGTCAAGTGGGGCATCAACATTCCCTACCAGGAAGTGTGGACGCTGTGTTCTTGTAAAACACCAACTTTAAGGGGAACATCCAATGACACCTGTTACAAAAAACCAGCCAACTTAGTGCCTGGAATTCACCAGAACCCAATCACTTAAAAGCAGATTTAAGAAATATCATTGCACATTAGCCTGAAAAGGTAAACTGCTTTGACTATCATTTTTAATGATTCACTTCTTTGAATTACTTGGACAACAGAAACTACCACACGTAGACACTTGCCTTTACTACCCCCACTTTTCCTTCCCAGGCAAGTGGCAGGGTGGAGAGGCCAAGTGTCTGTACCGGATGAGACCCAGTTTCTAGGGGGGACGGAGAGCAGGACGCAGGAGCGGACGGGTGCAGCCTGCAAATGCAGAGCACAGAGCTGAGGGGAGCTGGAGCCTGGGCCATTGGGCAGACTCTGGGAGAAATGGAGGGTCCTAAGTACCAACTGCAAGGAACTGATTCTAAAAAGAAGGAAGAAAAACAGAGCCAGATGCCACGTGCTGACTACAGAAACCATGCGAGAACACTGGAGCGAGTGGCATCGAAGAGTTGCCTGAGTGATCTCTGCTGGGTAGGGCTCCTCCTGGGGGGCCCCAGAAGAGGGCAGGAGGGGAGCTGAGGGGCCCCAGGCTTGCTGCAGCAGCCCCGAGTGGAGCGCAGGCTCCCTCCCTCCCACATGTGCTGCCTGCACCCCTGCATATATATGTAGGGTACCCGCACCCATGCATATATGTAGGGCACGTGTGGACGTTCCCACCTGATGTCCCTGGCCCTAGCTAGCATCCCTGGGAGCTGTCCTCAGAGTACCCTCCTTTCCTGGGAACGGGTGTGGCTCCTGCAAACCTTGGCAAACTTTCTTTCTCATCTCCACATGGTCAAACCTGCCTCCTCTTCACAGCCCAGTGCAGACGTCCCTGCCCGCCCCCCGCCATCCTCATCCCTGGAATAACACACTTTCTTTCCTGTTATTTCCCATAGGATTTTGACAGCACTTCCCTCTTGAGGTATGTCTCCTCGTCTTGAAATGTGGTGGCTCGTCTCCTCCTGAGTGCTACTGAGAGCACACACCTTGGGGACAGGACCGCATTAGGACCCATCATCGCAGGACCAGAGCCCGGGGCGTTTTCACGTGTTTGACACTCAACACTTGTTTCCTGAATGGAAAAGATTTAACTGTATCTTTGGTACTTAAGTGACCACGTTGGTCGTTTGGGCTGCTATAACAAAGTATCATAGACTGGGAGCTCGCACAACAGAAATCTGTTGTGTGGTACTTGTTTTTTGGTACTTGTTTGAGTTATCAAACTCAACACCCCAAAACCAAATAATCCAGTGAAGAAATGGGCAGAAGACATGAATAGACACTTTTCCAAAGCAGACATCCAGATGGCTGACAGACACATGAAAAGGTGCTCAACGCCACTCATCATCAGGGAAACACAAGTCAAGGCCACACTGAGATACCACCTCACGCCTGTCAGAATGGCTAAAATGAACAGCTCAGGCAACAACGGATGTTGACGAGGATGCAGAGAAAGGGGGAACACTTCTGCCCTGCTGGTGGGAATGCAAACTGGGACAGCTGCTCTGGAAAACAGTATGGAGGTTCCTCAAAAAACTAAAAATAGAACGACCCTACGACCCAGCAATGGCACTACTAGGCATTTATCCAAGGGATACAGGTGTGCTGTTTCGAAGGGACACAGGCACCCCCATGTTTATAGCAGCACTATCGACAAGAGCCAAAGTATGGAAAGAGCCCAAATGTCCATTGATGGATGAACGGATAAAGACGATGTGGTTTATATACACAATGGAATATTACTCGACGATAAAAAGAATGAAATCTTGGCATTTGCAACACTGTGGATGGAACTAGAATGTATTATGCTAAGCGAAATTAAGTCAGTCAGAGAAAGACAAATGCCATATGATTTCCCTCATAGGTGGAATTTAAGAAACAAAAGAGACGACTGTAGTGGAAGGGAAGGAAAAATGAAATAAGATAAAAACAGAGAGGGAGGCAAACATAAGAGGCTCTTAAATACAGAGAACACACTGAGGGCTGCTGGAGGGGAGGTAGGGGTGGGGGTGTGGGCTAGATGGGTGATGGGCACTGAGGAGGGCACTTGTTGGCATGAGCCCTGGATGTCGTACGTAAGGGATGAATCACTGGCTTCTACTCCTGGGACCGATACTACACTGTATGTTAACTAACTTGAATTTAAATAAATTATTTTTAAAACCTATTGTTGCTGTTTTTTATTTTTGGGAGAGAGAGCGCACACATGCACGAGCAGGGGAGGGGCAGAGAGGGGGACAGAGGGTCTGAAGTGGGGTCTGTGCTGACAGCAGAGAGCCTGATGCGAGGCTTGAACTCACCAACTGCGAGATCCTGCCCTGAGCTGAAGTCCGATGCTTAACTGAGCCACCCAGGCGCCCAAAGTATTACAGACGGGGGCTTACACACAGACACTTCCTTCTCGAGGTTCTGGAGCCCGTGAGCCTGGGATCACAGCACCAGCACAGCTGGAGTTAAAGCCAGCTTCGAAGCTCACACACAGCCACTTCCCACTGTGCCCTCACCACGGCAAGGCCTGGGGAAGTCAGCCGCCTGGCCTCTTCTAATAAGGGCACAATCACACACAGAGGGCCCAGCTCCAAATGCTGTCACTGTGGCAGTTAGATCTCAGCACCCCAAACACTCAGATCCTACAGTGATGGCACATTGCACTCAGGGGCTCGGCTTTCTAGGCGGTGCGCGGGGCTGAGACACCTGGCCACACAGAAGTGAGGGTGACAGGCAACACGTAGGGAGGGTCTGGAGGGCCTGCTGCAGGGGAGGTGATCCGTGGGTAGTGCCCATGACACATGTCACCGTATGAGCACAGTACCACAGCGCGCCTCTGCCGTAGACACTAACGTGAACATAGCACGGCCACTCCACAGTGCTGACGCTTCCTGCACGACCTACCTCAGTCACCTGACCCGACAGTGGAGCGCTGTCCGCTCCCAGAAAAGCTCATCGGTCCACAGGGGAGATGCAGCAGGCTGTTTGAGGGTCGGAGGCTGTGGGCACAGCCGGGGCCTGGAGGCGGGCACAGCCGGGGGCAAGAGGTGGGCACAGCTGGGGCCTGGAGGTGGGCACGGCTGGGGCCAGAGGTGGGCAGACGGGGCTGGAGGTGGGCACAGCCGGGGCCTGGAGGTGGGCACAGCTGGGGCCTGGAGGTGGGCACAGCTGGGGCCAGAGGTGGGCAGACGGGGCTGGAGGTGGGCACAGCCAGGGCCAGAGGTGGGCAGATGGGGCTGGAGGTGGGCACAGCCGGGGCCTGGAGGTGGGCACAGCCAGGGCCAGAGGTGGGCACAGCTGGGGCCTAGAGGTGGGCACAGCCTGGGGCCTAGAGGTGGGCACAGCCTGGGGCCTGGAGGTGGGCGCAGCCCAGGGCCTGGAGCTGGACACAGCCTGGGGCCTGGAGGTCTAATTTGTTTTAGGGGTGCTCTGCTAAAAAGGGGGTGTTCAGAATCCATAAAAATTTAGGCTGATTTTTCTATCTCTAGAGGCCAACAGTCACAGCTGATTTCTGACTTCAAAGTTTCTTTTCAATAATATTCTAAGTATTTTGTGAAATTCTATGAAGAATTCATACTTTTCTGTCAGAAAGGACGGCCTGAACTCCAGAAACCAGACAGCACCGGCCAGAACCCCTTCCGCGCTGGCGGGGACATTAATAAACGCCAGGTCTGCCGACAGGACAGGCCAAGCCACCCGACGGCCCTGCCACTGTTCGCACATGTGACGTAAGTTGCCCGTGACGTTCTTCGTCACCTGAGAGAGAGGTAGACGTTCTCCAGACGGCGGGAGCTGCCGCCCTACATCGGTGTCCACCTGCTTCCGGGAGGGGCTCTGGGCTGTCGGGTCGACACTGTCTCGTCTGTGACTATGGACTGTGGAACTCATTTCCGCGTGTCTATGACAAGTCTGCGTCTTCTGATCACATGCATGTAAACAGCACCCACGTTACCACACGGGTGTGAACCCACCTTATCGGCTTTAGCACTTCATGGCGTGAAGTCTCTTGAACGGGTTACAGAAGGGAGTCGTAGCACATGGCCGTCCCTCAGAAAAGACGAGTTAGAGAGGCACCATCTACCGCGGGAACCCTCCAACGTCCAAGCAGCAGAGTCGCTGTGGCTTTTCAACACGCAGAGGGGTGTGCAAACAGCTGGGCCTTGCAGAGCTGGGTGCCAGGCCCAGCTGGCCACTCTATAGCTGTGTGGCTAAATTTTCAGAGAAGGCCTTAATCTGCTCCTGCTTGGATCCTACTGACAATCTCAAATGGATTTCATAGAACCCATTCCATTTGATCGAAACAAGGGTAAGACAAATTATCCTTATCTTACGGATTCGGAACTTGAAGCTCAGAGAGGTTAAGTGATGTGCTCAAGGTCACACAGATGTGAGGCAGCCAAAAGGCAACTGAGGCCACATCTTTGAGACCTAAATCATGTTTTTTGACTCTGTCATCTGGGGAAACAGGCTAGATATTCTTGAGAATTATTTCTAGCTTTAGAGTGCAATGCTTCTGTGAATACTCACTCACTCTGTATTAGCAAAACGTCTAATTTGTTTTAGGAGTGCTCTGCTAAAAAGGGGCTGTTCTGAATCCATAAAAATTCAGGCTGAGTCTTCTATCTCTAGAGGCCAACAGTCACAGCTGAGTTCTGACTTCAAGGTTTCTTTTCAACATTCTAAGTATTTTGTGAAATTCTATGAAGAATTCATACTCGCCAACTTTCAACAAAATTCTCTCAACAGAAGTTATGCCAAATTCTCCACTGCCTCTGTCATTTGCCAAATCATCCATTCAAACTTGGCAACACAGGGCTATACATTTATCGAGGCTTCTTTTACGTGACTTTACTTGGCCGTAGTATTAATATGATACAAAATGCTCATAGTTTAGATTAAAAGATACAGCAACTGATTTAGAGTTTCCATACCACTCACATCTAAGGTCTGCTTTATAAATATTCTGCTTGTTTGATCTTGCAAATCAAGATCAACTCTTGCAAAGAGCTGCAAATCAGCTCTTCAAAAAGCCACCCCTGGTTATCCTGTTTATTCCAACACTGAATGAGTGTCTGGTATTACAGTCTGCTGTTTGGGGTTCCACAATGGCCACAGAAGCAAGGGACAAGTGGTTTCCTTCCTGGGACAGCTTACAATCGAAGACATAAGAGACCCTCATGTAAGAGTCACCCAGAAAAAACAAAAGATGAATTAGCATTGATGTGAATGTGAACTCGAGAAGAGTAGGTTTTACTTCAATTCTGTTATTGATGAAAACCAATGTCTAACGACCAAATAAAAATACGTAGATGTTTACAATACTTTTGCTAAGACTGATGTGCAGTATTAGGTTAGCATGGGCAACATGCTTCAACCGAGGTCAACCTCTTCTGAAGGCTTGAAGTTGTTTTCAAATCACGGGACCTTTTGAGTACAATATTATTTAGCTTCTAAAAGGACTTTATTTCTAAGAAGGAGAGAGAGAGACAGGAAAGAAGGAAGGATGAACGAACCCCACAGAATAGAGAGGACACATCCATCAATATCTCAACTACACGTAAAACCTAAGAGATAATGCTTAAATTTATCACCCCAAAACTACTGTCGAAAGCATGTGAATTTTAGTTCATCTCCAGACTCTTCAAAACCATTTTAAATATAAAACGACACAGAACGCACTTGTCCCTCACTTGAGAACATTAACGATAAAGATGACAATGCATGTGTCCATGTCAACACCTCCCACTTAAGGAAGACAGATAGAGGGGAAAACGAAATGAAAATGAGGCTACAAATAAAATTGTTTACAATATTAGTAATGACCTTTGTTGCTGTTTTCATGTGCATAGGGACCTTTACCAAAATAATTTCTGATTAAAATAAACCTAGTGTTGAACCATGAATTAAGAGCATTACTAGAAGAATTTTTTGGTCAATCTCACTTATTACTCTCCTAACAAACAAATTCAACTGCTAGTACAGGTAACGATTCTCTTGGAATTTTGTGTTCAACGACGATCTATTCACACATTTTTTTTTTCAGTGTTTATGGCTCTATTTTTCCTTTTTAAAAAATCTTAAGTTTATTTATTTATTTTGAGACAGAGAGAGGGAGAGAGCACAAGCATGGGGGAGGGGCAGAGAGAGAGGGGGACAGAGGATCCGACGTGGGCTCTGTACTGACAGCAGAGAGCCCTATGCAGGGCTCAAACTCATGAAACGTGAGATCACGACCTGAGCTGAAGTTGGAATGAGACCGAACACAGGATTTCCTACATTTCGCTGTTTCTACTGCAGAACTGTGCTCTCCTCTGAGGTCATGCCACGCCATCACTGTAACTCATCAGATTCCCACAAAATTGTATTTGGTAGGCCCTCAACCAAGTAAAGCACTAAAAGGTTTTATTGTAAAAGTTCTTTTTTGAACATAGATGCCGGTAGTCCTACAGCTAAGTGGTTGGTTTTCCACCCCCTACTCCATACTGTAATAAAAAAACACATCTTAAACTTCTGGCTTGGATAGTCTCCCGCTGGCCAGATTTATGCTGGATGAAGAGCTCAAGTAAGAGGATGACACCAGTGACTGTCCTGGAAAGATGGCATGGAAAATGGAATCTAGCCCGATACATCCAGGATTTCAGCTCTCTGCAGCAGCACGGCAGCTGAGTCCAACCTAAAATAGCATCTAAGTTTTTTGTAGTAAAATCTCATCTTTTGTTTTAGCTCTGTAACACTTAAACTCATTGTCAACCAGTGTTTAAAAATACACACGATTGTTTTCAAACAAACCTAGAGATGAACGAGGAGGAAGAGGTTGCGGCCACTTGAGCTCACCACACTCCTGGATGCACCCACCGCTGGCAAGCCCACATCAGGACAAGACTAATGTCTCCCCAAATTGTGACAGATGTGCCACGGAGCCAAACCAGGGCAGTGTTCAGAGCTGGGTGGCTGAGCTCCTGAAGGGAAGTGGGTTCAGGATTTCCCGAGTTCAGGAGACTCAGCCTAAGCTAAGCCTAAAATGTTTATGTCTCAATATTGACAGCTCTTTTTACCAGTTCAAATCTATTTTAGGGGTTACCAATTTCTATTCAGTGTTATCCTCAAGGGGTTTAGGATGAAAAATAAGAACACTTTTCAATCCATTTCTGGAAAGTACCCAATGTGTATGACTGCGGTCTGTTAAAATCCATATCTGATCCTTTGGTAATAAGACCACGAATCAACCCCCAGGACAACACAATGACTTGTTTGAGGCAGGGGGCAGGTTTGAGTGAGTGAGTCTATCAATCTGCTTAAGGAAAGAGTAACTCGTCCATCTGACAACTTAAGGTAGGATTCATCTATATTTAATTACACGATACAGAAATAATTAACTTTAAATGTGCATAAAACGGCATGGGCACCCGAGATAATAACACATCAACGAGAACACAATAACCATGACCAAGAAATTACCCCTCAGGACCTTCACCTCACCCATAGGGAGACCTTGAACTTGGAGGACTCTCAAAGGGACGACAGAGAGGACATAACCCTTACTTTACAAACGAGGAGACCGACAGAAAAAACATTCTTTTAAGCGTCAGTAGATTTGCTTAACATCACACAGTTGTCAAGTGGCAGCTACTAGATCCAGAATCCATCCGAATTCCTAATCTGGTTCTCTGTGCACTGATAAGCATCCTACCACCATGTATCACGATTATAAAGCAGAACTTGGTGTGAGATGGGTCCCTCCACAGGCTGTCACAGAACTACACTGGAGGAAAATCACTTCATTGTAATTCCCATTTTCCCTGGGGGTAGGCAGACTACTGGTCCCCCAAAGATGTCTGCATTCTACTTCCTGGAACTTGCGAGCTATGTTACATGGCAAAGGGGCAGTGGGGCAATAGGTGGAACGAATGTTTCTAATCAAACGACCTTAAACTAGGAAGGGTATCCTGGCCTGTGCTATCCTGGTGGGCCCAATGTAATCCTAGGGTCCATAAATGAGGGAGGAGGGAGGGGTGGAGAGTTGGTGTCAGTGACAGGCTCAATGGCCACTGCTGGCTTTGAGGATGGAAGGGTCACTGGCCAAGGAAGGCAAGTGCCTCCAGAAGCTAGAAAAGACAAGAAAACAGATTCTCCCCTGGAGCCCTCAGAAGGAGCACAGCCCTGCAAACACAATGAGTTTGAGCCAAGTGAGACCCATTTCAGACTTCTGACTTTCGGAATGTGAGATAATAAATGTGTATTATTTTGAGTCACTAAATCTGTGGTAGTTTGTTACCGGTGCAGTAGAAAACTAATGCACCACCTAGGGATTTTCTTTGGAAAACTTCCTCTTTTCATCGGCTGCACCCTTAACCTAAAAAACAGATCTGTGTGAGTTGAGACAAATATCGTGTCTTTAATGCGGAGAGGTTTCTAGGCCAACGGCACACACTCACTGCGTCTTTCCAGTGGTGTGCAAGACAGAAGATCATAGGAGAGAATATCATTATTTTTACAGTCTGGTTGGATGAGCTCTAAAACTTTTATATGTGTCCACACTGGTGGGAAATGTGATTATCTTCCTTCCATATAAAACACACACACACACACACACACACACACACACACACACACACACACAGAGAGAGAGAGAGAGAGAGAGAGAGAGAGAGAGAGAGAGAGAGCAAAAGACCATAAAATAAACTCTAGAGTGAGTCTATGCAATCAGGGACGAGCAAATTCTCCACTTTTCTTGGACTCTATTATTTCCTGGATGTAACTCTCATTTTTCCTATCATTGAAGGCATTTGTGTAAAGTTTGGAAACATTTCATCATCACTTTTGAATAACCGATTTTGCTTCCTGGATTTTTGAATAGAAAGTCAACTCACAAGCAATAGTTCTCTTCATACTTGGCTTTTAAACAATATAGTCAAAAGCCTCAGCCCGGCTGCAAAATACAACTAATTTGCAAAGGTAAAGATTAAGGGAGGCATCTCACAATTTCCCATGTCATTAATCATCACCAAGATGCACATTACCGGTAAAATTGTTCTTTGACAACAGTTTTGTTGCATTTTTTTTTTCTATATTCTTTATTTAGCTATTCAAGTACCTAAATGCTTTCCTAATAAAAAACAGCAGGTGACAAAGACCTCTTGACCAAAGGGTCAAGTCCAGCCAGGCTCCTCTAAGCCTCTTCTCTGGTAGGTGTCAACCTTGGCCGCAAAAGACTTGAACAAACGCTAACACAGTTACCAACACCTGTGGACACAGCCTCTGTCCCCCAGTGTCCGTGGGAGGGCAGAACCCTAACGTGGATAGCTTCCAGTTAGCAAATGCAGCTGGCCTGATGGCATTTGCACTGACCAACCCTTTGTGATTTTCCTTACTTCCCTGTCACTACTTGTGTCCGGCTCGCCTCCCTCCCCACTTCCTCTTTGTCCCGTTACAAAATGCCCAATCACCTCTGCACAGATCCAAGCTGAGCGCGGTTCACACTGGCCTCGTTTCCCTATTGCATCAGTTACCGCTGCTGAAAACCTGCCCTTACCACTCTACCTAGGGGCTGGCTTTGTTTACCTTTGACATGAGATTGTGGAGTGCGTGCATTTTTGAAAATCACACTGATGACAATTATACCATCTTAGCAGGTGATCCCTCAACAGGCTGACGACCAGCAGCAGGCAGTGCCTCCCCCTGAGATGCTGGGCTTAGAGAAGCTACAAGTCTCCTCGTCATCAAAACCAAGGCATGCTGAGGTCTTGGATGAGACTGCAAAATAGTGGCTCCTCACTGCAAGCCCGTGGGAAACTCTGCTCCAGACCCATCCTCTCGGTCTGCTACTCCCTGGCCATCACTCTAGTCTTGCCATCGCTGTGTCCCTGAGGCCAATCCTAACTCAGCCAAAGCCCACCCCCTAGCCATTCTCTTGCCGCCTCCCATGCCCCCCCCCATCCCGGGCCTCACCCCCACGATCCCGTCCATCCATCCAAAATGTGCTGATCATGATCAGACCTGACCTGGCACTGATGAGTGAAAATTTGTATCTTGAAGATAATCATTACCTTTACTACCTAACCCCATTAACTTCACTGGAATAGACAAACATGGGCAGTAATTTCTTATGCCTGTGGGAAAGCGTCCCAAAGCAAACAGAATATTCTAGATCCCGCCCACCCCTGCCCCAACCCCCCACGCCATGTACTTTCACGTGCACCTGCAAACCTCTGGTTTGCCACACGTTCTCCCTTTTCTCTTCAGGATCCACTGCACCCTTCCCCTGCCTTTCTGTGCCAGCCCCAGAAGGCTGACCTCAACGGCCAGCCTCAACCTCATTTCCTAGTGCTCTCGGTTTTAGTTGGGTTTGGCCAGTGGGAGGTTCTACCAGGAGACCAGAAAGTCAGGGAGAGAGGTCAGGGTATTTATTCCCTGGCTGCAGGGTGCTAGGTCCCCTCCCTCTATTCTAGCCCCAGAATGCTTCACCAGTTTTCATTATCGCTTTCTCCTACCCTGCCCGTTCCTAAACGGTCACTTCATTACAGCTCTTCAAACACCCATTTAGAACGTGCCATCTATTTCCTGGGGCTGTGACTGATACAGCTAGTTATTTCAAACATTAAACAAATACTTCCTGAGTGCCAGCTACGTGCGGGGCACTGGGGCCATTGTACCATGTGTGACGCAGAGCAGTGCTGTAAGTGCAAACTGGATCCATGTTGCTTCTAATGATCTGTTTGACCGAACTGGCTAGATTGGCCCACAACCTGTGGCATCCTCTAAATTTAATGTATTAGTTTACAGCCCATACAGAACAAAGTTTTGGACCCCCGATGAATAGATGATTTAGTCCAATTCCCTCTCTTCACAGGTCTAGAAACTGCCATTCAAAGGTGTGAAGTGACTTTTAGAAAGCCATGTGCAGGAGAGCCTGATGGGGACACAGGACAGAAGCTGCAAGGTCTCCTGAGGGCTAGACCCACGGAGGTCTGCACTTTCCTAGCACTGCACTCTCGGCTGTGGGACCTGAAGGCAAGGACCACAGAGTGAGCACCCGAAGTCACATCCCTAGCAACTGGTAGAATCTGACTTCAAATCTGGGTTTCTGTAGCTCCAGGGCCTGCAAACTTTTACACACACGCTGCCCCAGAATTCCAGGGCTCTTCACTCTTCAGCAGGATGGTGTCTGCCCACGGTACTCCTTCCAGCTGCTGGCTCCTGTCACTTCCAGGAGAAGGAAAGAATCAGCAGGACAGGGGGATGTGTGTGGGGTAGGCCATGGGGTAGGTGCCCCCCGGCAGCTCTCCCTTCCACCCCCATGCCCCCCAGCCGAGGCCCTAAATCCTGCATCTGCAGTGGTGGTGGTGTGGCTATGGAAGCCTTCCTGTAGGGAGCGGAAGTTTATGCAGAGCCTCAGCGGGGGGCTGAGTTCTGCCCTGCACTAACACTATGTGCTCAAAACAAGGGGGACCTCACTGAAGAGTACATATCCCCACATAGTTGGGTCACAGACTGTGGTGAGGACGGTAAGTGGGAAGCCAGCTGCCTTCACGAACAAGGGTTTTGGCCGTGGGAACCTCTCAGGGAGCCTAAATGGGAGAAGCGATACTAACCCATCATCAGGGCAAGAGCCAGAGAGCGAAGAGTGATGGGAAAAGGAGCCACCTTCCGCAAGAGGGGCTGAGGTTGTCCTGGTGTGGATGTGGCAGCAGGGAGGAGGGTGTGCACCTGGCCATCACCCACAGGACAGAAGCCACATGCGGGGAGAGGGCTGGACAGAGGATAAAATGAATGCCGTGTTTAACTATGCAGGGTCGAAAGGTGCTGGAGCCGTTGCCCAAAACAGGGAATAAAGAAGGTGAAATCTGCTTTCTCCTTCTTTGTGTCCAGAAGTGGGGTGGGTGGGGGGTGGGGAGGCACAAACCGAAGGGAGAAGTCAGCCACTCGGGTTGTAGCTCAGGGATTGGTCTTGGATCGGTGGTTGGAGCCTGAGGGAGTGGAGACATAATTTTCAACTGGCAAACATCCGGGAATTACTTCTGTAGGGGTTTATGTGTTCTGACACCTGCAGGGATGGGCATCATAGGAGGCCTTCACACCAGGTCTACAGAAACAGAATCGGTGCTTTAATAACATCCCTGGGTGAGTTATATGCAGAAGAAAGTTGGGAAAGGCTGATAACCACAAAGAAAATAATTAGAATGATGGAAATCTAGGGGTCACTGAGCCAGTCTGGAAGATAACTGGTGGGAGACTATCCCGAAATCCGGTAGCTTGGGCAGCTTGGCTTTGCCTCATTCACATCCGTTCACGAGGCTGTACATTCTGAAGACATATACAGAAAATGATCATTTGGGTCAGCCTCCAGTGGTTCGGACTGTATCAGAACATGACCTGGGTCATAACTGACTCTTAATCCATAACTGGAAAGGTGCTGGTAGGTGGGTGGACACTGTCAACATGACTTTAAGGAGCCTGTTGGACCCACTTGAGAAATGAACTGCTCAAGACATTTTGCATATTAATTGTCTGCATACAAAAAGACACAGGAGAACCACATACCTCCCAGAAGCTCCATCTGGAAGCATTTCCTGGGGCCCATTCAAGTCACTGTCTGCACACGAGAGCAGGAAAATGGCATTTCTATCATCCAGTCTGACTGTTATTTATTCAAATTATTAACTATAAACACAAGCTAACTATGTTGACAAGCTAGAATTCAGCTTCAAAATAGCCATGGGGATGTTTCTCCCAAAAGAGTTACAAAACTCCCAAATGAAGCCTTTGAGGGCAGGAGAGAGACACATGTTCCAGTTCAAGCCCACCAATCCATTCTTGGCCTCGCTTAATCCGAAATCACTGTGGCTTTTGGATGCGGTAGAGATGTCAAACTCAATCCAAAAGATAAAATCTCTAATCGGCAAAATGGCTCAGCATCTCTAATACTGAAAACGTGCTTCTCTAGCCTTGCCAGGGAAGAGAATGTTCTAGATGACAGAGGGCTGCCCTGTACCACCGCTTATGGATTTATAATTCTAATGATTTGGGGCACCTGGGTGGCTCAATCCTTGAGTGTCCAACTTTGGCTCAGGTCACGATCTCGTGGTTCATGAGTTTGAGCCCCACATCGGGCACTCTGTTGTCAGCACAGAGCCTGCTTCAGATCTCTGTCCCCCTCTCACTGCCACTCCCCTGCTTGCACACACACACGTATAATGGTTCGACTACTAGACTGACACCTAACACCAAGATCATACTGAGTTTCATGTAATCTTCTTGTGGTGATTCAGAAGGGAACTGAGATTGCTCAGGGACTTGCAGCACATTGTGAGGGAGCAGGACCTTAATGCGAC
Organism: Herpailurus yagouaroundi; assembly: GCF_014898765.1. Lineage (NCBI taxonomy): Eukaryota > Metazoa > Chordata > Mammalia > Carnivora > Felidae > Herpailurus > Herpailurus yagouaroundi. Next base: position 2,873,370 of record NW_024412700.1, on the reverse strand, counting down.
ATCAGCTTCCCATCAACACGCATGCCTGAGATTTCACAACCTAGAGAGTTGGCAGTATCCGACTGGTTCCCCAGATAATTTGGCACAGTTGCAGTATAGTGACTCGTAACACCAAATTTAAAGATGTGTGAGGAATGCAAATTAACCTTAGCCAAGATAAATAGTGTCAAAGGTTTTGAATGTATTGTACACAGCAGATTCACCTTCTTAATTATAGGTAATGAAGATTAAGGAAATCTTTATTAATACCTATCACATGAAGGGTATTCTAAGAGTTAGAACTTTGTCCTTAAGTGATTTACTTACAGTGTAATTCATCTAGAGAGGCGAATCTTCATGTGAAGGCAGCACCCACTACCTGATTGGTATGCATGGGATGTGCTGGAGGGTTTCATTGATCCAGGGCGGGTCAGGAAGGTCCAGAGAGGAGGAGGGGAGAGGTGGCACAGGGTGAGTGCGGCCAGATTGAGAATGGCTCTGTGGTGGCCATCATCCAAGATGGCCCCCGTGACCCACCCCTCCTTTGTGTGATCTTCCAAATTCCAGTCTCAAATCACCTCTCTGTGTGGCCTACAGAATATGGTGGAAATGACAGGATGTGAGTTCTGAGGCTGATTATAAAGGCCATCGCAGCATGCATCCTGGCCTTTGGAATCACTCCCTATGGAAGAAGGCAGCCGGAGAACTCTCAAGAGCCCTGTGGAGAGGAACAGAGGCCTCCAGCCAAGAGCTGCCACTAACCTGCTGGCCAAGTGAATGGGCCAGAAGTGTGTCCTCCAGCCCTCAGAGGAGACTGCAGCCCCAGCCAAGGCCAAGGTCAAGTCAGAGCCAAGTAGCCAAGCTACTCCCAATTTCCTGACCCACAGACACTGAGAGATAATGAAGGGCTAATGTCCTAGTAAGCCACCAGGCTTAGAAGTGATTATCTTGCAGCAATAGATAACTAACCCAGGCTCCGAGGAAGGACTGAGTAAGACTTGGTAAATACCATACAGGTTATTTGGAAGAAAGCCTTTGTAAAGGGCGTAGAGAGAGAGATGGAAGGCAGCGCTAGGGAGTGGGGTTCAGCTTAAAGTACTGTAATATCAACACAAGGAATTCTGATTTTATCTTACAGGAAGGAGAGAACCAGTAAAGAGTTTATAAAGGTGATTAAGTACAGAAAGGCTTTGGGAAGACTGATTCCAACTATGTATCTCAGAAGGAAGAGTTTCCTTTCTAGTTTTAATTATATTATACCATGTAACTGATATGGGAGGGAAAGTCAAGAGTTGAAAATTCTTTCTTTCTGATGGGAAAGTTCTTCCTTCTACTTTGTCAGGTGCGTCTTGAATTTTGTTAGTCTTGAGTAGTGGCATTCCTAAGCTATATTTGTATTAGCCCGAATTGCCCACTCAAAAAATGGGAAGCTAATATTAAACTGATGGCAAATCAGAGAGAAGTTTTAAAATGGTCCCTTGAGCAGATGCCTGGGTGGCTCAGTTGGTTGAGTGTCCAACTCTTGATCTTGGCTCAGGTTATGATCTCACGGTTGGTTCATGGGACTGAGCCCTGCCTTGGGCTCTCTGCTGACAGCGTGGAGATTCTCTTTCTCCCTCTCTCTCTCTTGTCCCTCCCCTGCTCATGCTCATTCTCTCTCTCTCTCTCAAAAATAAATAAATACACTTTAAAAATAAAATAAAATGGTTCCTTGCAAGCCGTGGGATGCTATCGCACCATGGAGTCTGACAACGTCTGGTAGAAGGTAGCATTTTTCTCTTAATAAAACTGATGGACAAAACGGCTTAAAAAAATGAAATGATTTACAAATTGAATGCTTCATTTCTCACTGATATCTTTTTTAAAGTTCTGAGCTAGCATAATGCTGAGAAAGTGTGTTTGCAGTGCATCTGCGATTGCTAGAAGAAACTTGCATTCATTTTCCTGAGAAAGTAGGCTCTTTGTATTTGGTTCACCAGCATGCAGTATTAGTGGAAAAAAAAAGAGAAAATTTGCTTTATACTCATTTGGATTTTGACCTAGTTTTCCATTATTTTAAATTATTGGTTACTGAATATTTTAAGCAACTGCAAAGAAAGCTTTTGCCTCCCATAACCTTATTCATACTTCTCAAAGTCCAATGGTAAACAATGAAAAAAAATAAACAGAGGAGGGATTACTATTTGAAGCCCTTATTTATAAAACCATGTGTGTACTGACTATAAAATAAATGTCTAAAACTAAAAATACTTAAAGTGCGAACTCAGGTAACTGGATGCAAATAATACCTTTATTTTTTCTCCAGAAAATCAAAAGAGCAGATAAATAAATGGTAATGCTATTGAATGAAAATTACCACAAACCATGGACTATACACAAGCTTACTCTTTGTATTTCAGCCTTACCATTGGCCACACGTTACCTTACGATCCTACAGAGTCCTGTAATATGCATCAGTCTCCACAGAAACAGACCTGAGATCTCTGAAGAACTGAAGAAAAGGCTAGTAGGTGCAGGAATACCAGATACGCTGTTTAGGGAAATGAGTCCCTTGAGGAAAAGCCGATGTGACTCGGTGTATTTAAGGAGCACAGATTGAGAGGAAAGTTAATGACAGCACAAGTGACTGGCTGACCCGTGGGTAGCTGTTTTTTATTTATAGCGAGGACCCGTCTACAGCAGCATTGCTCAAACTTTCCTGTTCACGAGGACTCGCGATCTTGTGAAAACAGAGGTTCTTTTTCAGGAATCCCGGGATGGGCCTGAGAGTCTGCGTTTCTAATAAACTCGCAGGTGACGCTTCTTGGGCTCTCCTTTGAACCTTCTAAAATGGCAACCTGCAGAATTCAGATGAGGAAGGTGTTTGTAGTTTGGAGGATGTGTGAGACATCGAATCAAGTTATGAAAGACTTTAGGGCAGGAAACACAGCAGGAGCACCAAGCAGGCTACACTGGTGAGCACATGTGATGTGCTCACCTGCCCTTGGCAGGGCGGAAGCCAGGACAGAATCAGGCAAAGTCATCGAGTAGGGAAATGAAGCCACCCTGTCTGGGCTGCACTGGATAAGGTGAGTACAGAAATGGAATACTTTATGTATGGGGCGTGAAGTGTCTGGCTCTTGATTTTGGCTCAGGTCAGGAGCTCATGGTCCATGAGTTTGAGGCCCCATCTTGGGCTCTGTGCTGATGTGCAGAGCCTGCTTGGGATTATCTCTCTCTCCCTCTCTCTCAGTCCCTCCCTGGCTCTCTCGATCTTTCTCAAAAGAAATAAATAGACATTAAGAAAATAATAAATAAATACACGATTTCTTAGGTAAGAAAACGTGTTGTTCTCTTTCTTCGGAGCTAGGAGTCGGGGGGAAGAGGGTGGAAACTGGGAGATAAAGCTTTTACTGAGGTGACTGAACACCGCTTGTTGTGGACCGAATTGTGTCCCTCAAAACTCCTATGCTGAGGAAGGGAGGCAAACCATAAGAGACTCTTAAATACAGAGGACAAACTGAGGGTTGATGGGGGTGGGGGAGAGGGGAGTGGGTGATAGGTATCGAGGAGGGCACTTGTTGGGATGAGCACTGGGTGTTGTATGGAAGCCAATTTGACAATAAATTATATTTCAAAAAATTCCTACGCTGAAGCCCTAACACCCAGTGAGCCTGTGTTTACAGACTGGGAAGTCTGCATGTAGGAGGTGATGTAGGTTAGATAAGGTCATGAGGGTGGGACCTTGCTCCAATATGACTGGTGTCCTCACAAGAAGAGGAGAGATGCCAGGAAAGCTCAAGCACAAGGAGAAGGCCATGTGAGGACATGGCATGAAGGCAGCCATTAGCAAGCCAGGGAGAGAGGACACACTGGAAGCCAACCCCCTGGCACTTTGACCTTGGACTTCCATACACCACAACTCTGGGAAATAAATTCTCTGGTTTAAGCCATCCAGTCTGTAGCATTCTGTTACAGCAGCCCACGTGATGAACACACCTGCTCTCCAGAATATGAAAAGGATGAATCAGAGGAGTTCTTGAGGCCAGCCTGCGTGAGGATGCACTCGCTCCAAGAGTCTAGCTAATGGTATCATCAGCCCCAGAATTGGAGAGTTACAATTACTCAAATGCAGATGATTCAGAGTCACTGTTTTCTACACAGGCAATAGAACCAGGTGCTTCAAAGCTAAGGATGGCCTATAAAGCAAACGTAAAATATTTTTTATGTTTTATTTATTTTTTTTTACTAAATAGCTAATATGAATGCTGGAGGAAAACAGTATTCATAAATGCCTCCGTTTATAGAGCTGACTTCAACTTGTGTGGCTGAACTTCTGGAGGACTAATTATGATACACAGGTTAGCCACCAATGATCAAAAAGAATCATTTCAGATTTCCTGGAGACCTGAAAAGCCACGCTAACTTTTCAACTGAGGGGAAGGACAGATGTAATGAAAATTATTAAAAACTGGAAAATGCATTGAAGAATCTGTTACATGGCCATCTTTGGATGTTTCTGCTATACTTCCATGAATGTTCTCTTTATAAAGGTTATAGAGGGGCGGTTTTAACTAAAGCAGAGAGGGGGTGACCTCTGTGACCACTCAGGAATATATCCACTTCTAGAAGTATCTGATTTTAAGGGAACTTTCACGGGGTTGGGGCAGAAGACATTCTCAGCTCAAAACCACTTCAGGCAAGTCTTACATATATGTCTTAATTCCTAAAAGCCAACTATAAAACTTTGTATCTTCTCGAGGAGCCAAATGCACTTATTTTTTCATAAAAAGAAAAAATTACAACAATTGCTATATTTTATCCATGTGTTAAACAACTATTTTAAGTGCTTTTTAATCTAGCAAAGGAATTAGGCTCTAAGGGAAAACATGAAACTTAATTTTTTTTTAAAGGAAAGAAACAAAATATCTCACACTAGGGGACTTGGATGCTTATTAGCAGTAATGTTAAAAATCCACTGTAGTAAAAATGCAGAATCCATTTTGCTCTTAATATCTGTTGATTGAAGGGCCTTAAGTGAAAAATAATGTTTGGTTATTTCATTATAACAAGCACTGCTTCCTACCCCATCATCAGATATCAAAATATTAGGAAGATAACAGGAAAAAAGGATAGTGTGTCACAATATGGGTTACCCAAAGTTTTATACCATCAAGCATGGTGCACAGAACCAAAAGAAACTCGATATTTTGCCTGCTTCAATGAAAAAGCATTTACGGCCAATGAAATATTGAATCTGAATTATTTTAAACCCAAGCAGATATTTAAGCCAGATTGCACTTGTTTATTAGCAGAGTTAAAAGGAAGCTCTGTAAACCTCATTACTGGCTTCCACAGAATCCTCTAATCTTACCTGTCACGAAATGCGCATATCTAAACTAAACCCTTCAAACCAGAGCTTTAGCACATTTCCTCTTGAACTGTCATCATGAAGACACGGTGTTAGGCAAATCTGAAATCGTGTGATTTTTGTTCACACATAACATTTTGGACAGCGCCTTATCATATTTTCTCTTTCAAGAGGCTCTCTTGACCTCTTCAAGGGATGGATTTGCAAAGAGACAGGCACTACTCGTTAAATTCTAAGACTCCTGAATTTGTTCACCCAAGTGCTATATCTTCCTTCCTTTATTAGCACCAAGAATGTGAACCCAGAATGACTGTTACTGTGCTGAAATGTGATATTCCTACATTTTTTTCCTTGCTCTTCCCCAGCACTAGAAAGCTGTTCACAATCAGGACCTTGGAGAGCGACCATGGTTCCAACATGGAGAACCTGTTTTTTTATCAGGTATGAGCCAAGCCTCCTGGCTGGTATTGTTTCAGAACCTTAGTAAGTTGAGGTTAGCGCCACAGGTAAAGGATCCAAACCTGGGCCTGCAGATCTTTATTTCTAAATGCCATTTGCGAATAAAAGGAACCTGTGCTCTTTGGGGAAATGCCTGATTCTAGGGCCAGGGTAAGGAAAACGCATAATGAGCCCAGAGCACCTTGTAGTACCTGAAAAGAAGTGCTCAAATATCAAAAGCATAGGGACCTGCCAAAGGAACACAGGACCCAGCATGAAAGAGCTCCAGTGACCAATTAGGAGCAATTTGGGACAATCTGAGCAACAATATACACAACAAAAAGTATAAAATAAACATAATGAGTATCACAGGTTGAGCGGCTTAAAGAACAGAAATGTATTTCCTCTGAGTTTTTGACACAAGAAATCTGAGAACGGGCTGTGGGCAGGGCTCATTCTTTCTGAGGCCTCTCTCCTCAGCAGGTAGACACCATCTTCTTCCTGTGTCCTCACATGGTTGTCCCTCTGTCCGTGTATCTGCACCCTGATCTCCTCTCCCTCTAAAGACACCCGTCATACTGGATTAAGGCCTCTCCCCTTATGACCTTTTTAATTTAGTTACTTCTTTAAAGGCCCTATCTCCAAATATAGTCACACTCTGAGGTGCAGGGGATAGGACTCCTACGTATAAATTTGGGGGAATGAGTCAGGCTCTATCAATACTGATATAAACAAATGACTTTGGGTCAGGAAAAACAAGGAAAGACTGAGAAACTGTCAGAGGTCAGAAGACACTGGGGAGGCAGGACAACCAAATGCAATGTGGATTCAGGACTGGATCCTAGAACACAAAGTACTCATTACTGAAAAAGCTGGTAAAGTCTATTGTTTAGTTAATAGTAACTTACTAATCTCAGATTCTTAGTTTTGGCTAATGCGCCATCAAAAAGTAAGCTGTTAACAATGGGAAGATTGGGAGTCGGGTATGCAAGGGTTCTCTGGACTGTCTCTGCAACCTTCCTAAAAATCTAAAATTATCCACAAATTAAAAAAAAAAAAGATTATATTTAAAAGATCAAACAAACAACTCCCAAACCATACAAACCTAGTACTAGGATTTGGCTCAAGGAAATAAACAACTGACCTGCTTTTCCAACCACCGTCTAACAAAGACCTAAGCAGGGAACTAACTTATGAAATTGGCTAATAGTCCCCTCGATACCAAAACACTCAATTTATACATTAGACGTAAGGAAAATGCTTTACTTTTTAAAAGGAATTTGCTTTGTCCCATTTTTCCTGAAGCACAGGACTTGCTTAATTCACCTTTTACTTTTTCTACTTAGAAAAGGAACCTTGGTAGATACTGTTGGTAGATACCACTGTTACCATGAGTAGCTCTAGGAACAATCGTAGACATAACAGCAAACTTCCTGAGCACTCAGTATGTGCCAGGTTTGTTGTAAGTCCTTGGTAGATGCTGACCCATCAATCCTCACAACCTAGGAGTTAGGTACCTTTCCTACCCCCAGATTATAGAAGGGAACCTGAAAGGTTAAATATCTTGTGCATGGTTGCTCAGATACAGGTAGTATGTTGAGAGCCAACAGTAAGAACCGGGAAGTCCTTATGAAGGAACTGTCTTCAACATAAGAAAATCAATAGTGCATGTGTGACGATTATCAGATACTCAATAGCCATACTGAGAACAGTAAAACATCCTGGGAACTGTCACAGCCTAGAATTCATACAACCCTCAATTCCTATGGAATGAAGGCTTGGGGTCTGCACCTTTAGCTAGCTCAAAGGAAGCCATAACTTTTACTTTGTACATGAAATTTACCAGCTTTTAAATTGAGGTTCAGAGGAAAAAACAACCATGTGGGCCAACCAAACCAAAACCACCATTCCCTGACCGGCACATTTGTGGTATGTTGTTAGAGGCACAATGCCGGGAGATGCAGAGAGTGGTCAGGGACCAAGAGTGAATGCATTTAAGCACATTCTGGAAAAATCATGGTTGGGGAAAGCCATGTCTACATCAAGGGCATCAAATAAACACCATAAATGATTATTATTCAATGTTGGCTGGACACTGAAAAGTTACAAAGAAATCTGAGATGTGAGTCTGTCTCAAAACTTTTCCAGATTGGAGCAGTCAAGATATAACATGCATAGAATGTTGTTGTTGTTGTTGTTGTTGTTGTTTGGTTTTTTTTTTATTTTTAATTTTTTTTTCAACGTTTATTTATTTTTGGGACAGAGAGAGACAGAACATGAACGGGGGAGGGGCAGAGAGAGAGGGAGACACAGAATCGGAAACAGGCTCCAGGCTCCGAGCCATCAGCCCAGAGCCCGACGCGGGGCTCGAACTCGCGGACCGCGAGATCGTGACCTGGCTGAAGTCGGACGCTTAACCGACTGCGCCACCCAGGCGCCCCTGTTGTTGTTGTTTTTAATGAAGGGTGATAGGCCAACTAACTGCCGTACAAGGAAAGAGTTACACGCCATTTAGAAAACGAAATCTTTGGAGAAATATTCTCAAAGGATCTTCACTCAAATCGGAAACTGAAATGTGGGTAGGAATCCTAGTTGGAGGAGAAGTTGGAAGCAAAACTAATCATCAGACACCCGAGATGTGTCCGCTGTACTGAGTCTGCTATCTGCCTGGAGTGAGCAGAGAAAATTAATGGTACATAGGACTCCACATAAAAAGACTAGGGATCTGAGTTCATCTCAAAGATGAGAGGTAGAATAATAATGGCTGATTTGGCACTGATGGGGAAGGTGATGCTTGCCCGGGCTATTAGTGGGTAATCATGCGACATTTATGAGGAGTGTACAGAGGCCTTACGTTTGCCCAGTCCTTCTCTGTCCCAGGAACAGACATGTGTTCATGGACCAAAGAAACTACGACAGGTGTTCCATGCACCTTACGGCATCCATCTTGCTCTTCCTCTGACTGCGAAAGCTCCAGCAGAACTGTGGTGCAAATAGGTACTAACGGGTAACAATGACTCATTCTGACTCAGGAAGTCTGGCATGAAACCTGAGAATTCACCTTTCAACAAGGTCCCAGGTGATGCTGAAGGTGCTGGTCTGAAGAGAATGCTTTGAGAACAACGTGCCTGGAGGTCTACTCCTGACCCGTTGTGTCCTTCACGAGACCGTCCAGTTGACATGCTCGTGTTCAACGCCAAGTCGCACTGTGCATGTGTGTGTCCACTCCCCACAGGGTCGTGTGGCAGCCAGCTCTCAGAGCTATGAAATTGTGAAATAACTGAAGAAAAGGTTGGGCCATAAAGCATAACAAAACTGCAAAGTGTATTTAGTAAAAGAAGATATTTATCTGCTTTTAAAACCTTATGGAAACCACATGGCAGACTTATCGTTTTGAAATTTAAATGTGAAGGCTGATTGGTAAACTTGTGGCTTCCTTCTTCAGGAGAGTGAGAAAACCCAGAATTTTCTCAAAGGGCTTTGCTGTGTTGTGCAGATGTCAGAGCATGCCTCCTGATTTCTCTGTAGCCAGTATTAATATAAGATTTTTTTATACCTATTTCTCAGAAAACTCAATGTACCAGTAGCTAGGTTAACGTCAGCCAAAATGTCACCGACCTCACGCATCAGGTTTCAGATGCCCCTTCCTTCTGTGAAGCAGTATTCACCAGAGCTTTCCTAAACACCGAGTTCCTCTGTGTGTTAGATGAGTCTGTTCACAAAGTACACGTCTTCACATTACTTTCCAGAAGTATCTCCCTCTGGGAGACAAAGGGAAAACATTTCCATGTTCACTTTGACAAGTAGGGAAGGTGAACTGAGTTATGCAAATCCAGCATGTGGATCCCAGGGTTCCATGGTGTGTCCTACCCCCTGGAGCCTGTTCAGGCCCCTCTCCATGCCCCCCGGAGCCTGTTCAGGCCCCTTCTCCATGCCCCCCAGAGCGTGAGCAGCACTGCTCAGCGCCCTCAGCCTGCCCAACTCGGCACAGACATTGTGACATTTCACCAAGCCTGAGAAGCTCGAGTGGGAACCACACTGCCCACACTCCAGCTTACTCAAAAATTGTCATTTGCATTTAATATATTCCTTTCTCAGCTTGGAAAACATTCCTGGGTTTTTTTAATCTTTATTTTTGAGACAGAGAGACAGAGTACACATGCGTGCACAAGCAGGGGAGGGGCAGAGAGAGAAGGAGGGAGAGAGAGGATTCGAAGTGGCCTTAGCCCTGAGAGTAGGTCCAATGTGGGGCTTGAACTCATGAACTGTGAGATCATGACTTGAGCTGAAGGTGGACACTTGACTAACCGAGCCACCCAGGCACCCCAAGCATTCCTGCTTTTTAAGAGATGGCAAACAAGGGGTTAATGCTTCTCCTAAAGGAATATAGAATACTTCTACACTGACAAAGGAAATATCTTTATTTTCATTTGTAGCTAGAAGCAAAAACAAGCAAAAAACCATCCCATGCACTTCACAACATGTTATTTAAAACAGAAAATCTTTACTGAGTTTGGTACACATTTATCCAAAAGCAAGCTATGGGAGCTTCCATTTAATACTGTTTTCCTTTTTCTCTGGATCTGGAGTAAGGGCTACAGACAACAAAACGAAATCAGAGGCATCCAAATTGGCAAGGAGGAAGTCAAACTTTCACTTTTTGCAGACGACACGATACTCATATGTAGAAATCCCGAAAGACTCCACCAAAAAGCTGCTAGAAGTGATACATGAATTCAGCAAAGTCGCAGGGTACAAAATCAACGTACAGAAATCGGTTGCATTTCTATACACCAATAATGAAGCAACAGAAAGAGAAATTGAGAAATCGATCCCATTTATAATTGTACCAAGAACCATAAAATACCTAGGAATAAACCTAACCAAAGATGTAAAGATCTGTATGCTGCTGAAAACTATAGAAAACTTATGAAGAAAATGGAAAAAGACACAAAGAAATGGAAAAACATTCCATGCTCATGCACTGGAAGAACAAATATTGTCAAGATGTCAACACTACCCAAAGCAATCTACATACTCATTGCAATCCCAATCAAAATTGCACCAGCATTCTTCTCGAAGCTAGAACAAGCAATCCTAAAATGTGTATGGAACCACAAAAGATCCCGAATAGCCAAAGTAATTTAAAAAACATTTTTTAAAGTTATTTATTTATTTTGAGAGAGAGAGAGAGAGAGATGGAGAAAAGTGCATGCTTGAACATGAGCGAGGGGAGGCGGGGTAGAGAGAGAGGAGAGAGAGAATCCTAAGTAGGCTCCACATGCTGTCAGTGCAGAGTCTGATGGGGGCTCGAACTCACGAACTGTGAGGTCAGGACCTGAGCCTAAATCAAGAGTCAGATGCTTAACAGACTGAGCTACCCAGGCACCTCAGAGCTACATAATTTAATGGGTGTGTGACCCTGGGCAAGATATGCAACTTTCCAAATCCATTTCCTCATCTGTAAAGACAGTGAACAATGATTCCTAATTTACATGGTTGCTTCTGAAAAGTAAATGAGAACATGTATATATACATGTGCATGGATAAATATATACCTACCCATGCTTCTAAACAATTATCTGCAACTGTATCTCTCTCTGAAGATGTTTTTTTTTCTGTAGGTAGGTGTGATTCCTTGCCTGTCCATCTGGCTGACAGTTGCCTTTTTATTCTAAACTGAACCCATATCACATACTAATGGAAGCCTTAAATTGGGCGAAATGATTCCTTGGATGGCTCCAAAGAAAAAGAGTAGCATAGCCACACATCGGTGTGGGGGCAGCCTCTAGATGGTCCGGGATCCCCCACTACCTGGTACCCACAGCCTCGGTAGTCCCCCCCCCACACACACACACCATACCTGACTTGTGTGACCAATAGGATATAACAAAGGCTAACACACTAATTTCAAGATCAAATCATAACATACACTGTGGTTTCTGTTTTAGTTGGACACTCTCTTGTGGATCCCCCTGTGCTGGGGGAAGCCCACCTCGTGAACGAGCCTGGACGCAGGCCCTCCAGCCCCAGTCCACTGATGAGACCACACAGCCCTGGCCCACAGCTTAAGTGTAGCCTCATGAGAATGTCTGAGCTGCCTCCAAATTCCTGGCTCTCGGAAACTGGGAGATACAATGTGTCTGCCCCTCCAAGGAGGCCCTGAGGTTTGGGGTAATTTGTTAGGCAGCAACAGATAACAAATACATGGGGGGAAATGTTTTCAGAATCTGACCAGTTAGAGACTTCCAGTTTAGAACTGTCTTCTCCAGAAGACAAAGTGTGTTTCAGATTTCAGGTCATTGGTCAAGGACAGTTAAGAGTTTAAGTGACTTGTGAAGACCTCCAGACTCAACTGGCTACTTCAAGTAACCAAATTTACTAGATTCAGTTGTGATAAAGTCTCACTATATCTGGACATAAAATGTTCAAGATGAATTTTTGGTCTCATAATATTAGGATTTTTTTCCTTCCTTCCCTCCTTCTTTCCTTCCTTCCTTTTTCCTTCTTTCCCTGTCTCCCTCCCTCTATTCCTTCCTCCCTCCCTCTTTCTTCCTCTTCCTCTTTCTTTTCTTTTCTTTCCCTCTCTCCCTCCTTCCTCTTTCCTTCCTTCCTCCCTCTTTCTTCCTCTTTCTTTCTCTTCCTCCCTCCCTTCCTTCTCTCTCCCTCCCCCTTTTCTTTTTCTTTATCTTTCTCTTTCTCCTTCCTTCCTTCCTTCCTTCCTTCCTTCCTTCCTTCCTTCCTTCC
>NW_024412700.1:2666271-2860846 GCF_014898765.1 Herpailurus yagouaroundi | reverse complement strand
TCCTTCCTTCCTTCCTTCCTTCCTTCCTTCCTTCCTTCCTTCCTTCCTTCCTTTGTGGTTAATGTTGGGAATTAATTGTGCGTTTACTTCAGCATTCTGGTTCAATCCTCATCCTTGTCATGCTTACTCACCAGGAGTAGTGATGACCAGGCTACGTGTATGGAATCCTTGGGGTGTTAGCAGGTAATTGTTATCAAACATAAATTAAGACTCGACCTGTGCTAGAGGCTGTAAGGCTCAGGCAAATGAGAACTCCGTCCCTCACCACCTTCCTTTACCTGGGGGTGGGGGGTGCATTTTGCCCTCACTGGAGCACATTTGTCTCAAGTGGATGGTAAATGCAGGGCCGGCAGTCAATTCCCCTCTCTGAGTTTGCTTCCTGATCTTAAAATTGGACAAGAACACCAGAGGACTTCTAAAAGCCTTTCTAGCTCCTGTAGCCTGTGAGTCGATGAAATCTGCTTTCTGCGGATTCTCATTAAGGTATCCCCATCCTTCTCTGGAATTTAGTTATGGGAAGAAATCCTCCCAGTGATGTGCTCTTTGAAGATTCAAACACAAGTCAGCATAGAATGAGTTCTTCAGAGAAGCTTCTCTTTTCTACTTGGATTCTTACACAACAGAGTCAACAGGAAGCAAAATGAATATTCATTTAGCCACTCAGAACAATCAATAAACACAAAGTATAAAACCCCATATCTTCTACCACTTATCCAGCTCTGGACTTGCTTCCCTCACACAACACCTGCTGGGGCCCCCAGGAAGCACACTGCTCCTCGCCCTGTGGCACAGACATGCGGCAGCCTCAGCAGGGACACCCTGACCCCCAGTTCTCGTCCCCCGCCCCCCATTCTCAAGTATGTGGCCCTGGGCACTTGATCGCTCATCAACTCCGGAGAGCATCTATTTCCAGCACAGTTCCATCAATATGTAGGAGCAATGAGTTCAGGGAGCTCTTTGCCAGGAAGAAACGCTCAGGAGTGCAGAGGAGGAAATAAATCAAACTCGAGGAAATGAAAGGATCAAAATTGAACCTAAAACCTGGAGCATCACACCTCATTGCAAATGCATCTCAGTCTCCCGTGAAATCCGAGGGAGACTCTGCATTTCTCACTCAGCCTGACCACCTCTCGCGGTTGAAAGTGTCACCCACCCAGGGAAGGAGCTGGCTGTACCTTTTCCTCCTCCTTTGCTGGCACTGACCATCCGTTTTCAGCCCTCTTCTCTCTCAAAATTCTTTTCCTATCTGATCTCATTTGGGCTCGTAATTTCGGTGACTATAGAACAAAAACATTCCTTCCAAACACATTTCCAAAGCTTGAACGTCCTCTCCAGCCTCCTTTCTACATGGCTGCCTCATGTATGCTGCAAATACTGGGGCCACACCCTCTTTCAAGGGATGTCCACTTCACCCCCAGGGAGACTCTGAGCAATCCGAGCTGCGTCTCTGATACTTCTCTTCATCAAACCTACCTCTCTCTTGCCTTGGCCAGGGCGACCCAGAGGGCATTCACCCCAATGAGGGTGCCTGGGCTTTGGTTTTGCCAGGGCACATACAGCATAACCTGAACTGTTGCTTGTATAATCATGCCACCCCCTGGCTCCTTTTCTTCCTGTTACTTCATGTTTCAACAACATGCACAGCCCTCTGCAGCCCCCCCACACCCCCTCCACAGATGCCTTTTTCTAGCAAGACTTGACCCTGTTCCCATATACATGTCCTACACTCCCTTCAAGCTGAACCATTCGGCCCCCTCAGGACTGGCCCAGCTTCCTTGCGTCTTTGCTCTTGGTATCCTCTCTTCCCTGAAGGCCCTTTTCAAGATATATACCACTATGCATAACATATATCTTATAGAACTTATTAAATTATATCTCTCATTCGGGTAATTTAAAATTCAATCTTCTCCACGAAGCACCCCCACCTTCCACCTGGAGAGAAGCCATTTAACGCACACACACCCCAAAGCTTGGCGGAACAGAAGGCAGTCAGCACCTGAGGCCTCCCTTCCTCCGGTCCCCTGGGCCTCCGGGACCTTCAATCCCCCTGCAGCACCCGACATCCTCCCAAGTCGTTTGTGTGCAAACAATTCTACGACAAGATGAAGGCACTTCTTTGCCCAGAGTAAGCCCTCAACAGAAATGCTCATGCAACTCCTCGGTATTTGTTGACTGTAGCAAAAGTATAATTAAAGTAACACGTGGCACTTGAGTTGCGTTTCTCCAAGTTCCAGTACAGCACTGTTCCTTTTTACCTTTCTGACCATTTTGTGAAGTTAATAGGGAAGACTGGATTTTACAGAAACGATAGTGGGAGTCCTTGCAAAATTACCCAACGTGTTCAGTATAACTATAAAAAAACAGTAAGGAAAGTATTCGAGAAATAATCCAAATGTCCGGATTCTGGTGCCATTTCATCACATGGTTGCATCTGCGTGCGACAGCTGCATTTAAACTAAATCGATGACACAAATAAAGCCAGAACAGGCATGGTTGTCTGGAAAATAAACTTTCCTTGGGAGAGACAGAGGATTCCTCCTCCTCTTCTTTCAAAAAGGCAAGGTAATGACTCTTTGGGGCGCCTGGGTGGCTCAGTCAGTTAAGCGTCCGACTTCGGCTCAGGTCATGATCTTGCGGTCCGTGAGTTGGAGCCCCGCGTCGGGCTCTGTGCTGACAGCTCAGAGCCTGGAGCCTGTTTCAGATTCTGTGTCTCCCTCTCTCTGACCCTCCCCCGTTCATGCTCTGTCTCTCCCTGTCTCAAAAATAAATAAATGTTAAAAAAATTAAAAAAAAAAAAAAACCAAAAAGGCAAGGTAATGACTCTTTAGAAATAGTGCAGTTTCTCTTGAATTTCCAGAACCCAAAGATGTGTTTTGAGTGTTGTTTTTGTTCTCACTCCCCGAAAAGACTTCTGAAAAGAGCAACTCTAGGCTGAAGTCCTAAACATTCCGTTCACCGTTAATTATCAAGGTAGATGCTATTCAATTAACAAAACCCTGTTAGAGCAGCTCCCAACCAAGGTGAGTGGTTCAGAGACAAGCACTCCCAAGGATCTGGTTGAAATATTTCACCCTGGAGTGAAGAGTATCTTCCTTCTAAAGAAAGTGCTTTTAAACTGTGTCTTCCCAAGCAATCAAGTGTGCCACATAAAAATGACCTGCACGTGAGCCCGAGCCTTGCTGGTTTCAAGAAGGGAACTTACAAGGCAGAAGTGATAAATGAACGGGCTCTGCAAAACACAATTTTCTCCCCAACAGAGTTATGCCTCTGTGACACCAGAATTTGACACCCGGCAGACAACTGACACGTGGAGGCACTGATGCCCTTAATTTCCTGCTCGCCGTGGGTGTTTCACTCGGCAAAACGAAAGCATCATCACCAGAACAGAGAGAAGATGGGGGAAACAAAGGTTGTCCATTCACTTGGGATGGAGAGAAAATTATGATCATAAAAGAGAAAGGAGAAAAAAATACGATGATGAGAGACAATGGTTTTCTTCCCGTGATCATGCTGATGCCAAAATACGAGCGTGTTCAGATGGCTCAGAAAGTCTGTGAAGTGCAAAGGAAAACTGGGGATCCGACCATTACATCACCTTATGGGCGCATCCACGGGAGAAACTCTGTGTGGGCAGGTGAGCAGGACAGTTTGGGAGCTGGCTTCACTGGGAATGGAATCCAGTCCACATTACTGACACACTGAGAGATCTCAGGCGAGCTGTTTAAGCGATCTCACCTCAGTTGCCTTGGATTTCAAGATGAGGTTAATAATGACATTAAATCTAAGGGGCACCTGCGCCCCAATGTTTATAGCAGTGCTATCGACAACAGCCCAACAATGGAAAGGGCCCAACTGTCCATCAACTGGTGACCGGATAAATAAGATGTGCTATAAATACACACAATGGAATATCACTCAGCCATCGGAAAGGATGAAATCTTGCCATGTGCAACAACGTGGATGGAGCTAGAGAGTGTGGTGCTAAGCAAAATAAGAGAAAGACAGGAATCGTATGATTTCACTCATGGGTGGAATTTAAGAAGCAAAGCAAATGAGCAAAGGAAAAAAAAGAGAGAGACAAACCAAGAAACAGACTCTTAACTACAGAGAACTGATGATTACCAGAGGGAAGAGAGGTGGGGACATGGGGGAAACAGGTGAAGGAGATTAAGAGCACAGTTACCATGATGCGCACTGAGCAATGTACAAAGTCACTGAATTCATGTACGCCTGAAACTAACATTACACTGTATGTTACCTATACTGGTATTAAAATAAAAAACTGAAATAAAAAGATGAGGGTAATAATGAATACATCATAGCAATGCTGGGAAGATTGACAACTTGGACACTCAAAGTGCCCGATGCTCAACATACTGTCCCAATCCATTGTCATTGCCACCCTCGGTGTCATACCTGACACATCACACAAATCCGGGGCAAACACACTGATTTTTGCTAACAGCTTTGCCCAGAACTGCCCTATGTTTTGTTGCATCACAACAGTTGGATATAAATCTAGAAATGGACATTCAGGGAAAGATTACATCGAAATAAATGTTCCCTCTAAAACTGTTCTATCTCAAAGTCTGGCTATAATGCCCAAAGGCACCAAGACCCAGAGATAGTTGGAGAACAGGCGGGGGAAGAAAGAGCGTTGTTTATTGGAGAGGATGTCTCTGTCACTCTCCTCCCCCACAGACAGCACAAAGCAAATGAATGTATTGTGCACCTGCTGACCAGCTTTTTCTCTGCATCTCAGGAGTGCTTAAAAATAAATACATTAGAACTCACTCGAAACCCAGAAACACCAACATTTCCATCAGAATTTGAGCAGCTTCCCCATCAGAAGAGAATTAATCTTGGTATTAGCAGCATGCAGTGGTGGTGGCATATGATTTATTCTGGGTCATTCGCTTATAATTTCTTCCACTGAAATCACATTGCACACAACATGGGTAATATTTTATTCAATAATGCAGGTGCTATTTCATAACGAAGACATTACCTTCTGGGGGGGGGACATCATTTTCCATCAAGTTGATGATTCTAGAATTCTCTTTCTAATGACACTTACGGATGAGGAATTAAAACCGAAATGTGATTCTTTTTTATTCCTTTCTCAGCAGACTGTCCGCTCTATTACCACTTTCATAAGATGCAGGCTAAAATTTAACATTGTGCAAATTTTCCATCATTCTGGTCGGCCACTCTATTGCTAATGTTCAGTTGATGTTCGTGGCTAGAGAGTCAGGGAAAAAAATCTTCAGAAGTGGCTTCATTGTGTTTTACAATAAGTCGATTATTCTAAAGGTGGGTCCTGTTTCATTCTTGCCTCCTGAACACTTACTCATTTATTATAACGTCCTGCCTCTGCACAAATGAGTATTTTTTTGCATGTGCTCTATCAGCAAGTGGAAACTTAGGGTCGTGGAACACGTAGTTGTCACTGTACCCCACAAAGGGCTCACTGTCATCCCTGTTGGAATATGAGCATCTGATAGCATTTCTCTGTTCATAGCAAGGTGCTGGCTAGCCCCCTTTTCTCCCTAAAGGCATAGGAAACAGGGAATGTCCTTGTTTCCCTCCCTCCCTCCATCCCTCTCTCCCACGGAAGCAGAAGGGCCCTGGATGGTCTGGAATGAGCGTCTCTCCCCTACTGTAGTGCAGCGGTCACAGGGCAGGCTTGTGGTTCGACAGACAGAAACTGAATCCCAGTTCTGCCGCTTGTTGGCTCGCTGCTGTGAGCAGGTCCCCAAAGCTCTCTGAGACTCAGTCCTCCTCCGCAGAGCGGGGGTAATCGCAACTCCTACCCACAAGGTGTTCTGAGTATTAAGAATATAATGCATTTTAAAAAGGCGGGACGTGCCTGGGTGGCTCAGTCAGTTAAGTGGCTGACTCCTGATATTTGGCTCAAGTCATGATCTAGTGGTTTTGAGATCCAGCCCCAAGTAGGGCGCCGCGCTGAGTGTGGAGCGTGCTTGGGATTCTCTCTCTCTGTCCCTCTAGCACTCTTTCTCTTAAATAAACATTAAAAAATAATATAATGCATGTGAGTTGGTTAGCGGAGTGCACACCATCACGGCATTGTTATTTGCATCTTTGCTGTTATTTGACTGAAGACCCAAATCAGGCATATTAAAAAGAATCAGTTCGGCAGCAAATTATATTCTTACCTAAAAGTTACAAGAATTTTTTTTTTTTTGAGAGAGAGAGAGAGAGCGCGTGTGTGTGAGCGAGCAGGGGAGGGGCAGAGAGAGAGAATCTGAAGCAGGCCCCATGCTCAGCGGGGAGCCCAACGTGGGGCTCGATCCCATGACTCTGGGATCATGACCTGAGATCGAGAGTTGGACGCTTAACTGACTGCGCCACCCAGGCGCCCCTATAAGAACTTTCTACCATAAGAGGCTCTTAAAAACTGAGAATAAACTGAGGGTGGATGGGGGGTGGGGGAGAGGGGAAAGCGGGTGATGGGCATTGAGGAGGGCACCTGTTGGGATGATCACTGGGTGTGGTATGGAAACCAATTTGACAATGAATTTCGTATTAAAAAATAAACAATTTTAAAAAAGAACTTTTTAAAAAGCAATCAGTGTAAAGCCTAAAGTTATCAGGTCCTAAAGGAGAAATGAAAATGGAATGGATTCCTGTGCATGAGCCAGCTCTGAGCTGCCCCACGCCTGCGTCCTCCCCTAAAGCCCGGGGTCCACGGACAAGAATAACAAGACTCGGAATGACAACTGCAAGCTCTTTATTTGCCACACACTCCCCATGAGTGATCTGTGTTTTCAAGGAGTCATAAACGCTGCTTGGTCCACACGCCAGCCTGGGTTCGCACGAGAACCTTCCAAGGCAAGTGCAAGCAGGCGAAGTCTAACTGTCCCCCAACACACTCACAGCTGTAGCACGAAGCATTCCGATGATCATCCTCTTCCTGGCAGATGTTCTCCATGTGGGACAGTTAAAGCTTTACCTTAAGCCTGAAAATGTCCCATCTAAAGCCATCGGCCCCGGCGGCTTTCAGCCCCTCAGGAGGCTAGCCTATCCCGCGTTCTGCACACCTGTCATCACGTCCAGTCCACAGACTGGGAGACCACAGAAAATGAAGGAATAAAAACGTTCACATTTGAGAGGTAGACTGAAAGCATGCAAACGAGTGGGGACAATACTTTCACCTCCTGGATCTCCGTAAACGGCTCCTGACCCACAGCTGGGGTCTCCCGAGGCCCGGACCCGCCACTCTTCTGCGAATTGTCTGTGACTCCTTCCCTCGCTTCTCTAACTCTGCACAGTTATAACCTGTGCCTCCTGGGTCTTCTCTAATCCAAATACAGTGAGACGTCAATTAACCAGAAAGCTCTGGGAGTGAGGGTTGTGGTTAATTTAATTTTCTAATTAACTGAGAACCAACAGGAAGGGCCGTGCAGGTTCAACCTTCCACTGAAAATCTTACGGTGGATGGGTCCAACCTTTAACCCTTAAAGTCAATAAGACCAGACTCGACCTGGACGACTCAAGACCTCACCAGCTCGAGGCCCAAGACCGCTTCCCAGCGACAGCGAGAACACAGCTGCAGAGTGCATGGCGACAGCGGTCGAGACCCTCCAGCACGTGAAGTCGCTCACAGGGGCGGCTTTATTGTCCCGGCCACCCCCCCCTTTTTTTTTTTTAAGAAGTGGGGTTAATAAAGGAAGGAATAGGTTGATTGATGGAGGGTTTTGCTTTGTTTTGTTTTGTTTTGTTTTTTTGGCTCAGCTGGGTCCTGGTGAAATTACTCACATGCAACCACCTTTTAGTTGAATAGGAAAAAGTACATTTTCTGATGTGGAATGTCGAGTGCTTTAACAAATGGCTGGTCTTCTCTCCTCTGTTAGTGTAACAGTGGCAGGATGGCTGTCAGGAGGCAGAGGCACTGGCTCGTCTGGCCCCTGCTCACTGGGATGCCACACCCCAGGGTGGCCTCTGTGCTGGAGGGCAAGGTCAAACCTTGGGCTTCTGGCCACCACCCTACCTTCAGCAGCACCCACGCTGAGCCTCACCACTTTTAAGATCAAACATCTGTGCTTATCAACACGCCCTGGCTGAGATGTGTGAGTGGGGCCAGTGAGTGCCTAGAGGCAGGGGCTCGGTCTGGGAGCGGGTGAACTTGTGCGGCAGGAGATACTGAAAGTCTGAGGGCCAGGGAGGAATTAGAGGTTTCTCACCTGAAGGACAGATTGATGGAGGCTGTGTTCTGAGAATTAAGAATTCAGGAGAAATCAGCATCAAGAGGAGCCTGTTCTGGGATGACACACATCCAGAGAAGTGTCTGTAGATACTGAGAAACGCCCGGTGGAGGCTTAGAAGGGTCTGGAACTGGGGCATACATCTGGCACGCAGGGACCTCTGGTGGTGTCCTGACCTTGCCGGCTGGAGAGGCCGGCACGGAGAAGGCACGAAGGGCCACGGCGGAGGTGACCACACAATCAGCGGACCAGCCAGTGGGGACTGAAGGCCCACACTGCCCAACGCACTGGGAGAAACAGGGGATTATAAGACATGTCTCCTGCTCTCGAGGATTCTATCACGGAGTAGGACCAGCACACGTGATGATACTGTGTATGAGACAAAAACACACCGATGAATTAGGATCCAAAACAGGAGAGTTGTAGAAGCAGCCACGGCTTATGGAGCGTCCTTCCCTTCACGGTTGGCACCTGCTAACTGCATCCTGTAAAGCCGTAAAGCATCTTCGTGTTGAATCTGATGAGGTGCCCCCCCACAACCTTACAGGCGAGGATAAGGGGGTAAGTGCACCAGCTAAAGGCCACGTCGTAAGGAGGTGTTGGGATCATCTGTAATTTGGTGACAGGTTGCATGTTTCAGACTCTGGGCCCCACGGGGGAGGAGAAGGTGCAAGGCAGAGCCAGCGTCATGGGAGGAGTCAGGGAGGCGGGGTTTACCATGGGAGTAAAACTTGGAGATGTGCAGGGGGGCCAGGTTCCTCCTGAAACAGAAAGTCACCGGGAGGGTGGGCGTTTCCAGAGAGGAGGAGGATAAGAATAGAGGCAGCCCCGCTCTTGGTTAGCACTTCTCTGAAGTTCACTATTCACCTACTATTTGCTCACGTGATTTCCTAGGCCTGGGCCTGCCCTGCACATGATTCCCTTGTTACATGATCTAGAGGTTTTACAATTTATCGAGACAGGTACATAAAGCTTAGGCAGTTCTTGTTGCCTCCATCATTGAACCTCTTCGATGCCTTCCAGTTTCTCTCAAAATAAACCTTCAGCCTTACTGCGGCCCCAGGTGCTCCAGGAGGTGACCCACGGCCCCTTCCCGTCATTCAGGTGAGAGGTCTTTCCTGACGTCCTTGTAGACATGGCACCAGGTCATGCTTTGACCCCCACCCTATTTTTCTTTGTAGTTCTCCTTGATACCTATTCACTTGTCGATTACCACCTTCTCACGTGGATCTAAGTGCCTCTAGGGTGACGGGCATGGGTACGTGTTCCATCAATTATGTGCTGAATTACTGAATAGACAACTAAATACGTGAAAGACTCTAGCTTCTTTCCACAGTTACGTTGTGCGTGCAATTGAATGTATACCTTCTAGCACGTAGTAAAACAAAAAAAAAAAAATGAAGACTATTTGAGATCACGCATTGTCAACATATATATTTGCAGTAACAGCTATTCTCACAAGGTTCTTGTAATGTCGCTGTTTAGAAATTAAGTCAACTTCTATTAACCTGGCTCTTGTAATAATCACCCATCCGCTTCAAAGCTTAGGTGTTTAATCCTTTCAGGGAACATTCAACTGCTACTTTGGAAAGTTACCACGAGAATTTTGATTAAATGGATTTTGTCTAAGAATAAACTTGCCAATTATATTTCGGGAAATGCCAGAATGCAAGGAAAATCAATGTACTATGTCGTGCGCGGTCAAGATATTATCTAGTTCATAAATTTGAAAACGAGAAAACCCCTCATGATTTTCCTAAGTAGTTAGGCACTGAAATAAATCATCACGCAAATACTTTAAAATATATTATTTTGGGAGGGGGTACACCTGGGTGGCTGTTGGTTAAGCATCCAACTTCGGCTGAGGTCATGATCTCATAGCCTGTGAGTTCAAGCCCCGCATCAGGCTCTGTGCTGACCGCTCCGAGCCTGGAGCCTGCTTCGGATTCTGTCTCCCTGGCTCTCTGCCCCTCTCTGCCCTCCCTCCAAAAATAAACATTAAAACAATTTTTTTCATATTACTTTTTGACTCAAAACACAAAAGGCTAATTTTCAAGTGCAAAGGGAGTGAAATAACTTCATGAAATTACTAGAACACTGATCTCTGCCGTGCACAAGAATTTAATTAAATTTTCCTGAAATCATAACACATCCTGGGTGGATGAAATCATCTCAATTTCATTAATTCCTAACTTCCTGTTCTGAGCCTGAAATGAAACGATCTAGATGTCAAGGTGTGATCATGTGAGAAGGTAACACCATCCATCTAACCTCTGGGCCTCACGGTGGGGGGAGGTCCCTTGGTAATGAGGTGGAGTAGCCAACGTCACCGTGATGTTCACACTCCTCCCTGTTTCCTGCCCTTGTTCTAGAATTGCTGAAATCCACAAGAATGCCCTCCTAAATATTTTGCCAACACTTCTACATAAATTAGATCCTAAAGGCGAGGGTGCTGTGACCTTTGTGGAGACTGAGTGCTCACCAAGGAGCAACTATCCATCAGCCTGAACCAGTTTTCCAAACCAGCTTGAATGACACCGTGGGCTTCCTGCCCAGAAAGAATCCAAGCTCTCTGGGAACTGAAGCAGGCTCTTGGACTATCACTTGCAGTGGAGAATATGTTTGAGGAGGAAAAAAATCACCAAGAAATAAAACGTAAGCCTTTGACCAATGGAAAACTGTATTAAATTATCTGGGTCCTACTATCTTCATTTTACTTAAATGGCAGCAGAGAAATGTTTTCCTCACCTGGAATCAACTTCCTGTTACCGTTACCAGTCATAAGCCTGCATTTTCCTTATGAGCTTATTCAAAACTCAACCGCAAGCCACCCATTGAGAGGACCACTTGCTCCAGGCTCCTGTGAGACACGGGCAAGGAAGCAGAGTTCACTGGCTTGGGTGTGAGGGAAGGTCTTCCCAGAAGTACTTGCAGGGATGTGAGACTCATTTTCTGTCTCTGTGGCTACTCTCTCCCTTGCAAAATGGGAAAGACAGACTAGAGACCTGTGGTTTCCAAGTGTGAAGTATCATCTGAGTCAAAAATAAAACTCCTGGGTCCCACTTGTAGAAGCAACGACTCCAAGCATCTTGGGGGGAGACTAAGACATTGTTATGTGCTCCAAGTCATTTTGATGTTCATCTAAATTTGGCAACTACTGGGTGTGAAGATTACTGTTGTCTTCAGAGTCTCAAAAGAACTGTTCTGAGAATGTACATATGGCCGGAGAAGGTTTAGGGAATAATTTAGCATTGTAACTCATTCACCCCACACATTTTTGAGTGCCCATGGCAAGCCATGCACTCATGCAGGTGCCAAGCACGTAAGAGTTGGGGGAAATGTAGGCAATTCCTGCCCTCACAGAGCTTAACTGTATCAGGTGGTGACAAGAGTGATGGAAAAAATGAGCATCAGAGAAAGACAGGAAACACACGATGCAAAAAATTCCTGTGCGTTGCTAGTCACGAGCTCCTTGTGGAGCTGATACAGGCCTAAATGTGCCCACACCAAAGGCAATACCACAAGCAATGGGGTCTGTGAGGGCTGGGCTACAAGGGGAGGGAAAAGACTGGAAGGACCACATGCTTCCCTCCTGCCATGACAATGTGGGGGCTGACAAGGGAGCTGTCTTCACTCATATGACAAAATAAATGGCAGGTAGAGTCCTGTACCCTAAATGCAAGCTATAAGAACTACATTTTGGGTTGGCCACATCACTTCTCAAGATGCTGCTTCCATAGCTTAGAGCAAAGAAGGTCGTCCTGGGCCTTGACTTGTTCACTTGACTAGCTAGTCTTCTTCTAAACTTTGGCTTAGATGCTTACATTTCTTCTTTAAAAATTTTTTTTAAATATTTATTTTTGAGAGAGAGAGAGAGTGCGCGCAGGGGAGGGGCAGAGAGAGAGACAGAGGGAGGCACAGAATCCGAAGCAGGCTCCTGGCTCTGAGCTGTCAGCACAGAGCCCGACCCAGGGCTCTAACCCACACACGGCGAGATCATGACCCAAGCCTAACGGTGAGATCATGACCCGAGCCAAATTTGGATGCTTAACCGACTGATCCACCCAGGCACCACTAGATGCTTACATTTCTATGGAGAGGCCTCTAGCTCTCTCAAGATTGGGTTAGAAAGCCTCCCCACCCTCATCTTACAGCAACAATCCTGTGATGTTGTGTTAAAACTGTCCCTTCCTTTTAGTTTCTCGGTTCCCTGAGGGCAAGAAGTGTAACACTGTGTTTCTGGATTTGGCAGGAGAGCCAGCGCATTCTAAGCCTTGTTCTGCCCCCTCCTGAACGATGCAGGTCACTTTCAGAATGTGTCTGGGCTGCAAAGACCAATAATGACCTAGGTCTACAGCTATGGTGTGAAGTCCAAGTCTCTTAGGTTCATTTTCTCTTTTCTTTCCACTCTTTCACCCTCTTGATTGTGTTCTCCTCCAGATCCACATCCTGCCCTCTGTCTCGCTTGCTCAAGACCCTCACCTAACGGCTATTTCTCACCATGATGGTTTCTCCTTCCTGCATGCGTACCCACCTTACCCAAATTCCCATCCTTAGGTCTTCTCCCTTTTTTTTAAGTTTATTTATTTTGTTTGAGAGAGAGAAAACACAAGTGGAGGAGGGGAGAGAGGGGCAGAGAGAGAATCCCAAGTAGGCTCCACACTGTGAGCGCAGAGCCTGATGTGGGGCTCAATCTCATGAACCATGAGATGTGACCTGAGCCGAAATCAAGAGTTGGGCTCTCAACCTACTGAGCCACCCAGATGCCCCAAGTCTTCCTGTATTTGGGTGTCTGCCCTTTCCATGGCCCTCTGCTTGCCTCTCTGATTTCTGACATCCAGGGGTCTCTCACAGGGAGGGGCGGCTGCTCTTCCAGTAGGGGCAGCTCCGATCAGTACTGCAGGAGCTCCATGGATACTCCAACAAATGGCATATATTTTGAGCCAATACTACTTTGATTCTCCAATGATTTCTCTAATTTGGTGACATTTTTACTCCTTTTATCCTGATTTAACCTACCTTGTGCGTGACACAGAATGATCTGGTGAAAATCTGGAATTTTAGAAATGTTGCCTGTTGGCATGGAAGGTCTATGTAACATCTATACTCATCTGTAAAGGATCAAGTAATGTCATCATTGCCATAATGCCCAATGAGATCAAGATCTGTTGGGGCCAATGGGTAGGTATAGCCACAGAAAAGACAGACAGAGGCAAACGTGATGGGGAAGCACAGTAGAACATGAATTTATTATGTGATGATGTTATGGGTCAATAGGGGGCACTGGAAACACCAGAGAATCATAAATTATTGCAATGAAGGAAAAGCTACATATATACATATAAACCCTCAGAGTACCCATTTTAGAGTTAAGATAAGTAATATGATCCTGGTTGTCATATCAGGGAGGACAGAGCCGAGCCAACCCAACCCATTACTTTAAGAATATCTCAGAGGGCCACAGAAACTGAACAAGGAATTTGGAAAGAGCAACGTTTTTCATGAATATATCCTGTTACTCTGCAATAAAGGATTGCTTTGCTGGAAGAATCATACCACGAAGACCAGCTCATGATCAGGGAAAATAATAGAAAATGTGGTTAACATGGTGCTTCCTGCTTTCTACTTGAAAGCATCCAACCTTCTCGTTAAAGCTACTGGTGTTCAAAGGCTGGAGTGTCCAGACCTCTGCCTGCCTATTCCTCAGGGCTCTGGTTACTGGGTAATCAAACACCATTCTTCTTGTTTTCTCTATAAATGCTCACTGATGGCAGTTCATGTGTAAGATTCCATTTCCATTCTAGCAAGTTCGTCTATACACAGGTACCATCAAAGGGGAGCTAAACTCTGTCGATTAATCCCCACTGGGCAGATGATAATGGTGGGTATGTCCTGGCCTGTGCCCACCAGGATCTCATCTAAACGTCACATGTGAGTATGTAGCATCTCAAGGGACACATGAGAGATTTTTGTCCCAGAGATGGAACGACTTTCTCAAAG
The DNA here is from genome assembly GCF_014898765.1 of Herpailurus yagouaroundi. NCBI lineage: Eukaryota > Metazoa > Chordata > Mammalia > Carnivora > Felidae > Herpailurus > Herpailurus yagouaroundi. The sequence continues at coordinate 2,846,621 of NW_024412700.1, read as the reverse complement.
CCACAGCAACTGGTGGCAGAATCCAACCTGGGACTCAGGTCCATGCCTGTCGGCTTTGCCGCCTTCCCCTGCAGAACCTGACAAAAACTGGCCAGCTGTGAGAGTGACACCAGAGAATGCATCTCAAGTGTGGAGGGGTGGGGGGTGGGGGGGATCTCCAAAGTAGAAGGCAGAGCTAGTGTGTGATGGACAGTGCCTGGTTAACAACGTGACAACGTAGGCATGAGCCGTGATAACTCAGAATGTCATCTCAGTTTTCCATTTTTTGCACATAAAATTCGATTGGCATGCTCATCTGATTCTTACTGGGTTTCCCTAAAAGTGGATGATAAGTCAGAGTGGGAGAGGGAGGTGCTGTGATACAGTCTGAGAAGACTTTTCATCTCGCGCTTATTGGCCCTGTGAGCTGGTTTCATTGCCTCATCGGGACGCTGGCCTTCCAGTCTCCATACCTCCACATCCGGCTCCTGGCCACTCTTCCGGACCCCTTCCAGCACTCATGCATCTGCCCAAGGTTAGTCCCCTCCAGCAAATGGTCTCTGAATGCTTCCAGATCCCTGTGGCCGCCTCCTCCAAGAGACACGCATCTATCTGCCGCATCTATCATGCCATTTCACGTTATAAGGCTTTAAATTGTCCTCAATGGTTCAGGTCTTTACATCTTGCCTCCTGACATAAATTAGGATCTTCCCAAAGGCCAGGGGATGCCACAATCTCTGTCATTACAGGGAACAGTCTTTGCCCTGACAGACATCTGAACTTGAGTCCCAGCATCACATGCCAATGCTCTGTGGTCTCAGCTGTAACATGAAGACAATTACACAATACACGGGACAATTAGAGGAGATATGTGGATAAAGTCCTAAGCGGGAGTGTCTGGTGTGAAACAGCTACTTAATGATCATTGAGGGATTATGCCCATGGATGCTGGGTGAAGCCAGGCTCTCACCAGGGAGATTTAAGAATCCTTTCATGGGGGGGGGGGGGGCGGAGGGGAAGAATCCTTTCATGGATCTAAGAAATGGGTATTATTTTAAATAATTCAGTAACATCTTTTTAAACAGCTGAGTCATAAAGCATTTGGAGGCAAGAAAGTACCATTGTATCTTTTCATATAATTATTGGTGGTGCATACAAGTTTCGTATATTAAAACAAGCTAGAAGTCTTTATATATGATATGTAGAAATAAACGGCACGCCCTATAAAGCAATCTGCAGGAAATGTTTTAGTACCAAATGATGTTTTAAAAATAGACACAAAGCAAAATGTGAGTGCTTCCATTAACTGGAGAATCCAAAGGAAGCAGAGTGAGGGACAGGAAATTAAGGTATTTTATGACTCTAAGTATTCAGTTCAGAAAGGCAAGGCAACAGTTCAAGCCAAAACATAAGAATTCCAAGTATTTGCTCATTTACCTTTTCAACTTCAGCCTGAGACTGCATTAATAGTTTTCTGATTGTTCACTCTGGGCCTTGCCAGAAACAGTCACATGTTAATAATTATTGTAGCTTGTGAATTATGTGCCACTTTGTCACCAAGTTCATTTGGATGTAGTGAATCTGATGAGCTAATAATTCTCCCTCCTCTACGGTCTGGCAGGTTTGAGATTTTCAAGAGGACTATGGAAATACACGCCACCCACGGCGGGTGGAAAAGGAAGGGAAAATGTGAAGAAGGCAGGTGACTACGGAATCTGCTCTTACCAATGGATAAAGAGAACTTAGCGCTGAGTTGCCCCACAGTGAGACTTTGGTAGATAGCGTCAGCATCATCACCACTAGTCACTGTGGTTATCCTATTGATTGGAAAGAGAGATGGGACACAACTCTGAACTTGGAGAATGAAGATCCCTGCAAAAAAGGCCCGTCTGCATGGTGGTCTCAACGGTTCCTTACAGTTCAGTTGACAGTTTGATAAGGACAGGACAGTCTGAACTGGGCACACCTTTCGTTATCCCGTTTCAATAGTGAGGAACTTTCAACTCAGGGAAGCCATTGTTTGCCGGAGGATGCTCGTCAGCACTGCCCCTCGATCCAGAATGTGCCTCCGGACATCTGCCCTCTGGCCAGGGACCACCCCACACTCCACCTCTGCAAACAGCTTCAAGCAGTGGGCGGGGAGGGGGGGCAGGGAAGGGTGACCCTTGTGAGCTAGCACAGTCCCCTACAGTCATCTACACGTCAAATGTGTACATTCCACTGCTGTTTCAGCAAAGATTAGTGTGTGAAAGACTGGGCTCCCCAAAGAAAAAAGCCCTCATGTTGACATAAAAACCCGGTTTGCTTATACCTGCACGTGTAATTTCCTCCAGATTCCCTTCCTGGCTCATCAGACGGGCCACCCTGTCTTACGTGACATGTGAGTAATTGCATTATTACCCGTCTGGAGAAATAAAGCAGAAGCTTAGACGCCAACGACAAACTTCACCTGCCGTTTTTTGTAGGGCCTATATATACACACACAAACCCGTATATACGCATGTGCATGCTAATCGTTATACAAACACATTTGTCATTGGGGGTGTCAAAATTTTGAGACCCTACCACACTGTTAGCTCTCTCACTTCCTTTGGAATACTTATTCACTCAAGGGCAGAAAAGAGAATTCTGCAGAGGACAGCAGTGTGATTTCTAGGGGCCTTTACCTTCTGCCCGCCTCCACCTCTGGAAGGTGATGGCCACAATACCCACCAAGCCCAGAGAGGAAGCTAAGAAAAACACTTTCTTAGAAAACACAGGGCCACATGTACCCAGATGCTGGAGATGCTGGCACCAGGCAGGGACTGACCCAGGCAATGGCCCCCAAGCCTGTGTCTCGCACAGGACACAGCTCCCGAAGACACTACACACAGAGCCTGCCATTCCCCACCAACGTTCTCCTCTGATCACTGGAGATTTATGGCCCAGAGAAAGGAAAAGCCACAAATGGATGCTCCCTTCTGCACTCCCCCAAAGCAACAGAACACATACATCATCCAAAAAAGGGGTGTTTTAGAGGAGACAGGTGATATTACCAGAATACCACAGCCTGACACGTCCCACAATTGGCTTCACCCGGGGTGCACAGATATCATCTCCTCCCACCTGCACCAACACTTCTTATTTTGAAGAATTGCCAGGCTCAGGGAAAACTGAATAGATAAAGCGACGAACACCCACATATGTAGACATCATGAACTGCTGACAATTTTACCGCATTTATGCCCTCGCTTTCTCTGTATATATGTGCATCTATTTGTACATACGTGTATATGTGCACACACATACACACAAACTTGCTTTTGTTAAACCCTCTGAAAGTCGCATACAAACACCACTCCAAATACTCAGCACAAATTTCCTCGTAAAGACATTCTTCTAAACCGCCACAAACTGTACCTTCTGCCTACACTAGAATGCCTGCAATAGTTAACATGAATATAGAGCCCCATTGAAATTTCCTAATATCCCCCCCAGGGTTTTTATAACTATTTCTTTTGATCAAGAAACCAATCCAGGACAATGTTTTGCATTCATTGTTATTTCCATTTTATTTCTTTTAACTTCATATATCTTCCTCCTCTACCTCACCGTCTTCCAGACTGTTTCATTTTTCCTGCTGACACTACTTTTGTTTTATTTTTATAAACTAGCACAGTAGTATTCTACAAAACCCCACAACCTGGACTCATCTGATTATTTTCTCACGATTAGATTCACATCAACATTTTTGGCAATAATATTACATAAAGAATGCGCTGGGTTGGTTATTCCATGCTATCAAGAAGCATATATTTTGTTCCAACATTGACGGGACTGACTCTGACCAGTTGGTTAGGCAGCATTCCTTAGATCTCTCCATCAGAAAGGTAATTTTATTTTATTTTTGTTTTGGTTTGAGTTAGTAAGAATTTAAGAGAGGACACCTCAAGATTTTGTGGGTATCTTATTCCCTATTAACCTGTCCCAGAGATTTTGGCATTCACTGGTGACTTCTGCCTGGGTCAACTATGATACAGGGAAATGAAAGATCATAATTTCCTGAATCCATAATGATTTCTATATTCATCAGAACACATTCTGCTAAAAGAGAACTTTCCATTATCTTTACACATCATGTATTTTCTTTTAGGTAAATTCTTAAAGCAAAATTTGGGATCTAAAAATTTACTGTTGCAACCCAGACAACTCTTCATTCCGGGGGTCTCCGTGACCTCCGATGGGGTCAGCTCTTCGTTTCGGGGGTCTCTGTGACCTCCGATGGGGTCAGCTCTTGCAGGCAGGTTGTCACATCAACGTATTTTTCAAGGGGGCCTGAAATGCATCTATTATTTTTTTGATGGCAGTTGGATGGTACATCTATTTTTTACAAAACGACCTCCAATTTCTTTACTTCTCCTTCCAAAATGATACAACAATTTATTCTGCTTTGCTGCTTTCACACACTGAATAAAAACATAGAGAGAGAAAATGTCTAGCAATAGGTAGAAAATGATGTATAAAATTTTGTAGCATTGAAAAAATGGCTAGCATTCGTTCAAAAATATTTTTGGCTTCATCCCGGGTTAACCCCGGCTGACTCTGGGGGTTAACAGAGGAAAGAAGACCTAGCATCAGCCCTCAAAAAGACCTCACCATTCCATATTTCCATATACAAAGAAGAAGTTATTTAAAATTAAGAGACACTTCCATTATAGCCTGAAGGTACAGTTCCTAAGTTCCCGATCTAGAAGTAAGATGAAGTCCTCCTTTCTGTAACAGCCAATGATGGGGTGGATTTGGGGTCAAAGCTAGTCTCGCTCACCTGGCAATGCAATGCAGGTGCCCAGATGGCTCAGGTGGCCTGGTCTACAAGTGAGTTCATTTCAACGTAAGTTCTAGGAGTTGTATGGATCACCTGGTTGGACTGTGGTCCCAGCTCCGTCACTAAATGAATGAAACAGAATCACTTTGGTGGTTCTACATATGCAAAATGTGGGTAAGAATACCTATCTCATGGGATTCTTGTGAGAACTGTCAGTTAATGTAATGAAACAGCTTATAATTCTTAGCACATAATGCACATTCGGTAACTATTAGCTGTTTTGTTTTGATGATGATTACAAATATTATTATTAATCTGACTATTCTGTCCCCAAAAGTGTTCAACATAAGATAGAGTAGGACTCCCAAAACAATTGAGGAGTCCCTCCCAGGGTGAGGACTATAGAAGTATGGATTGCTCAAAAAGCAAAATGCTGGAAAACAACACTATTCCAAAGGCACCACGCAATAAAGAGGAGAAAATGCCCAGTTAGGAGACAAATTACAACATACTAATACAGAGGATTAAAGCCTACTGTATGGGGATAAGTTCTCGGAATTAATGAGGCCCATACTACAAGTTATTAACCAGAGAGATTAGTGTTATGGGCCGGTGGGCAGGCAGACCAGCTCCAGAGCGGGGCCACTGAGTGGATACCTGAAACTACCGATTGCATGTCAATTAACCACAAGAGGTCATTGGATGCACGGAGAGCTGAACTGAAGTTTCCTCTATAGGACACAAGTGTATTTCTTACATGCTTCACATATTCATGGGCATCATGACATGCGCTTTTAGCAGAGTTGCCAAATTTCAAGTCCCATAATGTTTAGTCCATAATGTTCTATCTCATTATGTTGATCCACTAGGAAGAAGAGTCCATCTCACTGTTAACCACGTGATGATTAATGAGAGATTATGTATTTCTAAATATTAAAAATACTTGTCAAATACAGGGGTGGTGAAACTGTTTAATGACAGTCCGATATTTCATGTGCTGGTGCCGCCCCATATATTTATTTCCCACCAGAACAATTTCACGAGTAGGGACAAAGTAGAGAACCAACGGCAGCAGCCTCAGCCTTCCAGCATGGCTACAGCTGGTCACATGTTGGCACCAGTCATGACTGCCGTCTGCTCAAGGCCACGGCCCACCAGCCTTTCACCGCACATCGCAATCTCCACATGTCCAGCAAATTGCCTGATGCTGGCAGATTCCCAAAAGCACCATATGAGCAAAAAGGCCGTCCAACACCTACTGGATGGTTGAGTGTAAATGCACATGGCTTCTGAGGCAGCTCCGGTTGGGGCTAGGAATGGGCCATGCACACCTGGGGCTGACCCGGCCAGACTCTTCAAGGTGAGCAGGCAGGCAAATGTACCTGTCCACGGGTAGGGAGGGTATTGGACCCCCTCACTCTAGTGCGGCACTCATTTACTGAAAGGCAGGTGTTTGTTTACGAAGTCGGTAGGAGTCATGGGAAAAGATGTATGCCTTAGGAAGTGATCCACATCACTCAGGGACAAAAGACTTGTCTCTGTCATCTCAGGCTGCCATAAACAAATACCCTAGACTGGGGCTTAGCCAACAGTTACTTCTCCCAGTCTGGAGGGTGGGAAGTCCACAGTCAAGGCTCTGACAGATCAGGTTCCTGGTAAGGGGTCTCTTCTTGGCTTGCAGATGGCTCCTAGAGAGAGGAAGAGAGAACTCTGGTCTCTCTTCCTCTCCTTGCAAGGACACTAATCCCATCGTGAAGCCCCATCTTCAAGACCTCATCTAACACTAATCACCTCCCAGTGGGCCAGTGCCCAACACTGTCACACTGGGGGTTAGAGCTCCAGCAGGACTCTTGGGGGGACACAAACATTCAGTCCACAACAAGGCTGATACTAAAAGTGTAGTGAATAAGGGCCGACTGATATTAACCGGTGGCACCTACAGCCTTCCTCCGTCCTGTCCAACGCTTTATTCCCTACACCCTGCCCTGTGCTCTGTCATCCACGACCGTGTGGTCTGTCTCCTGCCCTCGGGCTGTGCCCAGCTCACAGGGGCTTCTGGAACTGCTCCCACCTCTACTCAGAACACTTCCCTGCACTTTTCATGGTTTGCCCCCCCCCCCCTTTTCTCACCAATCTCTGCTCAGACATCACCTCCTGCATAGTGTCCCCTGGACACCCATCCATCTGCTTGCTCCCTTTCTTCCTCTCAGTCCTGCTATTCTGCTCTTGTCTTCTTCCGAGCACCCCACCACTGCTCCCAGGAAATAGGCTTATTTTTTGCAAGCATATCTGCCTCCTCCCTTCACGTAGGGCCAGGTCTGTGCTGTTCACTGCTGTGCCCCCCAGGACATTCAAGGTCTCCAGCACGTAGTAAGTCCTTTAAAAATGTTTACTGAAAGAATTAATGAAAACTATAATGTTGGCCCCTTCTCTCCGAATGTGCAGGAGGGAGACAGGTTAACCCTATTCAGAGCAGGGATTGGACAGCTCCCGTGTGGTCTGTATATGCGAATGTCTTCATATGGCAACTGCCACAGGAAATGTTATAGAGAAGACACTCTTCTGTCTCAAATGACCCAGGAGCAAGACTGGCAATGGTGCCAGCACATCACAAGGAGAACCAGTCCTTAGCAAGCCAACCTCCCCCACCTGCCTGCTCAGGGCTCTATGAACCTTAGCTCATGGGGCCCACTTAACAACATGATAAGGTGCGTATTACTATCCGAGTCTTATGCACATGAGGCTACAGACGTAAAATAACTTCTTCAAAGTCATGTAGCTGGTAGCTGTGGGGCTGGGGTTCCAACTAGAGTCTCTCTGACTCCCAAACCTGTGGTTTCTTCAAGTGCACCCATTAGGACCGTGACAGATATAGTCCCATCTCTGGAAGCACGGAGAATGTCCTGCATGAAAATAGGCCAGTTTCCAGGAATTTTGTTTATAAGTCACTCAGTTAAAACATCAGCACATACAGGGGCACCTGGGGGGCTCAGTCAGTTAAGTATATGACTTCGTCTTAGGTTGTGAGCTCGTGGTTTGTGGGTTTGAGCCCCCTGTGGGGCTCTGTGCTGACAGCCTGGAGCCTGGAGCCTGCTTTGGATTCTGTCTCCCTCTCTCTCTGCCCCTTCACAGCTTACACTCTGTCTCTCTCTGTCTCTCAAAAACAAATACACGTCAAAAAAATTTTTTTTAAAACATCAGCTTGTATAGCCTTCAAAAGGAAAGAAATTCTGATACATGCGACATGGATGAACCTTGAGAACTTAACACTGAGTGAGATAAGCCAGTCGCAAAAGGGTGAACGCTGTGAGATTTCACTTCCATGAGGCACCCAGGGCACTCAAAATCTCCACCACAACAAAAAGAAGGGGGGGGGGCGCCGGGGGGGGGGGGGGGGGGCGGGGACTAGTGTGTCACAAGGGGCAGAGTTTCAGTTAGGGAAGATGGAAAGTTCTGGAGATGATGGCGGTGCTGGGGGCACAACAAGAATGTCCTCAATGCCGCTGAACCGTGCACTTAAGCGTGGTCAGAGTGGTAGATTTTATATTATCTATGTTTTATCACCATACGTTCTTGAGAATATTACAAGTAAAACACGTATTGACCTTGAGAAAGAGTCCTCATATATTTAATATTGCTTCCGGTTTATCACAGGAATTGCTTCCCCAAAATGTGCATCACAGCTGGCCTGAAAGAGGACTTGGGAAATGTATCACAATAAATTAAAACAAAAATCAGCAGATACCAAAACACTGTTGAACACACTTGTGATCTACCTGCAGGCTGCACAGAGCCCCACATTCAGCACAAACAGCACCCCTTGCCAACGAGGAGCCGTTGACAAGGTGCTCATCACATGCTATGTCCTTTATTTATTTTTGATTTGTTATTTATTTTTGAGAGATAGAGCATGAGCATGGGGAGGTGCAGAGAGAGGGAGGGAGGATGGGGAGAGAGAGAGAGCGAGCGAGCCATTAGGGGAGAATCAGAGAGAGAGAGAGAGAGAGAGACAGAGAGAGGGAGGGAGAGAGAGAATCCCAAGTAGGCTCTGCACTGTCAGCACGGAACCCAATGTGGGGCTCGAACTCACGAGCCGTGAGATCATGACCTGAGTCAAAAAGCAAGAGTTGGATGCTTAACTGTCTGAGCCCAGATGCCCCCACATGCCACGTCCTTAAAACGGCCTCACAAAGCCAACGTGATAGCCTCCCCTTTGTATGAAGAAATGGGGATCTACATCAGTAATTATCAATAAAATAAACACAAGGAAGTCAAAATAAAGAGTTCGTTTTACGTTTTCTCCAGGGCTGGCCCCTGAAGAGAATCATCAAGGGGAAGAGCACAGACAATGGGCCCTTCGGGTCTGGATCCCCGTTTCCTCCCTGTAGGTGCACAGCTAATCCTGTCCTTAACGTCATCAGTCCCATGGAAGTCATTTTGTGCCCATCCCTGGAGTCTGTAAAGGTGACAGGATGCAGGGAGAGGGAAACGAGGCCGTGCACAGTGGGGCCAGGAGGCTTTCCTGGGGGTGATCAGAGCAGAGGTAGGGAGGGCGTTCCACGTGAGTCCAGCCAAATCTGACTTCCGCCAGGAGCACGGGCCGTCACCACACACGGGACACGTCTGGGAATGGTGCATCCCCCGGTGGTGGCCTGGCCTCGCTTGTGCCTGACTTCCATTGCCACGTGGTCATCTAGAGACACTTCCAAGTAACAGACCCAATACTGGCAAACCATCACCTATCGGAGCCTTTCTACTCCCTCTACAATCGCTCCCTTTCTAGATTTAGCCATTTCCTTCAGCGTCTGTCTGTAAGTTACATTTTGATCACTTCATCTAATGCACTGATGGCATCTCCTTTCTCTTCCTCCGGAAGTAATGAATTAAAAAGCACCCGTGGACATCCGTAGCCTCTTGGCTCAATGTCCCAAGAGGTAAATCAACAGGGTCAACGCCGTCTCTGCCCCCAGGCAGGGGAAGGGTAACAGGCTGGTAAAACGGCATATAAGCACCACCATACATTACGAGCGCGATGTTTTCAGTGCCGTGCAGTGGGGCACAGCTGACGTGTGGCCCGTGGTGGGGAGCAGGGAGTGCTGGCCAAGGGAGCGGGTGCCTGCCTTGCCTTTCGGTGAGCATTGCTCTATGATACTCTCGCTGTTCCTCAGGCAGCCTCAGTCCCTTTAAAACCCTCAGAGGAAGGTGTCCCCCCCGTTGCTCTCTACATTATGCTTTCACACGCGGCCACAACTGGGGAGTGCCGGCCTTCAAAGTCCAGGACGCTCGAAATGATTTCTGCCCGGCGAGCAGGATCCGGGGACATAAAAGGAAACAGCAGCCTCGGCGTGGGCTGGCCCTGGGCACATCTCAGGTGACTTTGATTCTGGCTCACCCCAACTTCTCTGTGCAGCCCTCGCTAGCCCCTGGGTGGTGTTCTCATCTTGGCCGAGGCCTCCCACATCACTTGGGAGTGTGTTCATCGTCCTGCCCTCTCCTCCCCTCCCTACACGATCCGCTCAGAGCCCGGATTCAGGAAAAGGGCCTGATGACCTCATCCACACTGGCGGCCCTACCGGGAGCACCCAGAGCCCCCGGCTTCGGGCGCGTAGGTGCATCCTCTCTGAAGCACCACATTGTACAGCAAAGGAAGAACCGTAGCATCTCAGCCGGGCGGTGGGAGAGGTCTTGATTTTGCAGATTCTTTTTTGGCTCCTTTGTTCTTCTAGCGCCTCCAAAGTCACATGGCATGGGTATTTGCCAGGGGGTACACTGGCTGTCTCCTCCCATACCCAGACAAGCAATCTGTCCCTGCACCCCACTCCCTGGCCCCCTTCTCCCAAACCCCTGGAGGGAATCTGTCTGCCTGGCGTCCAATGTCCACAGGCCCGCCCGTCAGGACACCTGGACCCAGGCCCAAGCCTGTACCTCGCCCAGCACAGGTGAGCACCAGAAAATACTCAGCGGTTCCCACCTTCTCTTCAGATGCTTGAGCCTCGTCCGGAGAAGGAGCAGGAGGATTACTGTCCCACACCGGCACGAGGTGACCTGTTTTCCTTTCAGCATTTCACGCAAAGTTGGAAGGGGATTTTTTTTTTTTTTTTTTGCAGACAGCTGAAATCTGTCGCGAATCAGGAGCGGCACTGTGACTCAGACAAGCAGAGACTTCTGCAAGTGCTTCAGGAGAGCGAGAGCACACTCAGGCAAGCGCACGCAAGCTGCATCATCATTCGGGTTTGAAAGATTCCTCAGCACTTGGTGGGATGAGATACTGGTTGTGTTGAAGACATCGGGCTTCTTCACTCAATTTCTTCAGCAACAGTTCCCGCTGGAGTGTGCCTACTGACATGAAGCGTAGATGAAACCCTGCCAGGACAATTCTACAAGTATTTTATCCGGTTCTGAAGTGAGAGCGTTGGGAAGGATTTACACCTCATACTCCCAGAAAGAGAGAGAAGGGCTCTTAGTGAGTCACGTTCAAAGGGTCAAGTGCTTTTTTGTGGGCCATCACCCAATTTTAATTAATCAGCTCAAGTTGCTGAATTAACAGTTTTCGAAAGACACGAGGGATATGGGAACGAGACAGAGGACACATTTAGATGGACAACGGGTTTGAATTCAGCCAAGAACCTGAATGTCATTAGTCAACCACTCAAGAGTCTACTGCTGACTCTATCTTGTCACAAAATCTGACCCAGCCTGAGACTGGGCAGAGAAACCCAATTATCTCCCTGGGCTGGTGTGACAAGCATGAGACCATCCTGTACTCCTATCCAAGGCCGCCTTGGATGTGGGAGGACAGGGCTACCCCAGTGGTCCATAAACTCCACGTGTTGTCGAGGGCTGATTCAAATCACAGTTGACACAAAACCGATGACAAATTCTAGCTCCAAAAGTGAAAAGAAGGAGAACCCCAAACACTCCGCCAGTGGATTAATTCATACACTACAACCACGTTGGCACTGACACTGCAGATACGGGTCTTCGGTACGGGGTTAATGACCCTCTGCATACCTGGCCAGCCAGATGTCCCCGCCGCAGCCACATATCAGGAAAGAGCCACCTGGACGACTTGTTAGAACACGGTTTGCTGGGCCTCACACCCAGAGTTTCTAGTTCAGTGGATTTGGGACAGGACCCCTGGGAATCTGCTTTTCGAACCAGTTCCCAACAATGGTGCCACTGTGGGCCGGGGACCACACTTTGAGAACCACTGCCTAGCTGCTCAGCACTGAGTGAGACGAGCAAATCAGGCAGCAATTTGTTCCTCCCAACTCCTGTCTCTACCAGAGAATACGCGAGCGCCTACTGACCACACGCTTGCGGTGTGGGCGGTGGGATTATGTTCACCAACATCACTATCCAAAAGCTTTCAAATTGCCACTCATGTTCCACAATATAAAATAAACTTTGCAGGACAACCTAATCACATACTTGCACAATCAGAATCAAGGTTTCAGGAGACAGTATCTACTCGTACTCCTATGTACTCGGCTCATTTCGATTTTTCCCTCTTCTACTCAGTGCACTCCTCCAACTTCCTTTTGGATGGAATTCTAGCAGTAATTGGAGGGGAGAGGTCAAGAAAACAAAAGTACAAGTAAAAAAACAGACTTGTAGCTTCTAAATTGTTTTTAATGTTTACTTATTTTTGAGAGAGCCAGAGGCAGACACACAGTGTGAGCAGGGGAGGGGCAGAGAGAGAGGGAGACACAGAATCTGAAGCAGCTCCAGGCCTCGAGCTGTCGGCAGAGAGCCCGACGCGGGACTCAAACCCACGAGCCGTGAGATTGTGACCTGAGCCGAAGTCGGACGCTTAACCTAGTGAGCCACCCAGGTACTCCACACTTGTGGCTTTTAGATTCCAAAGGAAATTAGTATTTAAGAAGCATGCAACAACCCTTGGTATTTTTACCAATTCATGCTTTTCAAATTGTTAGGGGCAATCCAATTAGAAATGCCAGGAACGTGAAGGCAGAAATCATTTGTCAGAGTCATCTGAGAAAGCCCGACTAGGAGACTTAAAATAAAAAGGATTTCTCCGCGTTGGTAAAGGACGCAGTCCAAAATTACACACGCTATGTATGGACATAACTAATTTTTCTTCTTATCATGACGTGGCTCAGCATCAGTGAGACTGAACAACCATGGAGCCGGTGGCTGAGGCCAGCACCCGTTTCAGGGAGGAGCCATCCAGGTCTCCATCTACATGTGTCACTGCCTGTCACCTTGCCAGTAACCCTGGGAAACCACTGATCGGCTCCACTGTGCAAAACGGTTATTGATTATGTCAGTTCTTGGCTCTCGATTGTTTCCACGGACCTCGGGAAACCTCATCCCTGGAGGTGTCCTGTGCTCACCTAGGAAAGAAGGGTCTCTTGTGACAGGACACGTGTTGGTAACGCACAACCTTCCATCACACAGAAGAGGAGCTCAGGCAAGATAATAAAATCAGAGAGCTTTCCCTGCACATTCAGACTCTTCGTAAATGAATCTGCCCATCTCATCATGCAACTCCGCTCCGGAAGACAATTCTGAGACACCTTGAAGGCTTCGCAGGGAATAAATTATGTTAAGACTTTGGCGAAACTGAGTACCGTGATGACGAGGGGGTCACATCTGTCTTTCGTGCTTCTGACTTTCTTTTTCCCATCTTTTAACTATTTTAGTGGGTTCCACCCAGCCGGTTCCTCCACCTGACGTTCAAGAAACCTGCTGATCTAAAAGATCCTGATGAGATCATCCACCCAAGGCACCGCCTGCACCTGGGTTGCACAGTAGAATCATCCGGAGGTGCTGTAAGTCACCAGTGCACGAACCCTGCCCCAGACCAATCAAATAAGGGTCCCTGTGGATGGGAACCAGCACCTGCATTTTCAAAAGCTCCCTCCATAATTTCACTGTGCATCCAAAGTTGAGAACCACCACCCTGTCAACGGCCATCCTCTGCCACCAGATGGAATATATTACAACAGAAACGCGAAGGCACAGAGTCGGCCTGGGACTGGGGAATGACTCCTCCCATCAGGGAGGTGACAGGAGAGGCACGTGGTGACAGGAGAGGAGACTCTTCCCCGGCATCCTCCAGTTCTGGTACGTTTGCCACAGCTGCTACTTCCTTGCACTCCGTCCGTCTCTTCCTGATTCACGGTCAGGCACACAGGGTCCGCGTGGCCCTCCGGGAGGACACACTCCTCCCCAGAGCTGCTGACACTTCCGTTTTGCTCAGAGCCAGGCTCTTTATGAGCTCAGGACAAGACAGCAGCCCCGGGTGCTGAACGAGGGTCTATGAAATCGGCCAGGAACACAGCAGGATGCACCCTTACCCCAGGAGACAGAGAAAGCTGTCCTCCCCCACTTCTAAGAGGGGCAGTGAATGAGGGCTGTCAGGCTGGCATAGCAATTAGGGAATCTGAGCTGTGAATTCAACTCCACCGGTCAACTCCAAGCATAAATGGGCCACGCTCTGCTCCAATTTGAGTCAAACCCCATAGTAACAGGTTCTCATTTTACTAGATCTCGTTGCCCATGAAAGGTGATCTCTCCCTCCCCAGAAAGTATGACACAATGCAGTGGTCTCTCTGGGGTCCTTTGTTTCTTAGCTTTGACCAAAGGTATGTGCGGGTCATTCCTTGCCCTACGAATTTTACATGCTCCACTAGACCTGTGTGTCACGGTTCTCTTCCTTCAAATCGGTGCAGGTACTATAGTTTATGTTTGCTTTGTTCCTGTTTTCCTTTTGGGAGAGCCCGTGTGGCTTGGCAAACTCCAGTCATGCTCTGGCATCGGGCGTGCCCTTTAATTCCATGTGGTTCGACAGGAGTCTGGGGCGTAACTAATCCCTGAATTAATCAGCTTCCTGAAACAATGGTGAGTTAAGCTTTCTCTCAGCCTCACGCTGTGCCAAAGCAACGGGCCACTAATTTAGTCCAGTCGAACCAGATACTTGGTGGTGCAAAGCCAGTGGAATTCGTTGACAGAACGCTCCTGTTTCTGGCCTTACGCAGGGATCGCACAGGGAGACCCGGTGAGTGGCGTCTGAGTGAGGACAGCACGCTGGGGTGAAGACATAACAGAAAGGAGCCTGTCCTGCGAGCACTTTCATCCTGTCAGAAGGGGGGAAACGCGGCTGACCTTCCACGGTGACCAAGCTCGGGGGAGGGGGCGGGAGCTCCGGAGAGGGCACCCCACCCACACCCTGCTTTTCCCGGGTGCGCTGGCACGGCCCGGTGAGCGTGCAGCAGTTTTATGGGGTATGGACCACAAATTTCAGATCTGGTTCCTCTTGCGCTCATAAATAAGCTGGGTAATTCGGGACAGTGGGCTGGCGGTCAGTGTCCGGGAGATGGGCTATGCCACTGTTTCCCCAGAAGTGTGTCTGGCGCCCTGAGTGTGTCTCTGCAGGTGTGCACCTGTCCCTAGAAGATGGGCAGCGAGAGGCTGAGGGTGCCCATGGGAGTGAGAGCAACGTGAGTAGGGCTGAATCTCTGATTACGCTCCGGATCATTTAGTTTTCTTCAGGTTTAAGACCATCAACTTTGCTGTAAGTGTAGACCTAGGATTCATCTGATTATCTGTGTTTTTGGTTATATTGATACTTAGTGATACGTCTTCAAGGCGGGAGAGTGACTCTGAAGCAGGGCTCGGTGTGCAGGGGAGTCCAGCGATCACTCATTTCCCAGACAAAGGGCTCGGGAGGTACAGCTGCAACCCCCTTCAGCTCCAACTCCCCGCTGCCTGCTCGCCAGCTGTTAAAGGGGAGTTGTGTTCTTAAAACAAATGCATGACCAGGGCGCCTGGGTGGCTCAGTCGGGTGAGTGCCCGACTCTTGATTTTGGCTCGGGTCACGATCCCAGGGTGCTGGGATCGAGCCCCATGTCAGGCTCCTTGCTGGGTGTGGAGCCTGCTTGGGATTCTTCCTCTCCCTCTGTGCCCCCCATCCGTGCTCACGTGCTTGTGCGAGCGCTCTCTCTCAAAATTAAACACACACACACACACACACACACACAAATACAGGTACATAACCACAAAATTAAAACCACGTTTAAAAATATTAAAATCAGACAGATAAAAATGATTCCAGGAAGGTACAAGATAGCTACAACTTAAAACAGGTCATAAACAGACTAAATATGATATAATAATTTGTAGGAACTCAATGGCAAGAACACGTTAGCTAAAGATGCTCAAAAGTTAAAACGAAGGCATTTACTAAATTTAGCTAACACGCAGTTCCATTTAAAAAAATTTTTTAGGGGTGCCTGGGTGGCGCAGTCGGTTAAGCGTCCAACTTCAGCCAGGTCACGATCTCGCGGTCCGTGAGTTCGAGCCCCGCGTCGGGCTCTGGGCTGATGGCTCAGAGCCTGGAGCCTGTTTCCGATTCTGTGTCTTCCTCTCTCTCTGCCCCTCCCCTGTTCATGCTCTGTCTCTCTCTGTCCCAAAAATAAATAAACGTTGAAAACAAAATTTTTTTTAATCTTTTATTTATTTTTGAGAGCGCGCGAGAGAGCGGGGCAGGGGCAGAGAGAGAGGGAGACACAAAACCCAAAGCAGGCTCCAGGCTCTGAGCTGTCAGCACAAAGCCCGATGCAGGGCTCAAACCCACAAACCATGAGATCATGAACCGACCTGAACCAAAGTCAGACGCTCAAATGACTGAGTCGCCCAGGGGCCCCAACTAACATGCAGTTTTAAAAAATAGACAGTTTTTTTTTTTTCAAAATAAAAAAACAAATAAGCAAACCAATATACAGACTCCAGGTGACAGGCACATGCTCGTATGGGGAACGATCAGTGTAGTGGGGGCACAGACAAGGACTACTCTCCCTTCCTCTCACTCAAGACTTGCAAGCCTACCATTCAGAGGATCCGAGGTCCTCAACTTGGAGGCTCCCGCAGTCCCAACATTCATTTTTGTATCTTTTTATAAGTAAAGGGTTCAGTCACACAGCCATTTCCTTCAGCCCTGATCTAGGAACCCATGGCTCCCACTTAATATTGAGTAGTTTCATAACAAGCACATTTCTTCTTAATCTAAAACATGTTCAAAAGGCTACATGGGGCCCAGAGAATCAGTTCACAGCCTCAAGAGGTCTGGTTACCCTGGTCAGCTTCTCAACCCTGGCTGCACGTCAGAACCACCTGGAGAGCCCAGAAAACCGCTGCTGCATAGGGTTCCCCCCGGAACAATGTGAAGGAGGAAGGACTCTGGCCTCGGTCTTCTGACAGCTCCCCAGTGATGCTAATGTGCAGCCGGATTGATGACCACAGCCTTGGATCGGGGCCCCCGAACTTCAGGTACACGTGACCCATCCCGCACCTCCTGCAAATATGCAGCACTGACTGGTACTCAGGGCTGGGGGCCTGGGCTCTGATCTGCACTTCAAACGAGTTCTAGCTGATGCTCGTGGTGTCGGTTAGTGGGTCACGCTGTGTGT
Source organism: Herpailurus yagouaroundi (assembly GCF_014898765.1). NCBI lineage: Eukaryota > Metazoa > Chordata > Mammalia > Carnivora > Felidae > Herpailurus > Herpailurus yagouaroundi. Next base: position 2,829,404 of record NW_024412700.1, on the reverse strand, counting down.
ATGCATCTGTGGTGCCTCTGACCAGCTGTCTCACCAGAGTAAGTTCTGGCGCAGGGGGAGAGTGAGGCCAGCTCGGGGCATACCTATCCCTCCCTTCCGTAAGGAGGGACGCTGTAGTATCTTCTTTGCAACGAACACCAAATAATTTGGAAATCACTCCCGCATTCACCTGGCCCAAGTCCCAGTCCAGGAACCCCATCCTCGGGGTCCTTAGAGGTGCTGTCTGGCTTCTTCCCAAACTGAACCTCAGACACTGTTTCGAGGTCTGTGTAACCCGCTGCTCTCAGACTGATGCCAACCGGGGACTGGCTGTTGGCATCAGCTCTTCCCAAAGGACCAAGCAAGGGTAATGCTGAGTTTGCACACTTCTGAAAACCTGTCACATCACCTCCCGTGACTCTTCTCCTTTTAAAAAAAAAATTTAATGTTTATTCATTTTCGAGAGACAGAGAGTGAGTGGGGGGGGGGGGGGGCGCAGAGAGAGAGACACAGAATCCGAAGCAGCTCCAGGCTCAGAGCTGTCAGCACAGAGCCCGACATGGGGCTTGAACTCACGAACCGCAAGATCATGACCTGAGCCGACATCAGATGTTCAAGTGACCGAGCCCCCCAGGTGCCCCTACTGTGACTCTTCTCTTTATCCTTCAGCTGCTCCCCACCGATCACAGACCAAAGACTCCGCTCCCATGGACCCAATGGCTTCCAGATTACCATGGCTCCCCACCAAATGTAGTATTCCAGATGGGGGATAATCACTGTAGAATGCAGCAAGGCAGGAAACCATGGCACAAAGGGCAGGAGCCCTAGAGAACTGAGTGGGTTCAAAAATCTGACTGCAACTGGCACCTTCTATAACGGGGCAAGCTACCCGACCCCCCTTTTATTCAGTTTCCTTATCAGTTAGGCAGGCAAGCGTATGTCCAAGAACCCCCCACATAATGGTCAATAAGTAAGCAGAAATTTAATAACTAATTGAGGAAAGAGTAATTAATTAATATTAATTAATTTGTGGCAATGAAGCAAAACAGGGTATTTGTTGCATGGTCTGTGGCTGTGTCTCAAGACTGACCCATTTGGTGCATGAGGTCAGCTAAGACCCCAGGTCTTCCTACTGGTTTTGTGAGCACAGACTCTCTAGGTCTCTCTGCTTAGGTGTTTTGCAAGTGGTTTTCTTTTTTTAAATCTACATGAAAGATGGCATTTTTCCTTGGTGAATTTTACCTTGTTGATTTTGATATCCGTCCTGTGCACCTGTTATAATGCAGGCAAAGCCACATGACCCGACAGGTTTCATAATGAGCTCATAAAGCCAGGCAGCACGAAACCCACAAAGTCCTTGCACCTCACCCTGACCTTGTGATCCAGCCATTCCAGGAACAAGAAACAAACACACTTCCTTTGTTGTCTTTAGGCACGCAGCACTACTACTTTGCTGGTTATCATTATCAAAAATAAAAATTAGATCCTGGGGCACTTTGGTCGGTTAAGCATTCGACTCTTGATTTTGGCTCAGGTGTTGATCCCAGGGTTGTGGGATCGAGTCCCACTCAATTGGCTCTGCACTGAGCAGGCTCCATGGAGCCTGCTTGAGATTCTCCCGCATGCACATGCATGTGCTCTCTCACTCTCTCTCTCTCTCAAAAATAAACCTAAATACGTACATACATACATAAGTATTAGATCCTGCAATGGCAACTGGCATCTCAGCAGGTAACTCTGTACAAGAGACACAACCAAAGGTTCTCAGTAAGCCACTGGCCCATGGAGTCCAGCGTCTCATACGTACGGACTCTTCTCTCATGCACAGGAAAACTACCATGAACAACAGAAGGCTGATCCAGCCCAGGCCATCAGTGATGAATGCCCGGCAGGGCTGAAAATAGTTATACTGCTCCCTTGTTTCCTTACTGTGATTTTCAAGCCTCCTACTCATTCTACTTGTTTATGCCATATAATTAAATTTTTCGGGAATACAGTCATAAATCACCACGCTGGTCACTTAGACAACGACTCACTGTTCTGCCGGCTAATTTGAAACAAGGCAAGCATCGTCTACGATGCTTTCAGCTTCTTAATATAGAGCTGCACCCCCAGGCGTGTCATGTAAAGACTGAGTGGAAAACACCAAACCAATGTGTTTTCAGAGGTCTTCATACATCGTGTGACCTTTTCTATTCAGGCCATCCTAGATTGGTTCTCCCTTCTCATGAATCCGTTTCTAAAAGATCATCTTGTCCCGGTTTGGAACGGGTTGGACTCAGAAATAGGACTATGCCTGGGCCTGAATTTGGTGCTGTAAAAAGAAGAAACTAAGGGAAGTCATGGAAGATTCTGGATCAAAGTGCAGAAACTTGAGACATGAAGGGGACTGGGAACTTGGGGTCTGGAGAGGGCCCCACGTCCCCAAGAATCCCATGGATAAGAGCCCCGGGAAAGCTCCCTGTGCACAGTGTTATCCGGGGCACCCAGGTAATATTTCAAAAGTAAGTAAAGTGAACATATTCCACTGTTCCAACTTCCAAATGGCAGCTCCAAGCAGATCCATGCCAGTTTCAATTCTCAAAGACACAGGAAAGACAGGACCATTACTGGCCAAGTACAATGAGCCAGAAAGTGTCTGAGGTCTTCATCTTACACCTTGAAGCCAAGCCACATTCAGAAAAACATTGCCCCCTGCACACAGCCCTTCTGTAAGCAGTTGTCACATCATTTCCTCCTGCCCAAGGAAGATGCTTACATCTTCTCTGCACCTTCCGGCAGCTTTGGGACGTTCTAGGTTTAACCACAGTGCCTATTTATCTGAGTTGCACTGGATGCACTCATTTGTCACAGTTGGGAATACAGGCTCCGGGGCTGGATTTCCTGGGGTCAGATCCGGGCTCCACCACTTACTAGCTACTGGTTATTATCTCTGGGTTTAGCCTTCTGTGCAAGGTGCCTGGAATAATTCAGTGGAACAAAGGTGCAGACAAAGACAAGGCCAGCCCTCTAGGATTTGGGGGGCTAGTGAGGGGAGAGAGTGGATGGCAGACTCAGTGTCCGAGGCAGTGAGGCAGGGTAGAAGGTCCTAGAGATGGAGGAGGAGGAGGAAGAGGAGGGCACAGCAGTGATCCTGGTCAGGTAGGGCTCCTAGCAAAGCAATATTCAACTGCACACACACAGGTGCACACACACGGCATTAACAGTTTACAAACTGAGATGGTGAGACAGATAGGCACGTTCAAGGATAAAGGTCACTGAAAATTTGATCCAGTCCTAAGAACTGTGCCAGGTCCACAGAATCCACGAGGCGCTGCAAGATCCTGATCGCCCATGGGGTACTTTGCCCTTCATTACGCTGGCCCAGGATGCGGGACCCACTGAGTCAGCCAGGCTGCACACTTAATATTATCAACAGAGTTGAGCTGATCTGCTAACACTCACTGTTTGTAGAAAACAAAGTTAAGGGAGAAGGGGTATCAAGGTCCAGACTGATTTCCATTAACTAAAAATGTCAACGCTTGGGTGCCTGGTGGCTCAGTAGGTTAAGTGTCCGACTTCAGCACAGGTCATGATCTTGCGGTTCTAGGGTTCGAGCCCCACATCAGGCTCTGTGCTGACAAGCTCAGAGCCTGGAGCCTGCTTCAGATTCTGTGTCTCCCTTTCTCTCTGCCCCTCCCTACTCATGCTCTCTCTCTCTCTCTCTCTCAAAAAATAAATAAACTTTAAAAATTTTTTTTTAAAAAGTCAAAGCCTACAGCCATTATTGAGTTGTTTGGTAGAAGCCTATCTCTGTCCGAGAGACGACACTGTCATTATTATGAGTAGCAAGGAGCCCTTGGGATAAACGTGTCTTTTCTAAAGCTGCCTTGGTAACTCCAATCCCTCTTACCAGTCCTGAGGAGTGGAACACATTCAAATCAGGTCATGAAAATCTAATAGTCCGCTGCTATGAGTTGCCCCAAACCTGAATGCATTACAGAGAAAAGGAGTTTATTTTCTGCCATTTTCAAGAGAGGATATAAAAAGGCAACATTTATTGACCTTACCAAGGCCTTTGATGCAATTAACAGCAATTTGGCTGGAATAAAACTGCATGCAATTGACCTTACTTCATTAGTTTGAAAATTATTTTACAAATGGAGAGCAAAGTGCTGTAATTTAACAGATGAACTACGATAGCTGATTAAATGAATCTTATTTCAATTCCGACAAACGCGGACTACTTTCTAAAGATAACGCATTAATGAAGGAGGCCCTATACATGTTTGGTGTAAGATCAAGGAGAACTAATGTGGCTTTTAAATATTAATTTTAGATGAATTTCTCTTTCTTTTACTTTAACCTCTTGCGTTACGTACTAAGGTCAGATATTCCGCATTCATCGTTCATTTAAAATATAAGAGAATGATAAAATGCAGTATGAATTGCCTTCATTTTAACAATGCTTTTTCCATTAAATAATAGGTTTGAGTGAAACTTTTGCTCAATAAACTTTATTTTTTAACTCTTAAAATACAAGGTGCTAATGTCGTCGCACCAAATTTCAACAAAATTTGCAAATCAACTTCCACTGTGTTTACTGTTTCTAAATTATTTGTATTCTTTATTTTATGCACCCTGACTTTTACATTAAGTCAACCACAATGACCTTCAGCAAGATGTGATGTGGTACAAAAGCATCTCCAAGAACATGTGCATATCTTATTAAGACAAGGCTAGTCTTCTGTTTTAGAAGCTGTAATTTACAAAATGATGGAGAAGCCCATGGGATTTAGTTACACTTAACATCTTCGATTTAGCTGGGATGGTCTGACCATTGAACGAAGTGGCCTAATAAGTTCTCATTTGTAAAGTAACCAGAAAAGACTGAAGTTCCTTACAAAAACCATCACCAGTCAACAAACCAACAAGCAGTTAAGCATTTTGTTTGTCACTATAGGGTTAAGTACCCTAAGGATAAGGAAACAAATTCAAAGTGTCCTCTACCATAAGGAAAAGTAAAACCAAAAAACTGTATAACATTAAGTTTTAACTTCAGATTAAGAAAATGCAAAGTCAGTATAAAATTAGTCTTAATTGTATTTTCATTTTGCTAATATAAACAAGTAGAAAGTGAACAGAATAGATATGAAATGGAAAAAATTTAAAAAAAAAACAAAAGAAAAGCATAAAAGCATGTATATTAGCATCATGACCCCCAAATACTTAGGAATCAACCTCACACAAATGTGCAAGTTCTCTACACAGGAATCTTTGAGATGTTATTCACAGAAATTCAAGAGATAGATAATTGGGGAGGTATATCACATCCATGGATTGGAAAATTTTATTTTATTTAAAAATTTTTAATGTTTTATTTATTTTTAAGAGAGACAGAGTATGATCAAGAGAGGGGCAGAGAGAGAGGGAGTCATAGAATCCGAAGCAGGCTCCAGGCTCCGAGCTGTCAGCACAGAGCCCAACGCGGGGCTCGAACTCACAAACCTTGAGTTCATGACCTGAGCCAAAGTCGGACACTTAACCGACTGAGCCACCGAGGTGCCCCAGATTGGAAAATTTTACATTGTAAATATGTAAATTCTCATCAGTTTCATCTTCTATAGATAGAATGCAACCTCAACCCCAAATCCCAACTGTGGCGTGTGTATGTGCACGTGTGCACACTGTGTGTAATTTGACACGTTGATTCTAAAACTTGTATGAAAGTGTAAAGGGTAAAGGATAACAAATATAATCTTGAAGATGATAACCTTAGCACTTAAACTATTAGTTAATAGTCTTATTTTGAAAGTGTAGTAATTCAAACAATACGATTTCAGCCTACGGATAGACAAATAAACCAGTGGAACACATAGTTCCGAAAAAGATCCACGTGTCTCCTAACTTTCAATGAGGGCCCCACAGTGCTGCTCTGGGGCAGTGATGCTATTTTCATGACCTGGTCTGGAATAACTCAGCACCCACATAGAAATACAGGAACCATGACCCCTACCTCACATCACAGTCCAAAGTACATTCCGGATCGCTCACAGACCTCAGTGTTGAAGGTACTAGCAAAGCTCCTAGACAATAACCAAGAGAAACAGTTTCATGACCTTGAATAAAGCAAATATTTCATTAAACAAGAACAGAAAGAAAACACTCAACAAAATGCAAAGCGCAACCAATCAGACTTCATCAAATTTTAAAATTCTGTTCTTCAAAAGACACTTGTGAAAAACACTCTGAGAAGGCAGCCTATGAAGAGGAGGAAATCTGCAGTCACACGGTTAATGACGTAAATGTATAAACCACTTCTATAAATCAGCGAGTGGGAGGGAGCGTCAGAAGACCCAATGCAATAAATATAGGCAAAAATGTGCATCGTACCTAGGAAAGAAGGGATCCAAAGAGGCTACAGGTACATGCAAAGGGGCTGGACCATAGTAGCCAAGACAGAAATGGAAATGAAAATGACAATGAGGTCGCATTACACACGCACCAAAATGTCGAAAACAACAGCAACCACAAGGACAACATGGCCTGAACCGTGCTAAGCATCGGTGAGGACAGGATGTGAGGAACATAGTATTCCCGCACTGCTACTGGGAGCATAAACTGGAATGAGTACTTTGGAAACCTCTGGAAACTTTGTACCCATAGCTTGCAAACCTCAGCGTATATGCATGTGTGCGGACACTGAAATAACCTCCAAAGATGTTCAGCCCGGAGCAGAGGAACCCGATCTGGAAACAACAGGAATGTCCGCCGACAGGACGTCCATCGGCCGAAGAAGGAATAAACAGGGCTGTGTTCAGACAGTGAAGCCCTTCGCAGAAATGCAAGCGGGGGCTGCTGGCACTTGGAGGCGGGCTCTCTCTGAGCTGATTTTGAGCAAATGAAATTTGACACAAAGATTATGTATTTGGTGATTTCATTTGTACAAAGTTCAAAAGCAAGCGAAACCCAACGGACGGTGAAAGATGTCAGAATGGCGATCGCTTTCGGGAGAAGAGGTGCGTGGTGGCGGGCCCGGTTAGGGAGAGCCAGTGGGCGGAGCTGGAAGGGGTGAGGCAGGCAGGTGGGAGGGCTCTGGCACTGGTGCAGCAGTGGGCGGGATGTGGAGCGGAGCTCACAACGCTCTGGAGTGAATGACCACATGCACGGAAAACACCTAGCTGGGAAGATGTCTTCTTGGAGGCACCAATGTTCTCAGCACCTGGATAAGCAAGACAGTGCAGGAGCGGGGCTCGCTCGAACGGCCGGGGGACGCGACGTCCACACTGTGACTGTGGCCCAGTTTATTTCCTCCTGTTTCATTGATTCCACGGAGACAGGACTGGTGCACGGAGACATACGGGCCCTGGCTCACGTTGCTTTTGGGTCCCCCGTGCTTCCCACACAGCTCGACACACGGCTAAGGCATAATAAATACGTGATAAGGGGAATAATCCCCCTCCCCCCCATGGACCTCACTGGACATTCCGCTTGGACACCAAAGGACAGAAGAGGGGCGGGCAAGCAAATTTAACAACGACATTTCTCCCCTCACAAAGGGATTTTCTTTGCAAAGGCCTTGCAACAATAGTGTATTATGTTTGTTCTGGGAACCAGAGGTTTGCCTGTCATTTCCACATAAAGCTCCACAGCCCTCCAGCTTAATTTTAACTGCAGGCTTCCTGCCCCTAAATCAGTGTTAGTGTCACCACTGTCTTCTGATTGCAGGAGGCCTATTGTCTGTGTGCAGCACGGAAGCATCTTTCATTTGGCCGCTGTTCAACTCGAACAGGTTACGTGTCCGGTGTGTTTCGTCTCTTCCATTAAAGACCCTGTAATCAGACCCAGGGTTGTTGATCAAAAGTCCTGTCCGTCTGCCCGAAGAAGCACACAGCAAAAGAACGCCAAACTCCCCCCCACCATCGCTCAGCTGCCACGGAGAAGTCCCTGATCAGATTAGAATAACGGGCTGGCTCCTTGATGCCGAAGATGAATCCAGGGTGTCCATCCTCTTGCATGTGTCTCCCGTTTTCCACAGGGTCATCATTCCGGCTCTCGATACACTGGGCACATCCTCGTGCACGCAGATGCAGCTCCCCTTCCGTATCAAATAAAGGAATTCAGCAGAAGTCCTGGTCGAACTCTTGGTACAAGGAAATAGATGCAGTTTAACCGGGAGGAAAAACGAAACCATCCTAAAACGCTCGCCGAATACACTAGAAGACAAATCTGGCGTTTCCTTGAATGGTACTTCTGTAAATCACCTCGGGGTCCTGTTAGAACGCAGATCCTGGCTCAGCAAGTTGGGTGGGGGTAGGGAGCTGAGACTCGCCTGCTGGTTTGGGGCTCCCGGTCCAGAGACAGGGACAGGGACAGGGCTGCGGGACGCACGGCTGAGCACCTCTTTGGGGACTCACATTGCTGGTGATCATTCATAGGTATCTTGCTTTTTTAAAAAATGTTTAAAGCTTATTTACTGATTTTGAGAGAGAGATCAAGAGGGGGAGGGGCAGAGGGAGAGAATTCCTGCCGAACTGTCAGCACAGAGCCTGATGCGGGGCTCAAACTCACCAACCGCGTGTTTGGGACCTGAGCCGAAACCAAGAATCGGACGCTTAACCGACTGAGCCACCCGGGCGCCCCTCATAGATTTTATTTCTAAAGAAGAAAGTAGTGGATGCAATAAGGAGGCTGTTCAGCCCTCTGGTTCTTAAAACAAAGACAAATAAACAAAAGCACTTCTTACTGTGCAGCCCCTAAACCAGCCCTCGGATTCCAAATGGGAGCCAGATGACAGACATTGTCTCCAATTTTCCCCCACCTGGTTCTGGAGGGCCAGACTGGGGAGGCGGCTCTGGGAGCAGAGGCCAGAGCTGTGGACAGGGGTGCCCAGAGCGCCAGTGCTGACCTTCCAGCAGGCACCGCCTGGAGAGCCCCAGACAGGGGCACCCTGCCGGAGCCCAGCCCGCTTCTCGGGACACACGGTGCCCAGCGAGAGCAAAGACTGTGGACCCGGAGGCTGAGCAAACCCAGGCCCTGCAGTCACAACTCGGTTCCGATCCCCAGGCTGCCGCTTAACGTGTGTGTGGGCAGACAGCCCTCCCGATTCCAGTCCCGCGATCGGCAGGGGTCTGCTCATGAAAATTGACGCCCAGAGGCTAAGAAGCAGGACTCTGAGCTGGAGGCCCAGAGCGGGCTGCCCGTGAGCCCCTCTTCTCTGAAAAGACTTGCTATTCACTTGAATTCTCCATCTTAAAGTGTAGGGTCAGAGCCTGGAAGCAGACATCCCCAGTCCTCAGGAAAGGAGGTGAGGGAAGGAAGTGGAAGGGGGTGAGGGAAGGAGGTGAGGGAAGGAGTTGAAGGAAGGGGTGAGGGAAGGGTGAGAGTAGGGGTGAATGAAGGAGGTGAGAGAAGGAAGTGAGGGAGGGGGGTGAGGGAAGGAGGTGAGGGAAGGGCTGAGGGAAGGAGGTGAGAGAAGGGGGTGAGGGAAGGAAGTGGAAGGGGTGAGGGAAGGGGGTGTGGGGAGCAGGTGTGGGGAGGGCAGGGAGGTGTGACCAGAGAGTATGAGGTCCGGCCTCCCGCCAGCCCCAGCTACTGGCTCCCAGCGCCATCAGATGGTTCCGGGGCGCCCCTGCCCAGGCCGGGAGCCCTGCAACGCGGAGCACTGACCCCAGCGCACTCTGCTCACCCGGGGAAGCCTGCCGTCTGTACCCTGGAGCCAAGGCTGGTGGTCCCCCCACAGGGTTCCGCGACCCGACTCCCTGCCAGGTCTGCCCGTCCTCCCAAGGGCAGGGACCGCGTCTCACTCCACCCGGTGGCCCCAGCACCACATTTTTCTCACCAAGTCCAGCACCACATTTTTCTCACCAAGTATTCGGTGCCTGCTTGCCGAGCGGCCCTGAACGCAGCTCTTACCAGTTACCCGACTCGAAGGGCTGTCCGTGTAAAAAGTCCACGAGAAAAGCCTAAACACTTACTTTTGTTTTACTCAACTTGGCGAACAAACGACCAGTGTTCTAATTCCGACCTTTACCGGTACACGTGTTTTGCAGCTCCCGAGTTCTGCGAGGCAGGACGCTTTGCAGAGCGCTTTGGAGGCGGCAAAGCCATACAAGGGATCATTCACACGAGCACGCTGACTCAGGGATCCAGCTGGAAGTCACACGTGCCGAACACATTATGAGCAGCTTACTATTTCCTAAAAACCGTATCTTTCACATCCATCTGCTGGAGACTGTCCAGAAACACAATCGCACTTTTACTGTGGTGCTGACAACCCGCGGCTCAGCACGCCAAGCCCATGTTAAGGCAACCTTGTCTGTGAATCGAGTGTTGGTGGCTTGGACTGGAAACGTCAACGTCTACCTGACGTCAGAAAAGGAACAAACGTAAAAACCACCGGGCGTCCTCCTCCCGGTTGGCCTCGACCTCAGGGCACGTGTCCCATTCCACTGCCCTGCTCTGAGGCTGTGCCCTGCCCTCCCCTCCCAGCTCAGAAGACGGTAACGAACCAGGTGCGCTCTCGCGTGCTGGGCTGAGGACCTGAATCAACACACACGCGGCACACTGTCACCTAACTGTCACTCGCTAGACAGTGACTTCTTTCCAGTGACTTCTTTCCTACCGCGCTGGAAAAATATGGCAGAGAGCAGGCGACCTGCATGTCAATGGCGTCGCAGGAAAGAATCGCATTTGTTGGCTTATTACAACCCCTTTGACTTGTGTGACCTTGGCGCCATCCAGTCAAGGGGTGAAATAAACTGAGGAGGACGGCACACGCGGGCAGGCTAACTGCCAGAGGAGAGGCGTGGGCAGCAGGCAAAGGAATGCTTCCAGAAGCGGCTCCAGAAGCTCTAACTCGTCATTAAGGATACTGTCCCTTAATATCTTCGCTCTGCGATTTTTAGAACTGTTGTCAGAAGTCGTTATTTTGGAGGGTTTCCAATTATTCTAGACGATTCCACAAAGGAAGATAGGGTTAACGAAATAAAGCGGCCGGGCGCCCAGTCTCCACGGGCTGAAGGCGCTCTGTGTGTCTCTTTCATCTGCCACATCCCGTGAGTCTAAGATGATATTTTATTTGCTTTGGGTTTGTTTCAGTGACACCATCCTTTAAATAATTGGCTATTTCACAGCTTATATTCCACTTTAACCGTACAGGATGTTCGGTGAGAATGAAAAATCATACTGAAACCTCAGGCCTATGAAGTCGAGCTTCAGATTTAATTAGAACTTTCAGTTCTTTGTGGGCTTTGATTAAAACCTGCAATGCCTTTTATAAACATTATTTTAGTCCAATTACGTATACCCGTATCACCAAACTATTGGTCGGTCTGCCGTTTTAAGTAAGGAAAACCTCCCTGTTTCAGGAAAAGCATTCTACGCCTTTCAGATCACTTACTAGAGGCTTCTTTTACTTTTGGTATCTCACAAGGGATGAGGATCTGAGTACAGCCCCATATGCCTCCTGATTAAGTGGCATCTTCCAGGAGATGACGGAGGCATCATGACACGTGGGTGCGGATTAGGGGGTGGGGGGTCCTGGACCCTCCTCTGCCTTCCTCTGTGTTTACTGCCGGTTGTCCAAACCCCGGAAAGGCAACACCTCTGTAGAGTCCTAACCAACAGCTGGTGACTGAGAGGCTTTCAAAGGAGCCTCTGCATCCATCCCAAACCATCCGCCTCAGGGGGCTTAGTTTATTCATGAACCTTCTTGCCAGGATTGTGGGGGTGGTTCACTTGCAAGTGGGTGCCTCTCGCTGAGGATTAAAAGACGCCCCCGGGGAAAAGAAATCTACTTAGTCATGAACACCCCATCCCCGTGTTGCCAAGCTTTCTCCTCCATCAGGCTCATAATCCACAAACACCTGTTACCATTGTTAGTAAAACACCCATTCTTCGAATGTTGTTCTCAGTTTGGCAACATTTGAATGGGACAAAATAAAAATGGTAATTTATTTCTAGCAATGTTCATGTAGAAGAGACGGGCATATTTATGTGTATACAGACTAAACACCAAAACACTAATTAAGTAAACTTAGTTTTCCCTCTAATCAGACTTCCAGGTAATTAACTGTCAGCTAAGATAAATTACAGTTTATTCCATTTTTATATCATGCGTTGGTCAAATAAAGATTATGCTTTAATGGTCAGATTTAGTTGCTAATGTTTCACGCATATGAAAGGATTTGTAAATACTAGCACTGAAATCTTTTAATGTTCTGAAAACTAATTTCTGCCTAAAACATCGCTCTTTAAACAAACAGTTGTATCCGAGGCTAGGGATTATCTGTCAGCTCCTTTTCATTTAATACACAACCACCCAGATTTTTTACACCCCAGATCAAAAGTTTACAACCTGTGAGTGCATACTCAACCCAGGCCAAGACTGGAAACACTGTGCTAGCCTCAGGGCACATCCTCTCTCCTCCAGCTTAAATAAGAGAAAGGATTCAAATTCACCGGGTTTGGTCAAAAGTAACGATCTGACATTGAGTAACATTACTAGGACAGTTTGCGTGGTATGGATAAATGATTCTGTGATAGTCCTCACTGAGATCAGTTACTTGAAACCCCAGAGTCAATATTTAAGGTGCCGCTGCTGAAGTGTATCCCCAAGGAAAACACAAGTTGTTGTTTTGCATTAAAATAAATGACCCAGTGAGGCACGGTGATGCATTTAGAGCCTTACGAGGGACTTTCCAGCAAAGCTGGGCATGAACTCGGTGCTCTGAGTGTTATGATTAATGACACGGTAGCTTGGTTGTATCGCTTCTCAGGGTCCCTCAGGACACGGGACATATCTACTAGAAGTGTGAGAGCAGAAACACCTACAAGTAGGTATGAGATGCTGGGGAGTCCCCTGTTTGGTCTCCACCCGTGTGTGAACCTCCAAATGGTCTTTCCTTTATCCTGGGAATCTGAGCCACTCTTGGGGAAAGAGCAGGGCCTCCTTTATTGCCAGTTATTTTCACCCTGGGAAATGCACAGGAGCTGTTAAAGCCGGAAAGGCACATAGAAGTCTGGTTCTCAACTGTGGTGACTTTTCCAGTACGTCAGGAAGTGGGGAGGAAGGCTTTGTACCTCTCTGCGAAGATAACTTGGTGAGAATATAATGTACAGAAGCAGCCCTCCCCACTCCCAGGTCAAAGTATTTTTGTTTCAATTACAACGTATGTCAGTCTCAACTCACAGAAATTTCTGACGACACCGAGAAGGTATCTTGCACGAAAAGAAATGCTGTGCAGAGACTTGCTCTAGCAATCACCATGTCTTTCCTCCCTCAGCCGTCGGAAAAGGCAGGAAAAGGAAGCAGGGGCAGGACACGGGGACACCCTGACTTAGGACCCACCAGGAGGGGCTCGTCGAGGAGCTTGGCTGGCGGTGGCTCCCCCGGATGCACGCCGTGGAGTCCACACAGGAAGGCAAACGCAGCTGGGTTCCGTGGGGCAGAGGTAGGGGTAGCTAATCCCAAGCAGTCTGGGAAACGGCGACAGCTCTCAGGAAGGAGAACACGCATGGGAGACCCAGACCCACCTCCACCAGCACAACTGTAGTGGCATAATCCAAAACGCACCGGGAATGCCCGACGAGTGGCAACTTTACAAGATGTCTGCTTTGTTTCCCTACATGCCAGGTATCAAGCCCTTGAAACACATTCTCTTATTTGATCCCTACAATAACCCTTTGAGGTTATTACCCGTCGCTTACAAAAGAGAGAAAGGAGAGGCCAAGATAGGCGGGTGAGGTCGGGCATGTCCTGCCCCACAAGCTGGGGTCTGATGTGAGTCCCTTACCCGCACACCACACTAGCATAGCTGGCAGCCGAATTCAGCGTGAACCCTCCACTCATAGGAAATTACCCCAGGACATTGACAAACTCCATGTGTTACCGAGAGGGGGTAACGAATGGGTGGGAGGGAGCACACAGACAACGCCATCAGGGGTGGAGACAGTCGCCTTCATACAAATGACTGGGGTTCAGGGAGAAGGGAAGCCAGGACCAAGGACAGAGCGCGTCCCTCCTGTCTGCCTCCCATCAGTCTTACCTCCTCCAGGGAGGTCACGATTCTTTTAAAAGGACATCAGAAAAGGGAAGCACAGCCACGTATTTACCAAACCTTTCCCTGCAGGGAACAGGGCCACTGACACTCGAGATAACAACCCTACACGTACCTGACTTTAGACCTGAAACTGAGTTAGAGGGCTGGCTGAGGCTCGTGTTGTCTCAGCGCCACGGAAGGAAGCTGCCCGGGGACTTCTGAAGGTGCTGTGAGAGGAGATGTGTGTGCTGGGAGGCAGACAGCCTATCTGGAACTTGGATCCACTATTTGTTAGCTCTGCGTCCTCAGGGATTTGCACGCTGAGCCCTGGTTTTCTCGCCGGTACCACGGCAGGCCACCAAGTGCACGGTGCTTTCATGATCACACATGACACACAAGGTCTTGCACTCAGGCAACAGGAAGCCTTAGTTCCTTTCCACTTGTTAGGGCATTCGGACCTGCATCATTTTACCCCTTTACATTCCTTTTGATCCAACGCAAACAGACCTTGAGTCCCTTTCAGCAAAGCTGAACAATCCAGTCGTGCCTCAGTTAATAGCAAGGTGAGTTTTGAACAGCATGCTCCAGTCAAAACATATCAACACTGGCCGCTTCATGCCCTGTGCCCCAGCTTAGTTTCTTTTTTTTTTTTAACGTTTATTTTGAGAGAGAGAGAAAACAAGAGCAAGTGAGCAGGGAAGAGGGAGAGAGAGAGAGAGAGAGAGACAGAGAGAGAGAGAGAGAGAGAATCCCAAGCAGGCTCTGCACTGACAGCATTGAAACTGACACAGGGCTCGATCTCATGAGCTGTGACACCATGACCTGAGCTGAGATCAAGAGTTGGAAACTCAACCGACTGAGCCACCCAGGCCCGCCTCATCTTAGTTTCTTTCCTAAGTGAATTACTAGCTATCCTAAGCACATTCGTCACTTCAATGTCTGACTTCCCCTAGGACTCCAACTCTGACAGTGAATTTCTTGCCATCTCAGCACCAGCATCGTCACAGAAGTGGCACGGCCCTTAAGTTAGGAGCGGCGGAGGGCGATTACGCTGTCATATGGCACCTCACACGTAGAAGGAAAGAAGCGGTCCAACTCATTTATGGCTCCTTAAATCAAAATATTCAGCATGTGGTTATGGAAGATTGAAAGGTACAGAAGCTGTTGAGTGTTCCCATCGATTTCCGGGTAAGAAACATCGGCCGTTCTGTCAACTCCTAGGTCTACTGGTTTGCCTTCAGGAAGGGAGTCCCTAAAGTGAGGAATATCCTGCTTCCCAAAGACCCTGATCTGAGGGACATCACAGGGGTCGGAGCCACTTCATCCCTGCTAGAAGTCCAGGGAGCAAGTTACCATGCACGGAAATGTTCCCCTTAACTTCGAAGGCTACTTCCTTTCCAGCTCAACAACTGTTCTTATGTGTTTATATCACCGGAGAAGGCACCAGGAAGAGTCAGTTGCTTGGGCAAGATCTATGAGCCTGGAATATGGAAATGAATGCAACTAAATGTCATTCAGGGGAAAGAGTGAAGCACACACATCTCAAGACTAAACCTAAGGAGCAAGGAACCGAGTACAGCACAGGATGTTTCTCTATTTCCATGTGATGCATCTGCTTCCAGGAAAGAACCAAGGTCGCACGTGTGCACTCTGTGTGGTAGGCATTGAGATGACGAGAAGTCAGTTGTGATCTGAGGTCGGTGATCTCTCTCCATACCACTTTCCTCTGGCTTTTTTCGTCCGATCTTTAAAGAGCGAGAAGGGCGCCTACAATTGTGGGTTTCATTTCTAAAACCCGAATCAACGGTGTACTCACAAAGATTCATTCCCGAGTCTTCTGTCACTACCTCCTCCATCTGGCCCAGTCACTGAACACAAAGAGGAGGACACAGCCAGACAATGTCCCCCTGAGCTGATGTTGGCATCCTGATGCAAAGCAAAACGTGTATAAAGACTCACATCCACCTTGTAACACCTTCGCCGTTTAACCCTGTTATTTCAAAATGCTATTTAACATATTTTTGCTGTTTTCTAAATACCCAAAGGAGGACAGAGGGATTTGTCAAAACTTAAACGGAATAATATTTAAGTGTGATTTATTACTAGGAATAAAAGAGCTTAAAAAAATTAGTGTCTCTGCTAACTGCCATGAATTCATTCATGAGAGAATGTATTCTATAGATTTCTATAACAAGAAATTGAAAGAAGTCCAAATACTGTAAGGAAAGTGCTGATTAAAAAATTCCAAGCACGTACCCTCAGCTACCAAGACCCACTTTCTGCAGTGGACGTGGGCTGTGAGCCAGATTTCAGGCCTGTGCCCGCCACTCCCTACCTGCGAGACCATAGGCAAGACAGCTAACCACCTGAACTTTGCTTTCCTTGAGGGTAAAGCAGGTGTAATAACAGGAATGGAGTCCACTGTTGTCTTAATTAAGATACTGCATGTAAAACACTTTGTGAACTTCTTGGCACCTCCTGTGTGATAAAGCCATGTCAGCAACATCACCCACACCTCTACACTCAATACCTAGAAAATGAAGGGAAGAATTATTTAAAAGAGCTTTTATTTTTAATTTTTTTACTGTTTTATTTATTTTTGAGAGAGAGGGACAGGGCGTGAATGGGGGATGGGGAGAGAGAGAGGGAGACACAGAGTCGCAAGCAGGCTCCAGGCTCTGAGCGTTCAGCACAGAGCCCGGCGCGGGGCTCGAACCCACGAGCCATGAGATCATGACCTAATTTTACACCAAGAGATCATATGGGAGCAGTTTGGATCTCTAGTGTTACAAAGACAAGAAAATATGTCACATTAAAATCACTTGGGTAAATTATGTGCCATAGCTGGTGAGCAGGAAACCTGAATGAAAGTCAAGAGAATTAAGGACATTTGTGCACGACGGCTGATGAGGACACACTGAAAGCTGCAAAAAGGACAGAGCTGCACCGACCCAGATGGGCCTTTGGGGGCTGAGCCGAGTGGCGAGGATGTGGGGATTCCTGGTTTATTTCATTGCTAAGCAGGTCCATACATCGCAACAGTTCACAGAAGATACATAATGGTGATTACAGAGTGTTAATTTCCATCCCGTTAAAGGCATCAGGAGTTTCTTGCAGCCTTCTGTCTAAAATAAATTAAAATCTACAATATGTCCTTTTATAGCTTCCAAATCCAGCATGTGATCTTGGCATATCAATCTTGATCAACTAAGATGGCTCCAGAGAGAATTCCGTGTTGTGCTTAGAATGGCCAACCGCGTTAACGGTAGGGCCGGCGTTAACGGTAGGGCCGGCGTTAACGGGTACATCCGAAGGAATCTAAAGTGTACCTCTCTTGCACAGAACACTGGCTGCTTCTATTTCCACTCACCGAATGTGACATTCCTGATCTACAGCAATGAAAACAAGTAAGAACTGTGTGTCAAAGCAACCACACACTGCACGAGGATTGGACTTGAGATGGTCTATTCATGGTACTCGTTCGGCAAATTATTGCCGGATTCCAATGGACTGTTATGCAGAACATGTCCGTTGACCGCAAGGAGAAGCTTCTTGGGTACTTGTGGGAAGTGGGGGTTTTTCTGTCCTGTGGGCTCTTGATGAGAGGCCACTTGGTAGACACCAGTTCTGCTGACAGAGCTGCGAAGTCCCCTCCCTGTCGGGACAGGCAGCCAGCCATCCCCTCTTGCCACTCCACATTCATGCCAACCAAATTACTGTATTAAAAATAAACCAGGCTGCCCCCTCCCCCACCGCTCTGCTGCCCCTGTCCGTGTCATCTGTCCCCACACCCACCTTCCTTTCCCTGTATGCTTGGAATCCGCTGCGTTTTCCATGCATAACACGTGCTGCCGAACACATCTCAAAGAAGAAAAAGTAGCAGAGGGCTTTATTAAATCACATTTCTGCACAGCCCACACACGTCTATTATGCTGGCAGTGACCACCAAGGACCGACCCCACACAGCCCAGCAATCAGGCGCTTTGCTTAAAAGGAAACACATAATCTGGCCTGTTCACACGCAGCCTGGTGCAAGTTGAGAAATCTGGAATTTAAATGGCAACTTCGGAGGCTTAGTGACCCTGGGGGGGACAAGCTGGCATTGGTCGTCTGCTGGAACAGTGAGGCCGGGCTCGGTAAGAAACAGTGATGTGCGGACGCTGGAGAGGAAGAGGCAGGGCAATGTCACTGTAGCAAAACAGGCTCCAAACGTTTGCTTTCTGATCGTGTTCAGGACAGGAAAAATAAAAAATAAAAAAGGCAAGTTTGAGAGGGGAAGAGGCATCGTTGCTAAGTGAGTGTTGAAGAGCACACTGTCTGGATAGCATGACTGTCCCTACTGGGTTCAATGGGCTGTGTGTTCCTTAAAGGGTCTAGGCATTTGCAAGAAGGCTGCAGGGACACCACGGTCCCATCTTCTGATGTTAGAGGAGGAAATAAGAGGATGAATCCAAAAGCACGCTCACCCGAGAGGATATCCATGAAGGCAGGTACGGACATTGGCAATGGCCCTGTGGGAACTATCCAAGACTCTGACACCTTCGTTGTTTCTTCTCTGGTTCCATTTCTTTTTGACTCTGGGCTTCAATCTTTCAGCATCTGTGTCTGCCATTTTCACTCCACTGTGTGTTTGGATTTTCAATTTCTCTGAATTGCGGGGGACTTCTAGGTTTTTCTGAGATCCTTTCTTTCTTCCCGATGCCTCACAAAGTTTCATTGCCCTACTGATAAGTTTTGCCCTCATAACAGGGAGGAAGCCCCTTGGACGAAAGTACTCATCATCCGCCGCCGGAGAAAGCCCTTTCAGATGCAATGTGGGAGGGGCTCTGGGACAGCAAGATTCCCGGGGAGGGGGGGGGCTTCTCATGCCAGGTGGAGGGTGACAGTTTGTCAAAGTAAAACTATACTTCTGGGGCCCTTTGAAAAATGCAAGCGACTTCAAATTTGCCATCCACCTTTGTGGAATCTTGGCAAGAAATCTCATCTTCTGAAGGAAACAACTTGGAGCAGGATAAAAATAAGCAGAATGCCATATGGAAAATTTCTGCCAGAAGGCAAGACAAATACACTCTTGCTAAGCAATGGAGGCGATGGGGGAGCCATGCAGATGCACCTGCCCTGGCCGGGCTGACTTTGCAGGTCAAGGACAGGACAGGTATACAGTTAATACGACACAATCTCGGGGGCACCAAACAAGGGTCCTCAAACAACAAATCCTTCAGGGCAATAAAAACACCCACCATACGGCTGGTGCTTAAAATTCCACCCTATCTGCTTCCTCCCTGGGCATCAGCCTTTATCCCCACTGAAGTGCAAACATGGCCAAAACAGGTGACTTCCGCATCCTTTATGCCTCCGGAGGGGTTTCACAGGACGCTTCCCTGAGCACAGGGCTTGATGAGACCTGCCTGGGTGTGGGGCGGGGAGGGGGGGGGCGGTGCATGGAGTGTGCCCGGAGAGCTATCAGGACTCAGAAATGCTGGGCCACTGCTGAGCCCACCTACCTAGTTCAGAAGCAGCTACGGAGAGCCTGGTGGGATTCGTCTGCCGTGTGCACAGCACCATGCCGACGTGGGAAGCTTTTAGGTGTTTTCTAAAAGCTCACAGCTTGGGCATCTGAAGTAAAGAACTGGCACTTTCCTTTTTCTGTCTTGTTACAATATCAAAAACTACTCAATGGCTTCCAATGGAAACTTCTACCTGGGTTTATTTTAACTTTATGTTTGCACAAAGAATACCCTACCCTACCCTACCCTACCCTACCCTACCCTATCCTATCCTATCCTATCCTATCCTAGGACCAGGGAGGTACTGTTAAGACGCGTGAGAATCCAGGCTCTTGGCCTGGGCCGTCTGTGCAAATGGAAGACCGAAGCACCAGTGACTCGGCCATGGTCTGGCACCGCTCACAGCCAGCTTTGCCCCCTCTGCCCCACGGCAAAAGTCGGTTCAGGTTCACCTTTGAAAGAAGGGAGCTGATGGATGAAGTACTGGGAATGACTGACCTTTCTATGCCCGGGTTGTTTTGGAAGGAGGTCTAAGGCCCTCTGACATCTAAATCTTCTTGGCTTCCTGAGCTCTCCCGGCCCCCCCGGGGACAAATGACTGCCTTCCCCGCCCGATGACATCACTGGCCGCATGTGACCCCCTGCTGCTTTCTTCATCTCAGCTCATGGTCCCCCCTCCATCTATCCTATCCTCCAGGCCTCCCTGACTCACCATCAGGCCCACAGGGGGCCATTTTCCCCACAGCTCTGAGGGATCTCAGCATTCAGCTTGAATCGCATCCACTCGACTTAACCATTCAGTCCATCTTGAACTACACTCCAAAGTGTAGAGCGGGGTGTCATGGTCAACAGCTCTCCGAGCCCCCGTCACCCCCCCCCCCCCCGCCGATGGTGGGGGGGGCGACAAGCCCCCCGCCCCCCCCCCCCCCCGCGGGGCCCCCCCCCCCCCCCCCCCCCCACCGCCTCAGCATGGCTGTGGCACCTGTCATGTTCTTACTCATGCCACACTTGTCACTGAAGCCACATGGCTACGAGCCCTCCAGCCAGGACTGAAAGGGCATCTAGTCCCAGCACTGGCATCTTGTAATCTCAGACAAGACGCTTCACACGGTCCAAGTGCAATTCCAACTTGTGTCAGGCCAAGGGGCTGGTTTGTACACCATTTTGAATTCTTTCTAGGTCCCTAAGCCTGTGCTGCTAGAGAGTTTTATCATGCTAGCTCTCTGTTACACGAGCCTGTCCATCTAAACCAGTGTGGACCAAACAACAACAACAACAACAACAACAGCAAAACAGGTTATGTTTTCTTCTATCCCACAGAGTACCTAAGTGAAAGCCATCAACACTGCAGGCTATATGCATGTTATTAACATATCCATTGGTGCTTTTCCATAAATACCTGTAGAATTCCAAATCTGAACACAAAATATGAACGGCTTTCAGGAGGCCTGCATTCCATGACAGCTCCCAATCTCTAAAATGCAGTGTGGTGGGGCGCCTGGGTGGCTCAGTCGGTTGAGCGTCCGACTTCAGCTCGGGTCATGATCTCACTGTTCATAGGTTCGAGCCCTGCGTTGGGCTTTCTGCTGATAGAGCCCGCTTCAGGTCCTCTGTCTCCCCCTCTCTCTTCCCCTCCCCCCACTTTACACTCTCTCTCCCTCTCTCAAATAAATAAATAAATAATAAATATTAAAAAAAAAAACCACACCTTAAAATACAGTGCAGCAAACAGCACTCAGATTGCTGCAATGTGTTACGGTATGTAATTCCATTTTATTAGCCTCCTGGATTGATTTTGTATTCTTGGTCTCCTACAGTAATTGTTTATTAAGATGTGCAACATTTCCCACCATGGACACGGCCCGGATTCTGAGTGTAACACTTTACAGCCTGTATCTGCACATTGTTTATAGGTTAATAATGTCTGTGTGTCCAACAAATCATCTTAATGGTCATTTATACAACCCGTAAGTGGCAAAGTATTGATATTTGTTAGGTGAAATGATAAGTACTCACAATTCAGGTGTGTGGCATTGGGAGAATTACAAAAAAAATTTTTTTAATGTTTATTTATTTTTGAGAGAGAGAGCATGAGTGGGGGAGAGGCAGAGAGAGAGGGGACCCAGAATCCAAAGCAGGTTCCAGGCTCTGAGCTGTCAGCACAGAGCCTGACGAGGGGCTGGAACCCACAAACTGTGAGATCATGACCTGAGCTGAGGTCGAACGCTCAACCGACTGAGCCACCCAGGCACCCCATGGGAGGCTTTTTTAAAGAAATACTTTTACTTGATGTGCTGACTCAGCAACGTAGGGGATAAGAGAAGCAGGTGTCTTGTATCCTGCATTTACTGGGAAAAGCCACGACAGAAGGGTTACAATGAATACCCACGGCTTCTTACTAATGCAATTAATGTGGTGATATTACATAGCCAGTGCATGACGTCACCTGCTTATCTCCACCACCTTCTCCTTCCTGTGATTCTCTGCCTTCCTTTACGCATCATGGATTCTTGCCTCCTTTCAACATTAAAGTATTGAAAAAACACAACCATTTCAATCTCAGGACCAGGAAGTGCTAGCATGTGAAACCTGAAGGAAGAAATACAGATGTAAAGAAACACTTGGAGGCAGAAGTAAGCTTGGAGCAAACAGAGGGACTCCATGGATCTAGCTACATCCGTCGTTCCGCCGAACGTGGCTGCCGGCGAGAGCTGTCGCTGCGGGCCCTTCCTGAGCACCCACCGGCCTCCAGACCAGACTCCGGCCAGCGTCTGAGCTGGGATTCTAGTAAAAAGCCTCTGCAACTTTGTGAAATGAATTTCTGCACAGTTGTCCCATCCCCCATTTCAAAAATAACATGAGTCACCGCAAAGCATCGGCAAAGGCATGAAAGACACAGAGGGAAAAACTAGGTAAGTATCATTTATGGTAATGCTTAAGACACAAAAACCTGGTACTCATAGATAGATCTCTCCAGCCCTGTTTTTCTAGGTGCTGTGTGTGCATGTCATGTGAATTTAGTAACCTGCAGCCTGGGTGAGGGCCCCCTCCCGTTTAAGATTTAAAGGGAAACTGACCACTGCCTGTGGGCAGTCCAGCAGGCTCACTGCTACTTCTGTAGTTTGTCTCGGTCAGTTCCAGCTGAGGGTTCCATGTCACCGGAGTCCCTTCGAACGTGCGCGTCTGCGGTCCTCAAACATACAGCAGAACGCTGCCCCTTTCCGTAGGTACTAGGCACAGAGAAAGGACACTGTCTGAAAACTCTGGGCACACGGGTGATTACCTCCTAAGCTTAAATAGCTAGAAGTGGAACTCTGGTTCATGGCATCTCAATGTTCCCCTGGTCGATAAGAAGTCGATCTGTGTGTAGCTAGGTTCCGATCGATTTTATTGGACTTCTTTTGAAGGCACAGCATCTCTCCGCAAAGCTCACAGTTAATATTACAGACAATATGCTCCAATGAAGATGCAGGGGATACGTCTCAGGTTAGGAATATTTCACTCCAGGCTCCAAGAAGGCAGGTGCCCATCACTTGCTAGAAATGAAACTACAGAGCCCCTGAAAACAAAGCTCAGAATGAGCAACTAAAGGCAATCATCCAACACTTTTGTGACATCCAAATTCTGGGCAAGAAGACAAAGTAAAACATCACAGATGTGGTCTTTGTTGCTGTTGTGAAAAAGCACAGTATCTAGACGTGCAGCTTGGCTTATTTTGACAGTCCCCTGAATTATCGGTAAATGATTTTAATAGGGATTTCTCCATTTTGCACGCACCTTTAACCCAGATCTGCCTCTCAATGATTCGCCTCAATCACATGTACCTCATTTTCCTCACGTCTGATGCTGCGTTTTGGAATCAGGTGCGTCTGCTCCCGTGTCACCACAATGGGAACAAGGTGACAGCGACATTACGGGCACTGACATCACCTGTCCTTTTTACCTGTGCCTCCCACTCCTTCCCTCTTCGAACTTCCTGCCCTAGACAGTAGGGCATGGGGAAACATCCCTGGAAGGCGCAGAGGAATACCCAGGGCTCAGGAAAAGCTAGCGCTCAAAGGAGACTAGGGTTGACGAGGGTTTCCTCTCTTTTCATCCCTCCCTTCCTTTCTTAACAAGAAACAAAACACTCATGCTGCACAAACTCAGGCGGCCCATCTATAAGATCTCATGAGTTCGAGCCCCGCATGGGGCTCTGTGCTGACAGCATTCAGCCTGCTTAGGATTCTCTCTCTCCCCGCCCCCTCTGACCCTCCTCTGCTTGTGCACGCGGTCTCTCTCTCTCTCAAAATAAACTTCAAAAACATAAATAAAAATAGTTCTTGGATGTTATTTAAAAAAAAAGAAATAATTCAGTTACTTCCTCTCAAGAGTGAGCATTAAAAGAGGCTTTATAGAAATCATTACAAAATATAATGTAGCTTCCAAGACTGACCTTAGCAACTAAAATGATCTAAAGTCTGGTGTTGGAGAAACGGTCAAATACCAAATTGAATGTGGTTTCGGATCCCAAATTCTCGAGTTTAGTGAGGAAGTTTTGTTCTCACTGATTCCAATTTTCACAATGATTTAAAACACTCCTCATATCGGTGGTGCATCTTACAGTAAAGAAAAAACTAATGTTCTCTATGGCAGGCAAGATATGTGCTGTAGACATGAACCAACTTTCCCCCATTTGGGGGCAGCCAGTATCTTAAGAGTTGTCAGAAAGAGAAAAATCAATGCTTTAAACCATCTGAATGCAGCCTGGGAGTTCGGCTTTCAAACTGCATAAAGCATTAATCTATACCACCAGCTGCTTACGATTTAAGCACTCAAATTTTAGAAGGAAACTGTCACTACATTGCTGTACTGACAAGACCAGTCTAGAGGTCTTTAAAGTTGAGAGCATTTTCCAGGAATTGATACAAAATAAATGTGTTTGTCTCTCACATTAAAGACTGCCTGGATATCAAACGCCAAAGTCCAACCACACTCAACTAAAAACAAACAAACAAACAAACACCTGAGAAATACATATATTTCCTTGCAAATTCCAACGTGTCACGTCTCTCCAAACTGGCCTGCATAGTATAAGACAGATTTTCCTCAAAGACACTGGAACATAAGGAAACACAAAGATGCTTAAAGCAGAACTATGAAAACAGCCAAAGGGGGACATGTGCCATAATTACATGGAGGCACAGCGCTCTCCTCTCTGATGAGACAGGGGTTGGCTGCAACCACATCCGTCATTGGCTTTTGGAAGTCAGGCACCTCCTCCTGCAGGACCAGAGCAGCTGTTCCTGGGGACGCACCGCCGGCCATCGGGCCACTGCTGCAGCTCGCCAGCACCCGAGACCAGGTAGCACCCCCCCCCCACCCCCCACCCAGGCCAGAGTATCTACTATTTCCAGTTATACCACTGCCAATGTGCCGTTACAGACCCTGGGAGGGCACCGGAATGGGGAAGGGCCAAACACACATTCCCCAAAATGTGTTTCAGAGAAACACGTTATTCATGGTGCTTGACCGTGAAAGACTTCGCTGTGTGTCTCTCTGGAAAAACCCAAATCCCAGAACGTCTACATGCTCACTGAGCCTGCACCCCTGCATAAAACAACTGTACCGCTATAGTTTTCAGATTCTGTTGGTCCCACAGCTTCAAATTCTAAGAGGCTCCCATCCGAAGGTGGGCAACTTACTCACAGTGTGCACAACACGTGCACACACACAACATGTGCGCACGTGCACACACGCCCACACACACGGGCAGAGGCTCAACTCTGGGCCGGCAGCAACCTCCTCACAAGGAAGCGGGTTAGCAACGCAGAATCTCGGGACCCACTGAATCAGAATCTGCATTTTGATGACACCTTCTGGGTGATTTGTATGAATGTAGGAAGTGTCAAGGGCACTAGCTTAAGACATAACAAAGAACGCATTTTTGATCCCTTCATCAGTTACTTTCCATGATCCTGGAACACAGACGCCATCACACAAATGTGGAAATATGGAAGGTGTAATACGTTTAGCCCGTTCCCAAATAAACATACATGCAAGCGTGGGTATTTAAATATGCACACCATAATTTTAAAAAAATCCTGGATTTTGCCAGGCACATGTATAATAACCCTCTTCGGGGAACTCAGAGTATGTTTTTAGGGACCCTCAGAAAGTGGTTCTATTCTATAGTAGCTATTAATTTCACCCTAGATCTCTATATTTAACCACACCTACTGAGTTCATGATCATATCATGGGTGGTACTCTGTCCAACTTGAGAGAGGAGAGGTCAAAATGCTCTGGATACGCTGCAGATTGGTAGAGCCCATGATGATGGCAGCTTGGTGGCACCTCCCCGCTGTGGCTAGCTTCCAGAGCTGGATCCTTCTCGTCTAACAGCAACTCCCTCCCATTTCATTCTTGTAAAATTAGCTTCCCTACAGATTAGAGTGACCACCCTGGAGGAATAGAGAATTGAAGGACCACAGAATCAAAGGGCTGAGTAGTTCATTTACAAAAATGAGTCTTCCCTTCCCCTTCCTTCCTTCCTTCCTTCCTTCCTTCCTTCCTTCCTCTGTTCTTTCTTTCTCTCTCTCTCTCTCTCTCTCTCTCTTTCTTCACACACACACACACACACACACACACACACACACACACACACACTCTTCTGGTCTACCAGTTATCCATCTGCCTATTGGTACAGCTCAAGTGAGATCCCTCCAGGCTTGGCAGAAACCTTTTGTACCTCGCCAGCAGGTAGGTCCTGGAAAAAAAAAAAGAAATCTTGTATTCTTCTCACCCCACATAGCCCCTGTGTACTGAGTGCTGCCTGCCAATTGAGGTAGTGGTAGATGAATGAATCTCCAAAATCATACCTCTGTCTGCCAGTTCCTAATACCATTCAGTCTTTATACAGGCTCCACAGAAAGCCATTTATCTCTGGGGTCTGAGATCCCTGAAAGGGAAGGTAATAATGGAACTACAATACAGGCACTCAGAGCAAAAAATGGTTATGTCAGCTGGAGGAGGTCAGCCACCATCAGCATTAAGGCAATCTGTTCCACTTCTCGGGGATCTCTAAGAATCCTTAGTTAACAAGTACTCAGTGCCAAAGACGACACCAAGAATGTTTTCATGTCTTGAAGGAAGGCCATCACAGTGAACACAGAAGCTGCCAATGGCTGACTGGACTTATGCTAATTATCACTAAAGCTATGAATGGGAGGAGCTCACAAAGCCACCTCAGGCTTCAGGTCATAATTCTCATGTCCGGGGAGGGCACTGACGTTCTAAACGCTAGACGAAATTGTCCAACGTCACACAGCACGTTAAGGCAGAACAGTAGCTAACAGGTGAATACTGCAGGTAACTTTTTACCTGAGCCACGTGCTAGCTCACCTCCCCATGGGCGGAAAGCACAGATATGTGTGTGTGTGTGTGTGTGTGTGTGTGTGTTCACATTTATACTGATATCTCTATATCTCCCAGAATCGCAGAGAATCCCGAGCCTTCCACTCTCTCACAAAACTAGGAACTTGTACTCATTTCACCACTCTTGAAAATTCCTATTTTTATTCACTTCTGACTCAGCTCATCCATCAAGATTCAAATGTCCGTACTTTGTCAAACTTTCCCTGATGCTCCCCATCCCCCGAAGGAGAAGTCGTGCTCTCTCTCCTGTTCTGACTTGTAAGGTAACAACTAACCCCTCTCCGGCATAGTGATGTGTCCACCTACCCCTTGCCCTTCCCCACCTCTCCAGGCTGTGAGTGTCCGGTCATCAGGGTCGTGACTCACCCCCACCCCCACCCCCACCCAATATCACTGTCTAGAACTGTGCTGCACAAGAGCCACGAGATGTATGTAGCTATTTCCATTAATTAGAACTACATAAAATTCAAAATTCTATTTCTCAGTCATATTAGCCACACTGAAGAACCCAAGAGCAACATGCATGAGTGGCTGCTATACTCAACACTGCAGGTGCATAACAACTCTACCACCACATCAAGTTCCACTGGACCACGGTGATGGAGAAAATACTGCATTTGACGCACAGTAGAGATGTGCTGAAATCAGGACTAAAACAAACGTGTACACAAACTCAGAAACAAAACATCAGTGTCCGACCATCTACGCCCCCGAAGAGATATGTAAAATTAAAAGATTTCAAGTTAAAAAAAGAGTGGCTTACACTTCTCATTCAAAAGTATCATAGAAAAAAATTGTAGGAAGTGTCACAAAGAAGCAAGAGCTTATAAGCAGGGCCGTCCACACTGAAAAATATTTATTTTCACTGTTTGTAAACAATGCTGGCTGTGTTACCATAGGAAGTTCTGCTTCTTGATTCGAATCAGGTATAAATAATCTAACGGGTGAATCCAGACCCTTATCATTGTCCATGAAGTGACAGCCTCCTTCCCAAGCTTTTGGGTCTGGCTTGGGAAGCTTGACATTGATTTCACCAAAACGTTCGTTTACAATCCCTTGCTATTTTAGGATGCTAATTCATGGTCAATACCTATGTTGACCCTCTCAGGGTCTCTGTCACACTGTGACCACAGGATCCTCTTCTACCCTCTAGGAAACGGCATTGGTGTCAGGGAGGCAGCGGGTGTGTGAGAAGCCTAGATCCTGCCACTAATTAGTGTATAAACGTGGGAGCGAAGTAAACTATTTCTATGGGCTTGATATTTTCTCTTTTCAAATGAACTTAACGGTTACTAAGGCTTCTTTCTGCTTAACGCTTGATACTAACTGGTAATCGAGAGGGTTCCCGGGGCTTCCCCTGCTGTTTTAGACCATACAGGCAGACCAACAAAGACCACTTCCAAGGCCATATCCTGGCCAAATTCATGCATTCCCTATCCTGTTTCTCCCCTCCTTCCATTTTCCTTTGCACATACATCACTGGTTACATTCATGTCTAAAAAACACTGCAGTGAAGGTTCTCCTGATTGAACAGAAATCTCTTCTGTGCCCTTCACTGCCATGAAAGTTTACTTTTCTTGCTTGGGGATGTGACACGATGACTGTTCCAGATCTCACTTCACCATGAGCCTTTAACTGAGCTGTTCTCATCCCCTCATGTGGACTCCGTGGCCCTCAGGGACTGCTTCCCACCCACTGCTCCCACAGACCGCCTTCCGACCCTGACTGTCTAGAACACTCTGAGTGAGACCAGAGGGGCAGGGACATCTGAGGAAACCATGTTCCCCCTGCCTCTTAGTCTCTGACCATCGGCGCCCTATGGTGCTGAGACCATGACCTCCCTGAGCTCTGACATTTTCGAGTTCTGAATTCACGTTCTACCTCGGAAGGAAAACTTCAAAACGGCTTGGGCAAAGTTTTGTTATTTTTCTTCTAAGAAATAAGGTCAAATACCGCTCCTCAAATAACAATGGAAATTGGCCCAGATAGCAGATTGCGGTTTCTGGAAAGGGAAACTTGAAATTGATTTCACCAAAACCTTCGTTTCCAATCTCTTGCTATTTTAAGACGCTAATTCATCGTCAATACATACGTCGACCATACAACTTACTGCCCAAACCAGGACATTGTTGGGAATAAAAGGGGACTACTATTAAAGCTCAAGCCAGCACAGTCAGCAGAAAGCAAGAGCGTCCTAAGCAAACTGGGATATACTGTCATCCTACCTATAAAGCACTTTTCTAAAAACCTAGGAACTGCTTTTTATCCTCATAATTCTAATACTTACCAATTTCTCAAGTTTCTCCTGATGGCCATCACAAGTGTCTGCTCTTTTTTTTTAAATGTTTATTTATTATTTTTGAGACAATGCGAGCGACAGAGTGCAAGCAGCAGAGGGGCAGACAGAGGGAGACACGGAATCCGAAGCAGGCTCCAGTCTCTGAGCTGTCAGCCCAGAGCCTGATGTGGGGCTCGAACTCACAAACCGTGGGATCATGACCTGAGCCGAAGTCGGATGCTTAACCGACTGAAGCCACTCAGGCGCCCCCACAAGTGTCTGCTCTTAATTCTCTACACTGCCTAGATGCCAGAAACCTCCTTCCCCAGAAGCATCCGTCATCAAACAGACCCCAGCAATGGCCTGCAGTAAACAGACACCAAGCAAAACAGTAAGACTGAACCAAAGAGACCTAGACCCATGTATTTATCTCTCTAAAAGCACCATGAACTTCTTGGGAACAGGAATTCTGACACACGTGATTTCCTGCACCCTTAGCTATGCCTACTCTCCTGGGACTCACTGGACGCTGTGTGTAGACCAACTGCCTCCCTTTCTTCATTTCTTCCTTATGGGAATCGACAGAAGATTCTGTTTGCCATATCTTGGGAAAAGATATGAATCAGTGCTGAACAGCTCAGTCTAAAGAAAATCCTGACGGGTAAGCAAAGTGGGATTATTTCTACGCAACAGCTACACACATCATACTGTGACGACTATAGTAGCCAGCAAATGCTTTAAAGTGTTTCTACAATTACAGGTCAAAATCAACAATAAAATATAACGTCAGAAGTATGCATTCTTTATCAACACAAAACACGGAGCCAACATGAGCCTTCCTGGACCTAGATGAAGTCTCCTATGAGAATACGAGCTACCAAGTCATCTATAGGCGTTAGGTAGAGCTCTCAAATCTTTTAAATCGTGCCTTTGAGGTCACAGGTTCCAGATCGTCGTATCTTCAACTTTGCTTCATCAAAATATAGATTTTGAGCTCTGACTTTTATCTTCCAGGGATAACTTAAGAATGCAAAAGACGTGGGGCGCCCGGGTGGCTCAGTCGGTTGAGCGTCCGACTTCAGCTCCGGTCATGATCTCAAGGTTCATGAGTTCAAGCCCTGCGTCGGGCTCTGTGCTGACAGTTCGGAGCCTGGAGCCTGCTTCGGATTCTGTGTCTCCCTCTCTCTCTGCCCCATCCCCACTCATGCTCTGTCTCTGTCTTAAAAATAAATAAAAACATTTTTAAAAAGTTAAATAATGCAAAAGACATCGCAGGAATTAGGAGGCACCAAAGATATGAGCACATCGTGTTTCTGGATAGGGGCTCAAGCCACACAGAGGTGGCCTCACCATGAGCAGAGAGCCCAAGGCTTGAATGGCCAGATGTCTCTGGCACAGGGTCACACGCACTTGACGAGTCACACTGGGCACAATTCATTTTGGTGTATTCCCTGCAGTCATTTCATTACAGGTCTATGGAGAGCTAATTGATCAATTTTTGCCAAATCTCAAGGATATGAGATAGTGAGGCTTTATTTTTCCTTGAAGCATGGAGGTAAGGTCATCCATATCTGAGAAAGCCTTCACCAATGAAGCATAGGCTTAGCAGCCTTTATGTATGAAAAATAACTTGAAATCCAGGTTTTTCAATAAAAGTGTCAGGCTTAAGGTTCAATTAAAATGATACATGCTGGTTATCTGGCAGTTCCTGACAATAAAACCTCCAAACAGGTAAGATATTCAGGTAACAGAGAGGCACAATTTAGATTTGTTATTTGAATCCATTAAAAGCGTGCCCTTGGCCTAAACATTTAGGGACGTGTGTATGACAGAAAATATAAGTGTCTTTCTTCTGATTATTAATAATATTTATTGAATATAGACAGTCTTGGTGCAGTTCTCTATGAATCATGAAAACATCATCCTAATCTTTAGCTTATAATGAAAATAAAGTAAACAGGACCAAATGACTCTCTTTCTGGATCACTGGAGTAAACATCTAATTAAGAAACATTGCTCTCTCTCTGGGAATGAAATTTCCATCACAGAAGACAGACTCCAGCTTACATTCCTGTCGATTTTACAAGTGATTCCTAGGGCAGTGTATAAAGAGATCAGCTATAACGATGAATAATGAGAACCACGTTTGTATCTGAAATAAAGCTATGAAGCAAGTCCTAGAGGCAATACTGGGCAGTGGGAGCTCAAGACTGTCAAAGCCAAGCATGAATCTTCTGGAAAGAAAAATATTTTTTTGTTGGAAAGAGGTTCCCCGAAAAGTATTATGTGCTCTATGGGCTCTAAGTCCCTCCTAAGCAAAACGGCTGGTGATGCAGTGGGCATGAGGCGAGGAGACCAGGCCGGAGCCCCGACCCTGCCGCTTACCAGCAACTTGGTCCTGGCACATTCTCTCACTGAACTTCTATTTCCTCATTGCCAAATGGAGATGGGAAATCCCACCCTCAGAGTTTGGAGGGCCAAATAAATGTCTGCCCACGAGAGCTGAGCAACCTGTAAAGTTTCAAGCAACGTTACTTAGCACATTGTTTCTACATCGTGTCACGATTCAGGATGTTCATAAAAGACACAACTTCCTGCCTGCATGAAACAAGTGCCTGTTGGGCCAGAAAATACTCACAAAACTGATATGGAATACGGTGGCATGGAGTTGTAAGACGTGGCTATGACCGAGCAGGAGACAGAATGGAGACAAAGGAGTTGTGTTTGGTAGGGCTCACGAGGGAAGAGACACACTAGGATACTGGAAGCTCAGATTTGATAAAGACTGATGAGAAGTAAAGAAAAAAATCAAATGGAAATATAGCCTGTGTCAAGCTGTGCTTATACTGAGGGGGCAGAAGAGAAAAAGACAATTCGTTAGCCAACTCAAGTTATTTGAAAGATAGTTAAATCAAGCAATGAGGGATTGGAACATTAAAGCTAGGAATAGATCTATTCCCAAGAAACGTGTTATACAACTGGAAGGTAATTATGAACAGGAAGTATTAAGCAAGAGTTATTATAGTGAGCGTAATTTAATCAATCTGTATGCTATCTCCAAATAGAAAAGAGTATATTCCATTTCTTCCATGGAAGCCCACCCACTTGATCCTCCATTAAGGCTCTGTCTTGACTGCAGAAATGGCTTGTGTCCTCAATCCTAACTGTAAATAGAAAACATAAGTGTGTGTGTGTGTGTGTATTTGTTGTACTAGGGTTTTTGTAAAGTTTTCACCTGTAATTATCTCACTGTACCTCTCAACTTTCACTCATACCCAACCCTTTAGATCTTTGGTATCATTAAATCAAATTGGTTTCATCTACCAGATACTTTAACCAACTCAGATCAAAACGTTACAAACTCATGGGTGTCACCTGAAAAGGAAGATTTACAATGATCATGGAAATGCTACTGAACTTAAAGACAGCATGCCCAATCCTCCTCCCAATGGCCTACCACTCACAGAAAAAGAACAGGCCTAACACTGCAATCTGTAAACACGGTGAAGCTCAAACTGTTCAGAGACGGGTGTGATGTTGGAGTTCTCCCGTCAAGAAAGATGATTCCATCTACTTGTACGAGAGATGGTAAACGGGTCAATAAAGCTTCACGGTTGGGGGGCCAAAAGCAGCAAGTTATCGACGGAAGTTAGTTGATGATGAAAATAGACATGTACCTTTCATGTGGAGCCTGACAAAATCATCTGTCACCAAGATCAGAGCTTGGCCCAAATACGGGCCCAATGCCAAGTGGCAGCTGGATCCCGGACACATACGATCAACCAGGCAAATGCTCTTTACATGTGGCCCTCATTTCCCACAGCCTTTTGTGCAAAATAGCTTCCTTCCTTCCTTTCCTTTTTAATACAAACTCCAGAGCTGTAGGCCAACAGTGCCACTTGAAAGAATTATACCTACACTTTAAGAGACTTTCACATTAGAGCCATCTTGGAAAAGTGCATCTTGGAAAAGGAAACGATCTCCTCCTGGTTTATTGTCATCCTTGTGATCGCCTTTTGTACTTAAACGACTTGGTGAACTTTTTTGGGACATGTATGGAATAGCATTTCATTTGATTTTCAATGTCTTCATTTTTTTTTTCTTTTGTTCTTCATTTTCTCTTCATTTTTTCAATGTCTCCATTTATTTTTCCCAAACAGGGCTAATGGGCCTCTTTTCCTCTGCAAGCAGGCCAGCTTCCACAATGAACTGTAAACCAGAAGGGATCACAGCACGACCATCTTGGTTTGCACGGTACTGCGGTTTACAACGAACTTCTACGCACATCACCTGATTTGATTTTTGTGCCTGGCTTTTAAAACCAGGTGGGTAATGTCAGTCATGTGTAGCAAGTACCGGAACTTAAAGTAGGCACCGTTAGCTAACGTGAGCGAGTTTTATGTTTCAGACATCTTAAAGACCAGAGCATTAATGTTTACTGCCTACAAAAACCCCCTCTCAGGATCTGACGCTTTTCTCTTCATGGCGATAGCCAATAAGGGCTGCTATCTTCCTGAGCACGCCTGGAATTAAGAAGTCTGTTAGAGGGGCGCCTGGGTGGCGCAGTCGGTTAAGCGTCCGACTTCAGCCAGGTCACGATCTCGCGGTCCGTGAGTTCGAGCCCCGCGTCAGGCTCTGGGCTGATGGCTCAGAGTCTGGAGCCTGTTTCCGATTCTGTGTCTCCCTCTCTCTTTGCCTCTCCCCCGTTCATGCTCTGTCTCTCTCTGTCCCAAAAATAAATAAAAACGTTGAAAAAAAAATTAAAAAAAAAAAAAAGAAGTCTGTTAGAGTCTAGGAAATTTTCTGATCTATTCTGGACTGTTCTAGTTCCATGAATCTACTTTAATTCCCCTACTTAAGCCCTGAAGGCAGAGGCTGCATGCTGCTTAGAATTTTCATGCTGCTTAACACAGCTGAAAAATGCATTATTAAGCATAGTTCTCTACACGGCACAGAATATCACCAGACACAAAGTTTGGGATCAAATGAAAACTGCCCACTCCTGCTGCTCATCCTTCTGTTCATATAGTTTGCCTGCTAACGTGTCAAAGCCTGGTGTGCGTCCAGGTTAGAAATTAAAGTTTAGCCAGATTATGCTCATGGCGCCCAAAGAACTGAAGGGAAACCCAGTTGTTGGCTTCTCTTCCTTCAAATTCTCTTCCTTCTACAAACACAAATGTGCATAGCATCGTAACATGGGATGAGCATCTGATTGCGTTTGCTAATTCACAACGTGGGCTTATAGTACGCTGCCCCCAAATCAGGTGACTGGCCCACAGATGGACTTGTGACTCGGCCAGGCTGGTCAGAGTCCTTCCATGAGCTTTTCCTGGCTGCAACCAGTTGGGACCTAGCTAGGGGGCATGGGATGGGAAGCTGCTGGCAGCTGGCTTCTCTGTAGGAGGGAAAAGAGAATCTACAGAAAAAGGCTGCAGCTCTCCCCAAGGTTGGATCTCTCAGCCCTCTGCAATTCCAGACCATCAACCTAGGATCTTTCAAACCAAAGTCCACATGCCAATGTCTGCATGGAAGGGGAGAACAATTATTGAACCCTCTGTATATGGTCACCTCCCATTTCTGATCTTCACCAATCCCCAGTGAGCAGCAGTAATAAACACACAAACAAAAATTCTTGCTGATTTAAATCCATCTTCTAACTCCCTCCTCAACCAGCTGAGGCTGCTGCCTATTCAAGAGCTAGTATTCAGCTCAAGGAGTGTAGAAAGGGACACAATGAAATGAGGCTTTGTGAAATTGCAGTGCATTTTCTTTGGTAAAAGGTAACCTAAGCTACCAGTGTAATTTCTATCAATGCAGAAAACAATGACTAGCACGCAATCAAAATTTGCTAAATTTAATTTGCAAAACAGAATTCTTGTATTTCCTCTGGATCCTTGTGCTCAGAAGTGTGCTTAACACCTAGTAAGCACTCAATAAATATTTATACTGAATGAATGCCATCTTTTTCTCAGTTCTCAGTATTTCTATGAAAGAGCACTACCTTTTCTGAAACCTTAGAAGATTACTACATTTGCCTATATGAGTTCAAAAAGAGGCACAAGTGGTAAATGTTCCCCTTCAAAATATGGACTCAGACACAGTTCCTATTACCAGGAGACGAGACCTCCCTTGCTCAGTAGAACTGAAGATATTAGATGACACGAGGCAATTTGTGTGAAAACCAAGTACGGTACAGAGCTTCTACCCAAAAGCCTGGACAGGAGGCACATATAGAGATCCAGTATTTAACAGGGAGTGAGTGTGAACTGAGATGTGCTGTATGTGTGTGTGTGTGGGGGGGATGAAATATGTATTTCATACCCAATCACAAAGATTCAGAAGACACACGAAGAATGTACAAGATCTCATTAATTCCTTTTTATATTGGCATAGTATTACATATCAAGTACTATTATGTATTACGTTATAATAAAATATATTTTTATATTGGTTTAATGTTGGAATAATAAGATTTTGGATATACTGGGTTAAATAAAATATACTATCAAGTTCATCCCATACATCTCTTTTCAATTTTTAACCCGGCTACTATAAAAAAAACAAAATAGAATATGTAGTTTGTGTTACATTTTTAGCAGCACTGGTGTTGAGTATTACACAAATATAAAATAGTATTATTACCCTATTCTAGATACTAAAATTATACAGAGAAATGTTTGGAGTTTTATCCTTGTCTTTGGAAGCAAAAACTTCACCTGCATTAGAGCAAAACCAATTAGAGGACACACACACACACACACACACACACACACACACACACACACACATACACACACACACACCAAACATGACTGCTTTATTTCCATCCTTACATCAAACCATTCCTTGTATTTTTTCATGCAATAGATAATCATCAAGTATAATTTTTACTTTAAAAAAAATGAGTAAGACTGTTGAGGAAATTCATGATGACAGGTGCTCTAGAGAGAAGTCATTTAGGCAATCCTTGGGTGTTTATACTTACTACTTGCCTCTGACATGCTAGCCTCCTTCCCCAGCTGCAGGCCTCAAGAACCAAGTGATAAGCAAAATGCAGCACCAGTGACGTCCATCTAAACCAGAGGGGTGGGGGAACAGGATGGTCGGGAGGGGAGGACATGTGCACGTGGATGCCCACATCTTCCACATCAATGAGTCAACTGCCCAGTAAGAAGCTAAGAGATGACTTATCCCCAAAGCTGCTTTTTTTTCACACACATATGCTCATGCAAACGGCTGGGGACAAAGGGTATTGGATCGTTGCTACACTCCACCTGCTGAGCCCAGGAAGAAATAAAATAATACATCCTGATGAATAAAGGGGCAGATCTACATCTCTCCTTCCCTACCTCGCTGGCATAACCTGTGTCCACCAGTGATATCCAGTTCCACGGCAGTAAGCCGGAACTGGGGAGTTCTCATGCTGCTCAACAGAACTCCATCGAGGGGTTTGTCTTTCCACAAATTCTAACAGTGTTAAGGTACTCTGCCTAGGCTTTGGTCTGGTAGTTGGGTCGTTGGGTGTCGGAAGAGATGTGGAGAATACAGGAGAGAGCATAGGTGACACGAGTGTAACTTATTTGTGGCTTGATTGTGAGTGTTTCCCCAAAGATGGCTCTTGTTCATTACACCTCTTTGCGGGTAACGTAATTATTGACATTTCCTAAGCGTGGAAAGAGTAAGAAAAAGGGGGAGAAATTAAGGAGTCCTAGAGCATTAAAATCTCCCACCCACATTTTTTATCTTTTTTTAAAATCATTTATTTATTTTTGAGACAGAGAGAGACAGAACGCAAGTTGGGGAGGGGCAGAGAGCGAGGGAGACACAGAATCTGAAACAGGCTCCAGGCTCTGAGCTGTCAGCACAGAGCCCGATGTGGGGCTCGAATCCACAAACTGTCTCCCACACATTTCTAAACAAAACTGTGCAATGCACAATCTCTGTGAATAATTTCAATGCCAACAAATGGGTGATTCGAGGCTAGACATGAGGGTTCTCCGATAGGCAAAGGTCGGAAGTTTTACTGTTTGAAAGTTTAAAATCTGATGTTTTCCTAAATCCTCTGTACATTCTTTTTTTTTTTTAACATTTTATTTATTTTTGAGACAGGGAGAGACAGAGCATGAACAGGGGAGGGTCAGAGAGAGGGAGACACAGAATCTGAAACAGGCTCCAGGCTCTGAGCTGTCAGCACAGAGCCCGACGCGGGGCTCGAACTCATGGACCGTGAGATCATGACCTGAGCCGAAGTCGGCCGCTCAACCGACTGAGCCACCCAGGCGCCCAATGTACAGCTCAAATGCGACTACAGAATTAAAAGATATCGTGAGTTTCTTTCGTGAAATTCAGGCCTGAGTGAAGCCACACGTAAGTGTAGTTCTTTCCCTCAGTCCTCCTTTGATGACAGCATCTTCTCAAGCCACTACGAGTGTCACAAAAGGCACAAGCCAGCCAGTGCACAGGAATCTTTATTTTCTAGCATTTTTTTCTTGGATTCAATCAGTGTCTGTTACTGTAAGTATCATTTTTTTCATTCGAGCAATGGAAACACAATTATATTAATACGAAATTTTCAACAGACATAGTACAGCACGGAAATAAACCAATACAACATTCTATTACCATATCCCTTCGTTACAGGACCATAGTCCCTCAGAAACCAAATTCAGTTATCTTGGTTCAGCCACACTGTGAAGATTTTAAGAAACTTAAAACACAGGAGTCTGCTTTCCAGGCAAAGCTGCGAGCACCAGGTTCATAATCCGTATCGCTGAACTAAGCAGGTGCCTAGTTCAAGTACGAACCTTTCTGACAACCAATCAACCACAACCAAGTTTCAAGGGCCTTAGTGCAGCTTTTCAGCCACAGGCCTAAGTGAATTAAACAGACTCCGAGGCTTCAGACTCACTGCTTCAAGTGCTAAAATCGCAAAATCTCTTTGCGGTTTCGAGCACAGCGGCAATTAAGGGAAAGGAAACCACTTCATTCAGTGAAGCAAACACACTACATGAAGGAAACCCGGGCATCCCTCTGGCGACATCTCTCCTGCAGCCAGACTGCTGGGGGCCACAGGGACAGTGAAGATGACGACCGGGCTCATATCACGTCATCGCACCTCTACCTTTTCCCGCGGTACTGGGCTAGACCTGTCACCCAACAACATCCTGAGCCCTCTGTCAGCAGGTGCGCCACATGGAAAAGAGGTTACCCGAAGAGCCCGATGATGCCTGAGTGCTAAGTGCCAGAGCTGGGATTCAAAGCCAGACCTCCTCTTCTAACACCGCGGCCGCCGAGGTCTGGCTTCTAATAGCCACAGGATGCTTTCATTTATTTCTCCTTAAGAAAGCATTTTATCCAGGGTGGCTCAGGCAGTTAAGCGCCTGACTCAGGTCACGTTCTCATAGTTTGTGAGTTCCAGCCCCTCGTCCGGCTCTGCACTGACAGCACGGAGTTTGCTTGGAATTCTCTCTCTCTTCCCCTCCCCCATCATGCATGCACGCACACACTCTCCCAAAACAAATAAATACTTAAACATGTTTTAAAGAAAGCATTGCATCCTGTCACTTGTACCAGAAATCACTCTTGAACCTACACTGCCTCATAAAAAAGTTCAACAATCCAGACCAATCTGGATGGGGCCAATCCAGACCCAGGAGAGGACAAAGAGAGCGAATGTTCTGGACCTTTCCATCGTGTTCATCTTCATCCCCTTTGGCTGTTCTTCCCTCAAAGCATGTCTGCCCCCTGAGTTTTAGAGGGTCGCCCCAAATGTTGGGTCAACCGTGTCTGCCCCTGGGAGAAGGCGGCACGCAATCCACATCTCCTGTCTTTCTGCTTCTGCCAGTCACTTTGGGGGAGGAAGAGTCAGTGCTTTTGCTTCAACAACAGGAAAAAGTGTTGGGGATGCAGAACTGGATTCTCCCCAATGGGTTCTTATTCACCTACCCACTTGGTAAACGAAAGGATATGTGCCTACTTTACGGACGGGAGTCCCCGCAAGACCGCTGACACTCGGGCTGTGGCAAGTGGCCGATGCTTCTGTGGTAGAGAAATGGTTTCAGGTAAAACAGGTGGGGGCGAAATTTTGGGAAAGAGACGCGCCATGATGCCTCAGGCATCAGGGACGGCAAGGTGAGCTGGCATGCACGGAGTTGGATCTTAGGGCTCCAAAAGCCCGAGTCCTTTGTTGAGCGAATAAAATCACAGACCCTTTCACTCTGTGCATGATTCATGGAAGGAGGCTAAGAGAGGAGGACGCAATTCATTCATTCACTGATTCAATGTGCAAACAGTCTGAGGGGATGTGCCTTGGGCTTGGCATTGGAGCTACGTAAGCAGCAGGACACGGTCTGTGTCTGTCAGAGGCTCATGGTTGTGTGACAGGAAAGGTATTAAAGTCTTGAGACCTTCAAGTAGAAGGGATCCTAGTCAAACCTGCCCTTTCAGAGGAAGAGACCAGGCTGATGGTCATCGGGCATATCCTGGCACTGTCCTGGGGGCGGGACGACGGTGGCTTGAGCTAACGCTGTCCATCTAGGGACTTAAATCCACAGGTCCCTGATCTTTTGCCTGAGATAACCCAGGAAATAAAAAGATCACAATCCTATCATTCCTTCTAAAAATATTGAACAATTCCTTAAACATTAAAGACATACTTTATTTTCTCCAGCTATCTAACTGCATTTATTTAAACTTTCCCCACCCACCATGGCTCACAGACCCCTTCTCCACCACTGCTGGCATATCATATACCCTTTTCTTCCCTGCCACCCCTCCCCAGTCCCACCCCATTCTTTCCTAAGTGTGGTGCCTCCATTGTACCTACAACACCCAGATGTGATAGCTACTTAATATTTGTGTGAGGTTTGAGCAGTGAGCACATCTCTACTGATGTGTCTTAAGATGGTCCTCGCTTGCTGGAAGGCCACACTGGAAACCCACCGGGGGTTTACAGACAGATACGACGGCACCTATAGGCTTCATGTAACCAAGAGGTTACGGGACTTTTTCTGGTGAGCACATCCGTGGCTGTCATCAGATCCTCAAAAGGGATCTGTAATCCAAGGATAATGATACTCATGCTATTGGTTCAGTTTGAGCTTATGAACTCATACAACTTCCAGATGTTTCAACATCCAACTCCCGTGGGGCCAAGCCCCCAGTCTGTACAGGTGACAGGCTGGGTCTGCTCTCTCTTTTCCTGCTGTCTTTCCACACCTATTGTATAACTACTGCCTTTGAAGTTATTCAAGTGTAAGATGAGATTGAAAATTACCTACTGCCTTCTTCCAAAGCATGTAGAATTTACGAAGTGTTGCTTACTTTTAAAAATCAGGAGAAAAACATTTGTTATAGCCTCATTTTTTCCTCATTTCAAAAGCAACTCATTAAATAACTAATTAAATATGAAAAGTTGCTATGAAAACCCTAATGCCTCCAGGGACAGTGCAATAAAAAGAAGAAGTAGCTACATCTATCCATAAGACATGAAGACAAAGGACTGCCTTAACTATATCTATGCCTTTTCTCAACTGATCTCTGGACAAGGTCGTTTTAATTTGCATCTATAATGCTTACTTTATGGGGGTGCCTGGGTGGTTCAGTTGATTAAGCATAAGACTCTTGATTTCAGCTCAGGTCATGATTTTATGGTTCGGTTCATGGGATCAAGCCACGTGTTGGGCTCTGTGCTGACAACGTGGACCTGAGGGAGCCCACTTGGGATTCTCTCTCCCTCTCTCTGCCATTCCCCACATCTCTCTCAAAATAATAATTAAAAAAAAAACCCGCTTCATAATGCTTACTTTATTTCCTTTGCAGTTTCCAGTTAATATCAGTTTTTGTGTTAATCTTCTTAGTATATTATTTGTACCATGTCTCACCTGAAATTTCCTGATTTGGATCCAAAAAACAGGGGGGAAAGGGGAAGTGGTTCTGTTCTTTGTTTTAAAATTTTTTTAATGTTTATTTATTTTTGAGGGGGGGGAGAGGGGCAGAGAGAGGCAAGACACAGAATCCGAGGCAGGCTCCAGGCTCCGAGCTGTCAGCACAGAGCCCGATGTGGGGCTCGAACCCACGAACCGTGAGATCATGACTGGAGCCGAAGTTGGATGCTTAACCACCTGAGCCACCCAGGCAACCCTGAAATGGTTCTGTTCTGATTCTGCAATTGCTAGCTGTGTGATTTTGGCTAATTCACTCACCCTCTCTAAACCTTATTTCCTCCCTTGTAAAATCAGACTGTGAATTAGATACCTGGTTTGTAAGCTGTGCTCCACCCTGCTGGGGAACGGGAGGGGTGCTCTGCTGACATGTCGGGGCCACTAGGGAAGTGCTTTCACCTCCTTCCTATGTTGGACTTGGCTTGTTTCCTTTGGGGAAAAGGTTTCTGTTACTAAAACAAAAGTCCAAAAATCATGGGGCGAGATGGTCTGTAAAATGCTTAAAAGTGGAACACCTTATGATTTTATAGACTAACCCATCTTAGAATGGACATACAAACCCTCACCAAATGCTGCAAACAAGACCCACTCAAACATCGTTGTTACGTGAACACACGTGGTTGAGTACTCACTAAACAGTGGTTTGAAATCTCCATGCCAAGAATAGTACTTTGTGCTTGAATGTTTTCTTCAAAGCACCAGTGTCACGGGCATTATCCCCAGATGTGGCATCACCCAGATGTGCTCAAGGTCCTTCATCTAGCAGGAGGAAGAGCTGGGTGAGAGTCAGGGGCATCTACACCAAAGCACACTGTTCTCCCACTTTCCAGAAAAGAGAGCTTTTGGCAAGGATGGAAGGTGCCCACCCCACCCTCCTAAGGAGCAGGTAGTCGATAAAATGCATTGAGAAAAATCTGAGGCATTAAGGCTTTCTTATTTTTAATGACAGAACAGTCTTTTGTCTACAAATTTCTCTTATTAATATCATTCTTTACCTGTGTACCCTATATGATGTGGATTTGGGGGGGGGGGTGGAATGGAGTGTTTATTTTGCTTTTCAATGATCAGAGCCAAGTATTCTAACTATCTCAAGTCTTTTCAAGAATTTCTCAGGCTACGTCAAGAAATACTACATTTATATACACACACGTTACTACCTGTGTGTGTGTGTGTGTGTGCCTTAATGCCTTAAAGTACCTGTTGCTTCTAAGTAAACTTGAATTTTACCCGGGACATCCCAAACCCTTTTAAACTCTTTGAAACTCTTTGAAAACCGGAAGCTTCCAGTACCCTTTTTAGTCCATCAGGCCACACCCAGATTAAGTAATGACACTCACAATGTATAATTTTTAGGTCCAAGCCGTTCTTTCAGTTTCCTATATGCCCCAAATCCTGTTCTTTTAAGGAGAAATCTGTTGTAAGTTCAGACTTCTCTCCTTTCTTCCAGAATTTCACTCATCCTCTGCTGCTCTCCACTGTAGTACTTTCCATGCCATCATGCTCTGAAACCCTTGCCTATAAGTGTTTCCTGCTTTCCAGAATCATCTCCAGGCTCCCACGGGTCCCGGGAACCCCTCTGCTGTCCCAACCTTCAGCCATCCCAGCTGGCTCCCTGTTCTCCCCTAGCCTCCCCTCTTCCATATCACCCATTCATCAAAATCTTCCTCTGATCCAACATCTGTCTAATAAGGGGATGGGGTATAAGATGGGCTATTAACATTTAAAAATAAGTATCCTGCCCTCTCCCATCCAGAGACCTGATTTAGGATAGGTGAGGAGTGTCATAATTCCAGCATCCCCTGAGTGAACACTGTAACAACCCCTCAAATGTTCTACCGCGGAGAATAAAACTTGCCTCTTCAAAATACAGAAGTACATCCTTTCATTAATTCTAAAACATGCGTCACCACCACGCAAGGGGATCTCTGCTGAATATTAATCTCTACAGAGAAAATGTTTCGCATTCTTGCTTGTGATGTTCATCTTGCTGTGGGTAACCTATTTAAAGGGTTGAATCTATCGTTCCCAGACCATGAACCCCCATTACATTCAACAAGAATCCCAGGAGCAAGTTGGAAAACAGACTTTGACCTTTTAAAATGTTTTGAAAGAGCACCCCCTCCCAACCACCAGTTTCCCCATTTTATTCAGCAGATTCCATCGGTGCCTTCTGGTCGGTCTCCCCCACTCCACACACCCGGCCGCGCCCACGGACAGGTTTTAGAAGCCTGTGTTCCAAATTAACAACTTAGCAGCTGGAGATGATGCTCACAGTTTCCAGCAGTTTCAGATGTAGGGAAGCAGTTTTTCTTGAGTTCTGGCAGGGGACGTTAAATCTCCTAAAACACTGATCAGATACGAGTAAGGGGACAATATATAAATTGTCACGGGAAATTCTATTATCAAGACTTGATTCTATCACTAACGTGCTCTGCAAAGCCATCGGTGGGGGACTGCACTCTGGGTCCTATGGCGTCCCAGCCACCACTGTGAAACAGGGATGGGGGCCCCTACCAAACGCAGTCTGCGATGATGGCAATTTGTCCTAAGAAGGGACTGCTGCACATTTCTTTCTACTCCAATGCCACAAAATCCTCCTAGAATCGGAAGCCAGAAGCAGTAACAGGGATTGTTACTTGGGACCTGCCTGATACAAGGCCAGCTCTTATATAAATGCAGTGAGAACAGGTACTTGCAGGTATGTGTGGAACCTATCAGTAATTCCAATGGTGCCAAGACTGTCCTCCCCATGACCGCTACTTAATTTGTCATTAATGACTATGAGTAAACAGTGGATTTGTTTTGTATTTGCTGTTGTTCCATTGGCTGTCCTAAACTTTGGGCCCGAAATTCCAACCATTAACAATCCCTTTGGGTTTCATTACCGGTGGCCATTGTTCAGGTTACAGATGCTCTCAAGGTGAGTAACGCATTGCACAGACAGGCTCATACTCTTCGTAGGGATTAGGTTTTGCCCCAGTCGTTTAGCGAGGGCCAGGTGGATCGGCACACATGAAGGTTCTAGCAGAGTCAACTCTGAGCAAATAATGGCCTGTTGCAGGTGCCAGTAGCCGCTGAGGCCCACGCGGGACAGGGCATGAAGAAGGTGATGGAGGAAAATGGAGGGCTCGGAATCTGGATCGGGTCACGTCACCTGGGCTACTTTTCCTGGATCCTCCCGCCCCCTCCTTTCCTTTCTGTCCCCACTTCAAGGGACACCACCAGCCGAGGCAGGAAGGACATAAGAATGTCAGCCTCCTGCAGAATGACACCAACCAAGGATTAGGGTTCAACCCGACCCCACCCGTGTGGTTCCCACTCCTATGCTTTGAGGCCACAAGGCAACAAGAC
Organism: Herpailurus yagouaroundi; assembly: GCF_014898765.1. Lineage (NCBI taxonomy): Eukaryota > Metazoa > Chordata > Mammalia > Carnivora > Felidae > Herpailurus > Herpailurus yagouaroundi. Next base: position 2,784,911 of record NW_024412700.1, on the reverse strand, counting down.
CTGGAACCTGAAATAAAAACATTTCAGCTTTCCAAACGACCTCTGAACCAAGAATACATGATCTCCACACAACATCTTTTACTTTTTTTGTTGTTGTTGTTAATGTTTAGTTTTGGGAGAAAGAGAGAGAGGGAGAGCGAGCAAGTGGGGGAGGAGCAGAGAGAGGGGGACAGAGGATCCAAAACAGGCTTTGCACTGACAGCACAGAGCCCGACATGGGGCTTGACCCCACGAACCGTGAGATCATGACCTGAGCTGAAGTCAGACGCTCACCGGACTGAGCCACCAAGGCGCCCCCACGTAATACCTTTTTAAAGCAAGGGCTTCAAACAACCGTCCATCTCCACACGCTTATAGAGACTCGCTTCCTCCGCAAATTTGAGTCTTTCCCTGAACTTTCAGTCTGGATAAACGGACTCCTTCTGCCCTTTCTCACGAGAGCGGGTGAAAGATGTCCATCACGAAACCAAATCAATTAATGCCAAACACAGGCACAGCTCATCTCCATAAGGGATAATAATGCCACTATTCCCGCTGAGACAGACACATGGTAACTGTTCGTGACTATCAGTGACCGGCATCCAACAGGCCTGCTGCAGCTGACGGTGTTCTGGTGAAAGTTCATGGGAAGCAACCTCCCACCCTCAAACTTCCCCAGATTTTCTCCAGGGAGCGTTTGAAGGTCTTGGCTAAGCATTCCGTGGTAACTCCAGGATTGAAAGGGAGGGACTAAGTTCAATGCAATGTAAGTATCACATAATAAAATGTGTTTACTGCCAGGGAAAGCCTTTTTCAGAGAGAAATGTCAGCCGCATTCTGTTTGTTTTGAATTTGGGCTTTGCATACAGCCGATCTGGGATTGTTTGGGTTTTCACTAGGCCTCTTGAGTGACACTAGCTTATTGACTTCTTTTAAAAAATTTTTTTAAACATTTATTCATTTTGGAGAGACAGAGTGTGAGCGGGGGAGGGGCAGAGAGAGAAGGAGACACAGAATCCGAAACAGGCTCCAGGCTCTGAGTTGTCAGCACACAGCCCAACGCGGGGCTCGAACTCATGGACCGCAAGCTCATGACCTGAGTCGCAGTCAGAGGCATAACCAACGGAGCCACCTAGGTACCCCCGACTTGTTTTAATACATCACGTAACTTGCATCTCAGGAGATGGGAAATGCCCATAGACGCCCAAGCGCGACAGATTATGGCTCCAAGCTAGTCACTGCTTCTTTGTGACCCTGTTCTCTCCGGCGATGAGACTCAGTGTCCCGAGTCCTGAGTCTCCTCTAAGAAGAGCACCTACCAGCCCTCTTTCCTCTGCACAAAGACTTCACTGCTTCCCCCACCCCCCACCTGGCCACTCCCCCTCCTCGCCAGGACCCACCTGGAGATCCCTATACATCCTGTTCTGCACACACTCCCTCTAGGATGCCGAGGACTTCTGAGTTCTCCCCTTCACCCATCCACCCAACTGGCGGCCAGACTGTTTCTCTCTTTCTTCAGAGTGTCTTAAGTGACTTAGAGCATGAGCAGAAGAGCATTTAACTTACATCAGTAGGACTGCCACATCCACTGTCACTTGTTGAGTCGTGAAAGGACCACCTCGGAAGTAAGTCACGTTCGTACTCCCTAAAACTGAATCTTGTTTTTCTGGGTTTCCTTTTACTATTTCATTTTGATTTACCTTCTCTACAGATGTTTCGCACTGACTGTTCTTTTAACAGAGTTTCATAAAAAATTTAACTCTCGTGATGGCCAAAGCCAGTTCCTCCGTTTCAGTATCTGATTTTACTACTGAGATAAACATCAGGATCCAATGCAAAGAGCACCAGGCAGAAGATGTTAGAAGTCCGGCTCCTGGGTCATCGTTGTCTGTGTGCCCCTGGGCAAGTCTGTCCTCTCACAGAATTCCCAGCTCTGTGCATTTTAACGCTGCATCACAGAAGGTGTTGTTTATAAAATTTCATTCATTTCCGAAAACTCTCAGCAGTGGCATTGTTATTACAAATGTCTAGATAAATAATTTAACCTCTCAATCAACACTGGGTCCTGGGGCTCCTAATTTAATAGGAGAATAGACACATCCGGGCCATACATATGGGCTTGTGCAGCTCAGAGAAACGTGAAAAACAACGAAAAAATAGCTGTTACCCAGGAAGTGTTATGAGACAGCTGGTTTCCAGGTCTGCAGAAGACACAGAAGTGATGCAAGTTAACACAGAGCTAAAGATCCAAGTCGCCAAGAGAACGCAGAATATCTCCGTGTGAAAAGGGGTGTTTTGGGGATCTTTTAAGGAAAGGCATATTCTCATTTATTTGTGAGATTCCTGAGCCCAACAGGTGGGCCTGATATTGGGGTGCATTCCTGAGGTCTTTTCCAAATCTGTGACCTTGTGGCACGTGAGGCCGGCAATGTGTGTGTGTGTGTGTGTGTGTGTGTGTGTGTGTGTATGTGCGCGTGCATGCAGTCATATCCACACACAACACAGATACCGAATCTGCCACTAAAAACGTACCCCTGCTCAATATTTTCAGCGAAAATGTTTCCTGGTTCACTGGAAGCGTGGAGAATTAATCTTTCTGTCTTTTCTTACTCTCAGCAGTATTACTGATCACTGCCTTTCAATTTTAAGTCATTTGAAACGAAGACAGTATACTTTACAATAAATTTGTGCTTTTACTTAAGGGGAAAAAAATCCTTAATTTGGTTCTCTAAGGAAGGATTTAGTTCGTTTGAGAGAATACAGTAAATTGTAGCCAAATCAGCCTCCGCTTTCTCTACCTCACCTGTGAGGTTTCGCTCTGGGCACGTGCTACGGCAGAACGCTGGCCAGCGTGGCTTTGGGTTTTACTGAGAAGCCTCTACCATCTGATTGGCTTCTGAGCCAAAGGGTGAAGTCAGCTCATTCAGCTTTCTGAATATTTTGTTTCCAAACACCTCTAGACTATTAATACTTTATTCGAAAATAAATACTGGCATATCCAAAGAGAAAGGGAAATGGTCTTCTAGAAGTCTATTCTCCATTTTATTCCAGTGTGTTTACACAGCATCTTAAAAAAACAACTCCACACATTCCTCTACTCTTAGTACATATTTTAGCAAGAAAAAGGAAGGAGGGAAATGGCAATCTCTAATGAATAGGTCAAATCATTTGGTTTCATATCTTCTCCTAGATTTATCGTTCATTAATTTCTACTTACCCTCAGCATACAAAGTCATTTCCTGCAGCCACCCACATGCCTGGCTTCTGACTACCAAGGCAGGTAAGACACTGTACCATACCTCTGTTAGTCTAAGAACTATTAGTCTATTGTAATAACAAAATTTTATTCTATTATTATTTTTCAATGTTTATTATTTTTGAAAGACGGAGTGCGAGCAGGGGAGGGGCAGAGAGACAGGAAGACACAGAATCCGACGCAGGCTCCAGGCTCTGAGCTGCCAGCATGTAGCCCAACGTGGGGCTCGAACTCATGAACTGCAAGATCGAGACCTGAACCAAAGTCAGGAGCTTAACCGACAGAGCCACCCAGGTGCCCCTAACCGAATTTTAAAGAGTATAGGACATACATATCAGGCTATAGAAAATCCAAATCCTCAGATGAATGCCTCCCAATATAAGAGGTAAGGTGTCAGGGCCCCAAAGTTTGGCAGGACGATTAAACGACTCCCAACCTAAAACCCAAAGCAAACCAAACCACAAACCAGCATCCATTTCTCTTTCTCTGTCTTGTAAAAAATGTTGTCTGTCTGTCCGGGCCTCCCTATTAACCCCCAGCCACCTGGGGATGGGGCTATCCCCTCAATAAAGAATGGGAGAACTCATTCAGAGCTCTGCAGTCTGAGCACACAGAATAGAGTTTAAATGTCTTTTAAAAATTGACAAACGGTGGAGGAAGAGGAAACAGTCTTCATGACTAAGGATTTTATTTACCTCTTTGTGTTTTGAGCACTTTGGTAAGATTTAAGCCAACGTCCCCTAAAGGTGCATTAATTTTAGACATGAGATCTTTTCTCCATCCTGTCTTACTTCTCCCACCCTGGTCCTGCCGCTGACCCTCAATGTGTTCTGCCTCACAGGCTGGGCACTGTGTCCTTCTGAGGGTCAAGAAGATGCCACCGAGAATGGAGGGGGACCTCCTGACCACTCCCTGCGGTCACAGCCGCCTCTGTCCTCAGCACTCTGCCCAACCACAGCTTCCACCATGGCCCCAGGTACAAGGATGTGGGGTTTCCAATGATCAAAAGGCACAAAATCAAACAAGACCTTGCCCACCCTCCAAAACCCGCACCCCAATGAACTATTTCCACTCTCCTGACATGTGGAGGTATTAGGGAAAATGAGAGTGACATTGTACAGGTGCACATGCCTTCTTCCACGTAACACGGACAGGGCTTCTGAGAGCCCGCCTTTGGGCTCAGCCCTAGGAGCAATGTGCTTTCTCCATAATTATTACCACAGTCCCATGGTCAGAAAGGCTACCCAAGTCCTCTCTGGAGCCTGCATGCCCAGGGCACATTTGGTTTATGCCTAGTGAGGAACGCTGTAATCAAAGGAAGCCCAGTTAGTCACGGGATGCTAATTGAGGGTGGACAGACTTCTTTCTGGAACAAGTATTGTGTAGAATGACTCAAAAGGAGGAGGGGTTGGTTGGGTTGGTGTCAACCTCCTGGCGTTCATGCTACAGTGATCATTAACCTTCACAGGAGCTCTCCCACCGAACGTGATTCTTACACTTCGGGATTTACACAGTCTTCTTCCCAGAAGAAATAAAATTGTGTTTAAGTTCTCCAGATGACGGTAATGATGATGATACCACTACTGAGGTGGTCTCTTTTTTTTTTTTTTAAATCAAAACATGGGTTTTGAGGAAACGACCCCAAAAATATAGATCCGAAGTTATCTCCATACCGCCTCTGAATAGTCATGATGAGACTATCACACACTGTCCCCAAAGAGGCTCTCTGCTTTCCTGAACTCCAGTGGGGTCTCCTTCCTTGGCCCCAATCCTAGCAAGCAGGAGCTAACAACACCCCTAAAATAAATACGGGAAATCAGCTTACGCTGCTGACTTACCAAGCTTGAGCAAACTGCTCTGTGAATCTACTGGTGTCTCCCAGGATCTATTTTAATGATCTGCCTGAGGAGAACTAAGCAGTGATTAAAAGATAAGAGCCCTCACGATCTTCGAGAAGGGAGATGCAATATCTACATGAGTGGCAAGACACAGCGTGCAGGTTCCCCTTTACTCCGGAGACCGGGAGCCTCTGCAGATGGCGAGCCTCTTCAGGGCAGGGGGGAGTGGCCATCCTCTGCCATATGGGGACACCAGTGCATTCCTGGCCATCCTTGGCCAGCACTGGGAGCCCTGCTCCTTCTCACCTGGGGGTCCCACTAGGTCCCAGCTGGGCACCCTTCAGCCTCCCTAGCGGGCACAGGCTGCACTCTCTACATGCCCAGGATGAACAGCAATCTGCTCACCCCTTCAAGAAATACTTAAGGAGGAAAAGGGACACGGGTCTCAAAAGAAAAGTCCTTTAAACCGAGCTCCTCTGTCCTCTTGACTTGTGATAGAACCAAACCAAAGTCCTGCTGGAGGGTCAGAATACACTGAAATTTGGGGGGGGGGGGGTCTCACCCCCACCCCCCCCCCCCCCATTACAAAGTAGTGACCACTGACAAATGCATAATTAGGCAGCTGTGCAGGAGACAGGCCTTTGTCCAAAGGTCCCCGGGCATCAAGTTTAAGCCGCCAGATGCTTGCTCCCTGTGGCTGTGCATTATTGATAGACCCGGGGATCTTTCAAAAATAGCACTCAGGAGCCAGGGAGGCAGACCCCAGCGAGGCTCACTCGGCGCTGGCTTCACCTCCAGCCTCTTGCTCAGGTGAGGGCGGTCATCTCCAATATAAGCTCATTCAAGAAGCACAGGTTCCCCCCCTCCCGCGCACGCACACTCCAGAAAGCAGCATTACCTGTTCCTGCTGCTGCACGGATTTCCCTGAAGCATTGGTCTCCTTGGCTGTAGTCATGGTCCCCCGTCCAGGGCGCACACCGGCACAGGGGCAGGTGCGATCTGACGGCGAGTTCCGAGCCACCAGAGTCCAATCGGCGGGGAGGGGTGTGATTTAGTCCATGCTTCCGAAACCACACGGCTATTTTGGGGCGGGTGGGGGAGGGCGAGTGGGTAGACCAGCCTAGTTTTCTCTTTAAATGCAAGGAGCAGAGAGCGGATCCGAACAGGGGAGATGCTGCGGCTCAGCGGGGCTTCTCCAATTAGCAACAGCCTCCGCAATCGCCACAGAAACAATGGTAACTGCTTAGCAACCGGCAAGTGGCGGCGCGGTGCAGGAAGGGGACCCGAGTGATGCGCGCTGCTCCCGCCCGCCTCCCGCCTCCCGCCTCCCGCTGCGCATGGCGCATGCTCCGCCACGGCTCGGCTGGGGAGGGGGCCTGGGGGCGGGGAGGGGGCCGGGACCGAGAGCGCCGGGAGGAGGGGGCTCCGGGGGAGGAAGGCGGAGGTTGGGGGGGGGGGGCGGGGGGGGAGGGAGGAGGGGAGCCCGGGGAGGAGCCCGGTGAGTAGATTGGAGAGGGGGCGGCAGGGGTGGGGAGGGGCGCCAGGGAGGGAGCTGAGAGGGGGAGGGGGCGCGGTGGGGGTGGGAAAAAGGGAGCTCTGGGGAGGAAAGGGAGACTGGGGAAGGGGCGCAGGGTGGGGGAGGGAGGAAAGGAGCCCCGGGAGGAGCGGGGCGAGTAGACTGGAGAGGGAGCTTAGGGGGTGAGGAGGGGGTGCCCCGGGAGGAGAGGGGCAAGGAAAGTGGAGAGGGGGCCCCAGGGGTAAAGGGGCGTCAGGGTGGGAAGAAGGGGCTGGGGAGGGGGACCCAGGCGGGGGCGCGGTGCCCTGGCCCCGGGCACTGTCACCGCGCTCACTGCCAGGCCTGGGGGTGGCCGAGCCTGTGCCCCCACAGCAGTGCTCCCAGACAGGCAGGTCACACCCTGACGGGGGAGGGGGGGCACGGAGGGGGCACGAGGGAGAAGGTCTTTGTCTCTCCTTTGTGCCAAGTGCCCGGCGCGTTTGAGGAGGCAGATGGGCAGTGGGCTCCAAGGAGTGGCATCTTTTCTGTTTGCCCAGTGGGTTCTGCTAAAATGCTAGATGTGGAAAGGGGGCCCTTCATTTTCCTTCACGGTCAGAAAACTTCCTAGGTTTCTCCTTTTTACTTAGTCTCCTGTTTCTCTTTGAAAATCAACCAGAACCTCAAGGGTGTCTGTCAGTTAAAAGAAAAAAAAAAAAAAAAAAAAAGGAAAAAAAGCATCTGGGGTGACCTTATAGGAGCAAGGCTCCCTGCTGAGTCCTGAGCTCAAGGAGAAGGCAGGACAGAGATGGCCATGGTGTTGGCCCTGCCTGGTTTCTAGGAGCACTGACTGTGGGTCCTGCTGCTGCAGCCCCCGGACCCCTACCCCCGGGGAGGGGAGGGACGAGTTGGCTGGGAGAGGAGAGACACAAGGTGTGCAGAGCTGAGGAGCTCTGAGTAAAGCTTGATTAGCCACTAGTTTGCAGGGGGGAGTGCCTCCTGGCCTTCCAGAAACACAGACCAACTCGGTGCACGGGGGCCTTCTGCTGCCCTTGTGTGTGTGAACAGTGCCCTCTGTGAACACTTCCCTAACTCCTAGCTTCAGGCTGCCGCAGGCCCCCATGGCACGGGAAGCCACCCCTCCAGGCGGCACCAACAAACACGCCCAAGAAGAAAGTCCTTCTGGCTGGCCGCGCATCCTTCCTTCCAGAGAGAAAGGCAGAGTAGATCCGTTTCCCTTGAAAAGCTGTAAAATGGCAGACTTTCCCTTGTTCAGGTCCTTCCCAGTGCCCCTGACCACCAGTCATTTTCCAAAAGCAAACACGCTTGCAAGATCCGACGCACTGGGTCCTTCTTCACAGATGACGGATGAATCTAGATCACGGCGGAGTTGCCTGGCCACCTCTGCCACAGCCTGAACTTCGTTCTGGGGGAAGTGTTTGCTTGGCATCGATTCTAAGACATCGAGCTAGGCAGCTGCAGTTTGCGTGGTTTGTCCGAGAATAAATTAAAAAAAAAGGAAAACCCCACGTAAACCGCTGGTCACACAATAGGGGTCTGGTTAGTGTGTGTTGCTTTTGGTCCAGGCCTCCCCACGGGACAGGGTGGGAACAGCAAAGTCGTGGATCCGTGGCGTCCTCCTCTGTGTGGCCCCACTACCGGGGGTCTGCACACGAATTACTACCACTCCCGGCCGCGAGGATTGTGCCAAGCCACGCAGACTCTCAGGGGGACCTTCATACGGCCCCAGGCTCATCCATGGATGGCCCCGTGCGGTCACACCCCTAGGCCTCAGGGAGTCACTGCAAACCCGCCCTTGGGACCCCAGCCGCGAAGACCCAGGAAGAAGGGCTGAACAGTGAGGCGAGCAGCTGCTACCCACGTTACCTGCCACGTGCCTGGACCACAGGGACCTGGGGGACTCGGGGGCAAGGGAAGCGACTGGCCAGGCCTGGACCACGGCGGCCTCGGCTGCAAAATACCCCGGGCACTATCTCGGTCTTATTCCCGAGTACCTCAGGGCTGGTCTGTCCTCCTGTTTCCTCCCGAATGAAACTCCTGAGGGGGCTCAAATCCTACCCCAGCATCTGAGAGGAGCTGTGGCTAACCCCGGGAGGCCAGGACCACCAGCAGGACAGGTGGTAGCCCGGGGTGCTGGGTGCTGGTGGTAGGGAAGGGCGGGAGGCCCCTCGGGTGTTTCCTTTGCACTTCTCAGCCAAGACCCTCCGTATTACCCTACATCTAAAATGAATGTGGCTGTTAACGACAGTTCCCCACGTTTGCGGGATTATACCTGATCCCCGAAAGGGGTCTCCGGCTGACTTCAGATCGTGAGGTCACGTGAGCGCTCGCCTGGCCAGCCCTCCCACCCACCACGACCCCCGTTCATCACCCCTGTTCTCAGGAGCCGCCGGGTAGAAAGGTCTGAGAATCACCAGTGGACGGCCAGGCCAGGCCAGGTCGTGCCACTCACACCCTCTCCGTGGATTTTCTGGCGCCATGTCCCCCAGGTGGCTGACTTTTCTGCACACTCGACGTGACTGCTTTTAAAAGAGAAAGGTCGGGTTCTCCCGCCAAGCAAACGCGACAACACGGATGAACCTGGACGGCCTTCCTCTTGAGTGAGCCACGCAGGAGAAATACTGCGTGATCCCACTTAGAGGAGATGCCAAACTCCTGGGAGCAGAGGAGAGGATGGTGATGGCCAGGCCCGAGGCAGGGAAACAGGAGTGGATGCGGATGAAACGTCTGTTAGGAGCGACGGAGAAGTTCTGGAGAGGAGCATATGACACCGGGCCCGTAGAAGACAACGCTGCACGGCTCACTCAGTCTGTTAGGAGTCGATCTCGTGTTAAATGTTCTTACCACAAGAGCAATCTTAAAACCAGGGAGGAAGGGCTGCATTTATTTTATCACCACTTAAACATTCATCATTATCCCTCCGGGGCACAAGCACCGTGGTGCCCACGTTAATCCTTCAGCTGCAAGTGGGTGCGCCTCACTCCAGATCTGGGGAGCCATCTCCAGGGGGAATCCAATCAGATTCTCCTGGGCATTATCAGCGCTGCCTTCTGAACTCCTCCCTCAGAGGGGCGCCTGGGTGGGTCCATCGGTTAAGCATCCGGCTTCTGCTCAAGTCATGATCTCACGGTTCGTGAGCTCGAGCCCCGCGTCCGGCTCTGTGCTGACAGCTAGGAGCCTGGGTCCTGCTTCCAATTCTGTGTCTCCCTCTCTCTCTGCCCCTCCCCTGCTCATGCTCTGTCTCTCTCTCAAAAATAAATAAACATTAAAAATGTTAAAAAATAAATTAAAATAAACTGCTCCATCAGAGAGAAAGCTATCAACCAGCGAATACCGGGGGGGGGGGGGTGCAGACCCCACCCCTCAACAAAAGGAATTTATAGACACATTTCTGGAAAGCGCCAGGAATAAATACCATGGCTTCCAAATTCTAGAGACTGTGGAAAGGACACCTCGGAGAAGAGTCAGGGTGACTCAAGCAGGAACAGGGGCGCCCCCCAAAACCGCATCCTCCAAACTCCTTCCCTGTGCTTTCCTCGATGAAGGTTTACTTGAGGTCACACATACTCAGCAAGGGGACAGTGCTTACCTGCCCCCGCTAACAATGACAGCAGCATGTGGTACTGTGCTCAACGCGGTATGTCCCCCAAGCAGGGGAACCCCTGCTTCCCCTACTTTATAAAAGGAAATTGATATTTCGAGAATTGAAATCTGAAACCCACGGTTACCCAGAGAGCAAGGAACCAAGCCAGAATGTGAACCTCGGCAGTTCAGGTTCTGGACCCCCATACTGCACTGCCTTGAATGCCTGAATAGACTATTAAAAACGTTTAAATAGTCTAGGGGCGCCTGGGTGGCTCAGTGGGTTGGGCGTCTGACTTCGGCTCAGGTCATGATCATGGTCCGTGGGTTCAAGCCCCGCGTCGGGCTACGTGCAGACAGCTCGGAGCCTGGAGCCTGCTTCGGATTCTGTGTCTCCCTCTCTCTGAGCCCCTCCTCCGCCTGTGCTCTGTCTCTCCCTGTCTCTCAAAAATAAATAAACGTAAAAAAAATATGTAAATAGTCTATGTGCCAGGAATGACCCTGAGGATTTTATATATATATAATCTTCATTAACCCTTAAAAAATCTCTGCTTTAGTTTGCTAGGACCACAACAGAGCACGATGGATGGAGGGCTTCCACAGCAGAGATTTATTCTCTCATTTCTGGATGCCAGAAGTCCAAGGTCAAGGCATTGGTTCCTCCTGAGGCCTCCCTCCTTGGCTTATAGATGGCCCTTTGGCCCGTGCCCTCACGTGGTCCCTCTGTGTGTGTGTCTGTGTCTAAATCTCCTCTTCTTATAAGGACACGAGTCAGAATGGCTTCAGGCCCACCCAGTGACCCCACTGTACCTTGCTCACCTCTTCAAAGACCCCACCTCCAAACACGTTCTGAGGTCCTGCCTGTTAGGGATGAACACACGGATGGAGGGGGACACGATTGTAACACTATTAGCTCCTTTTTTACGTATGAGGAAATGGAGGCTTCAAATGATTACTACGTTCCTCCCAAATCATGTAGGCAGCAGTACGTGGCAGGGTTGGCATTTAGATCCAGTTCTGTTCCATCAAAGCCCGTGGCTGCGCATGCATACCGCGTGCACGCGCACACGCTCCCCGCGCCTCTTCAAACACCTGCCGAGTGCTCGGGCAGGAGCGGCTTCCCGAAACTCTCCAAAGGAGAGGAAGGCTTCTGATCGCCCCAGCTCCTGCTGAGTCGCTAAATGGGTCTCGCTAAGGCCTTACTCTGGGCGACTCCCCCCTGCTTTGGTGTCGAGAAAGATCCCACTTCAAGCCACGCAAGAGCTTACGAGGAGCATCTCGGGCTTTGGGAGGTCAGGCTGCACCCAGCCAGGACTAGGCCGGCGCCTGTTCTCGGCCAAGCCGACTCTTCCCTGGAGCCTGGCGGAACACACGCCAGGCCTGGCAGCCAATGGGGACTCGACCAGCTGCCGGTCCTGCCGTGTTACTCCCTCCGTGCCCACCCACCCTGCTGCCCGGAGCTGCTGGAAATCTCTCGTGTCTGCAATCAGCCTCACCGAACGGACCCGAGCCCGATCAGCCCTTTGCAGGTGCATCTGGCGAGAGGCTGCTTCACGCGGGCGCACACCGATTTCGCCTCCTCCTCTCCCCGCCCCGGGTGTGTCCGGCTGGGGCGCTGGCACAGGCTCAGCTACTTAACTTTGTTTGCAGACTCGCAGGCCAGGATCCCCTGCAGCTTGATGTGAGCTCCCACTCCTCGGATTTCCGCTCGCCTTGGCCCAGAGCCCATCAGCCACAACAGCTTTGCGTCAAGAACATCGGATCTGCAAGGCTTTACCGAGCCTCTACTATGTGTGGACGGCAAACCCACCCACTGGAACAGACGCACTGGCCTACACGCTGCTGTAAGGTGGGGATCAGGATGTCTTTAGAATCTGGGAAGATTCTGAACTTTGCAGCATTAACCATCTGCAAGAGAAGCTACTTCTAACGTACAGTTCCCTGAAAATAAAAAATACGGGCAACAAGGCAAGATTCCCTGGAGAGCCAGGCTGAGATCCAAAGAAGCAATTTGGAGGTAAATAAATAAAAAGTAAATACTGAGCATTACCAAGGAGAAGGAGAATGTGGATAAGTTTCCTAAAGACTGGGTTCTGGGTTTCTCTAGATAAAAAGACCAGTAGGGTTTATATATATATATAAAATTATATAAATTTATATTTTATATATATAAATTTATATAAACTTATATTTTATATATAATATATATACATATATAATATATATAATACAAAACTTATATATTTGTCTTATTTATATATAATTAATATATTAATAATTAATACTATAAATAATATTTACATTATTTATGTATTAAGGAATTGGCTCACTCAGTGTGGGGGCTTGCACATCTGAAGTTTGCAGAACAGGCCAACGGCTGGAAACCCAGGAAAGAGCAGCCTGAGTCAAAGGCCATCTGGAGGTAGAATTCCCTCTTCCTCGGGGGAGGTCTGTCTTTTTCTTAATGACTTCAACTGATTGGATAAGGCCCACCCACATCATGGAGGGTAATCTGCTTTACTCAAAGTCTACTGCTTTAAATGTTAATCACATTCAGAAAAACAGACACAAAACCAATTTAAAAAGAAAAAAAGGAAAGAAAACAAAAACCATAGCGATACCTAGTTTGACCAAAAACTGCGTCCCATGACCCAGGCACGTTGGTTCATAAAATTAACGGTGACAGGCAATAAGTAGAAGTGATAGATAGTAGTATCTTAATATTCTCAATTTACTCTTCTCCTTCCCTTCCCCACCTTTCTACCTGGAATGCTTACCACAGTCTTGAGCCATGAGATCGAGACCATTGGTAGGATAAACCCTTGGGAAGGCGCCCAGAGACCCAAGGACCTTGTGAGAAGGAATAGCCATAGCGTCCCTGGCTGCTTACCTCCAAAACTTATATACAGGAAAGACAAATGGACTTCTCTCTTGGGTAAGTCACTGTTACTTTAGGTGTTCTGAATTCAAGTCAACACAGTACAAATTCCTCTTCTGTCTTCTCTGTTTTCCTCCTAATAGTTGCGCTAAGAGTGTCCCCATAGAATTACAGCCAATGAAATAAGGAAGGAACACTTACAGATCTGTCTCATTCTACATAGCAAAGATGGGTACTAGAGGTAGCAAATGGGTGAGCCTCTAAATCAGGGCCCGCATGCTATGGCCCGTGGGCCTAATGCAGTCCACTTCCTGTGCTTTAAGTACAGTTTTATTGGAATACAGCTGCGCCCATTTGCTTACATACTAGCTAGTATGATCCCTGGCCCGCAGTAACTCCGTTGCACGTCAACGAAAGGTGTGTGGATCCATTCAGAATCCCAAATTCAACAGGAAAAAACCTTCCAGGATCAAAGCAGACCAGCTCCACAACCCCCAGAAAGGAAAGATGATAGGAGAAGCCTAACGTGTTTCACTGTTGGCCTCAGCTCACCGCCCACCGGCCCGTCAGAGCCCATCTCCCGTCTTGTGGAGCCGACTGTCCCCACCACACCCCCAGTGCACATCCTACAGCACCCTCTCCAGATGCACAACGCTTTCACGGGACAGGGTTCGGTGCCCCAGAAGCAGGAGGCTCCTATGCATTTGAGGAATGCTGAAAGCATTCAAGTGGTCTGCCAAATCCATACCGCCATCACTTACGGTAAGTGCTCAAAAATATTTGTTTGGATAAATTAATAAGGTGGCAGAGTCCAAAGAGTCCAGTGATAACCTCATATCATATCTGAATGATCTTCACTTCTTTTCTCCCTAAAAGACGCTCCCCTCGCTGATCAGAAACCTTTACAAGATAAGGTCAGGCTAAGCGCTCTTCCTGGGGACTGAGGCCACTGTCTCCAGCTGCCTGGGAAGTCAACAGCTCTGTGTTTACTGAGAAATTATTATGTGCTAAGTCAGGAAATCTGTCTTCATGGCCTCACAGGAGAGGGAAACTTGTAGCAGATAAATGCCTTTTGGTCCTGCCTTAGGAAGTACAAGGAGAAAGGCAGCAGGGAGTAGAGGTGTCCGACTCGTGTGAGGGGCTATGTAGAATTTACTGGATGCACTCCAGGCAATGCTAAGCAGTGATCAGAAGCAAGATAATGTGTCTACACAGAGTCGCACGGGTGGATGGTAAATGCAGTGCTTAAGGCAAAAAAGTCAGAAATACCCATATTTACACATGTAGACATACATGTGTGAGTATACATTTACCTAAACATAGATGTACACAAAACAGATGTATGCATGTATAAATAAACCAAAACCTTATAACAAATAAAAAATGCATTCCTACAAAACATGTGTTTTGCAAAAACACATACAAACTACAAGTTGCCCATCAAACAAAACATAAGGCTTGCTGATGGCAGGGAGGGAAGAGAGTAGATGACAAGCTCAGTCGGGAAAAAGAAAGGACAGAAGGGAGGCAGAAAGGGGGGGAGGAAGCATGGAGAAAAGGAAAAGAAGGAAGAAGGAAGCAAGAGGGTGGGTTTTGCTTGACCCGCGGATGACAACGTGCCACAGACTTCCCTCCGCACCTCTCAGTCCCCTCACCTGTGAACAAGATGGAGAAAGTCCAAACAAAAATGCTCTGTCACCCTGCGTGGTCACCTGTACCATGGGATGTGACCCTCACAACGGCGCCTTCATTCCTTAATGACAGGTAAGGAGCCAGGCTGCAGGGGAAGGACCGTTTGGCCAAGGCCGCGCGGAATGTGCTCTGACTACTGCGCCCGGGGTGAGCCCACCCTGGAGCCTCCCCGCCGGGCAGGAGCACCACACTCTCCAAATTACGTGTTCCCGAAGCTACCTGCCAGCTGGAAGGTTCCACGCTGTGAGTCCAGGTAGATGTTCCAAGGTTGGCCATCCAGTTTCTGAAAACCACTATCATGCGAAAGGGCTTTTAAACCAGCTCACATTTATGTCCGCACCCTGGCTCTCATTTGTTTACTTTTTTTAAATGCACAGAATTTACTTATTATGTGCCATGTTGTCCTCTAAATCCTTTCAACCTATAGGCTTTGTTTTTCTCCAAGATGGCACGTTTCTTTTCCGTCTCTTCCCTCCCCTGCCCCTTCCTTTCCTCACCCTTATCGGTGCAGCCTCAGTTCAACAATGCACTCAGGGTGTGATGTTTGGGAAACTCTGCTTTAAACTTTCCATGTTTCATCCCAAAGTAGCTTAATTTCATTCAAGTTGCCTTGCCCGTCACGCCTCCCCTGAACCATCCCACGGCTTTAAACTCAGCCGCAGAGCCAGGGCGCTCTGGAACCCGGCAGGTGGACCACACGCGCTGGCCGGTGATGCTCAGCACGGCCTGTGTCTTCTCAGGCACCTCGTGTGCCAGGATGACCTTGGCAACGGCGGCTCGACAGATGCCTTGTTTATGGTTTCTAATGACCCCCGCTGAAATTTCTGGGGCTGTTCACGCAGCCCTAGTCTGGCGCCAGCTGTGGAACAAGCTATCGTGTTGCTGGGGGAACATATGGCCACTCAGGTATTTCTGCCCGCACACTGTCTTCAGTGTTGTTTCAGGAAAGAGATACCCAAAGGAGGCCCCTGGATGATCCTGGTGTGGGTTTCACATCCTGCCTGGTTTCCCGGAACCTCTGCTCACCTCCCTGCCTCCTGGCCTGGGCCTGGCTCTTTGGGAGGAATGGGAGAACTTGTCTGATGTAAAAATGTCCCTGCTCCCCAGACCTTTCAGGGCTCGTGCTTCATTTCCAACACTAAATAAATAAATTAGGAGACCCGTGCAGAAGGTTTCCAGAAAAGGATGAGCCAATGAAATCCCTGTTGTCCAACACTTTGCACAAACACCTCTGAGTTGACTTTGGGGATGGGTGTCAGTGACATTCAAGTGGGCCACATAAAATTGGAGAGACATGTCAACAATGGCAAGCTAAGACACCTGGTACTTTCTCTCGGAAGGCATCATCAAAGCAAGGACATTAACAAAGGACAAAGAAACCACGTCCTCCACCCGGGCACGGGTGCCAGCTCTACCCCTCACCCTCCTCTCCTTAAACGCCAGGCTCAAATGCCACCCCCTACCTCCCCGTGGACTCTGTCCTTTGCCCCACTGCTCTCCCATCACACACGTTACATGTCTCACGTCTGTGTATAGTCCTTGCTGCCTCATAGAGTCACCGTCCACTTCCCTGGCATGCCCAGCCCCACCGTGAGTTTCTCCTCGGCAGGGCCAAGGCAATGTGACGTTCCGCTCTCAGTTTAAGGGACGGCTTTGAGGCCAGAATTGTGTGTGTGAATCCCACATCTGTTCATTTGCTGGCTTTGTGCAAGCCACTGATTCCAGATTCCAGCTGTGAAAAGGACACGGTAGTCGGTGGCTTGTAGAATGCTGTCAGAATGAAATCAGATAAACTCAAACCAATGGACAGAGTTCGCTCTCAATAAACGGTTCGTCTCATTGCCAGACTGAGAGCTCTGGGAGGTCAAGTCTGTTCCTCCCTGAATTCTCAGTGCTCAGCACACAGAAGATGGCAGGATAATGAGTGTGTTGGGGACAGAACGTGTGTGAAAGCTGAGCAGCACCTCTATCAAAATCAGGGGGACCAGAGTCTCTCTCTGCACGATGCACCGAGAGAGGTCACAACCAGGTCATTCATTTCCGGAGCTCATTACGGACAAAGAAGTGTAGGCAGACGTGTGCACTTGGAGTGGAGCCTTAACGGGGCAATGTGGTCACAGGAGGAGTAACGGAGGGATGGAAACACGAGACGGAAACCAGGCATGGAGGCTGCCCGGGGAGCACAGGGCAAACCAAGGAAAGAGTGCAGGAAGGACTGACCAGCCCGAGGAATCCTCCCACATGCCGCCAAGATGCAGGAGCTACAAGGAGAGCCTTCTAGAAGTCGGGGCTCCGTGCCCATCCCACCCGTGTTCTACATCCGGCCAGAGCGCCTCTGCCTCCCTCTCCTTGGCCAGAGTTGCGTCTCATTGGATGGAGCTGTGCGACTTCAAACACAGGGCCCACGGAGTCCACCCTGCGGACGGCCGCCTTTCAAGAAGGCAGGATGAAAAGCCGGGCCACTGGCCACTAAAGAGAGGAAAACTTCTGACATTTCAGAAATCAAAGAGGAAACACGCGAGGAAGATATGTTTCATCAATTCACCAGACAGGCATAAAAGGTTGCATGTGCCTTATTATGTCTTTTTTAAGAGTCTCTTTTGCTAAAAATTAGAGCTACGTGAAAGTCCTTAAGAATCAGGGCCCAGCCTGTGTGAGAGAGCACTGGCAGGTCCCACCCGTCCCGGCCTCCATCCTGTTCATGTTCACCCGACGACCTCTCTTGGGGTCATGCGTTCGGGCCCCTCGGAGGTTAACAAATGCACCTTAGAAATGCTCACCAAGGCCAGGATGCGGGGGGGAGGGAGACCTGTTCTGGGCCCCCGTGAATCTGTTAGAGAGAACACATCTTTCCTTTTCCTGACACCCGGGTGGTACCACAAGACGTGATTACAGGTCAGCTGCCAGGTGCCTGCGAACCCTCTGATCTCACGACACTGACTGCACCTTTCCTCACGTGCCCTCACTCTACACAACCTGGACTTGTGGAGAGGAAGCAGTCACCGTGGACCCACCCCCCCGCCCCCCCGTCAGTAAGTTCGCCTGAACAAAACTCTGCGTAAACACTACAGACTGGCCTCCTTTGTTTTCCAGTCTCAAAGCGCCTTCCCAGTCTGGGGGATACTTTACTGTCCTTCCCCCGCCTTCTAACACTGTCAAATAACAATAAAAACATCTATGTGAAGTAATAGATAAGGTATGGAAGGGGAAGTCAGATCGCCACCAACCCCCATGAGAAATGGAAAAGATACCTTGGTGGAAAACCCAAAGCGGCCAGATGAAGACAGTAGCCGTCCTAAGATGAAATTAACTTATTCTACCACTTCGTGTGTCAACCAGCATTAATAGAGCAGAATAAAATTAAAAAACAAAAAAAAAAACAAAAAACAACCCAAGTAGATAGAACTCTTCGTAGGGGTATCATCATTTTATGAAACTTTGGTGAAATATTACAAAGCTACTGCTCTAAATTCCGTGAAAAGTCTAAAGAGAAATTGTGTGTGTGCGCACCATTCCAACACGTTTCTCTCCTTCCTGAGAACACACCACACCCTTGCTTCTCCAGAAAGCCTTTGGGAGCTGAGGCCAGAGCGGCTCCTAGGCGGATATAACACTCAGTAACTCCCCATTTCCAACACGTCCATTTATAAAATACACCACAGCAGGGTCTTCATGCGATAGAAAAAAGCACACCCGAAATGAATTAGCAGCCACGATCGAATGTGTCTCCTACAAAGGCGCTCAGATGAATACAGGCAAAGAAAGACTGTCCTTGGAAGGATCATAAACAGGACAGGAGTCTGGTTTGAGTCGCATCTCAGATGGATGCAAGACCAACCCTACAACATGACTGATGATTTCTCAAAGCCCATCCTGAGTAGGGTAATGGGCAGAAAAAACCACAATGGATACGGTAAAAGTTGTGGGGGGGACCACAAAGGATCCAATTTTGATGTATTTTCTTCATCAAGGCTTCAAAATCATAATTGTGTTTTCATCCTTTGAATGGTTGGGATCCTTCACACTATAACGGATACAGCTGATATAAGACATAAGACAACCCTGGTCTCTCCATGAACTTTGTACTGATATTCCGTCAATGGATCAAATTAATACACCTGCCCTAAACAGGAACTTGAAGAAATTCAGGACAATAACTTTTGGATTCAGGGCTACTTCCTCCTTTACCCTCTTCCGCAGCTTTCAGAAATGCTCCTTGCCCCTCAAATGAAGTATGGTCTTCCAGTGTGTATAGAATTTTGCCGGGCCTCTGAAAAGGGATGGGGTCAACGCATCCGCTGATACTGGAGTATGAAGGATGGAGTATGTCTCCTTTCGTGGAGCGTTTACGTTCTTGTTGAGAACACCTCACTGTCCATCACTACGTTGGTTCTGGATGGGTATCCCTCTTAGGCTGAGGCAGGAATACCATGGCGTGGGTGATTGGACTGAATCTGTGATCCCGTCAACAGCCAGCCAATCTGTGGCCATCAATTCCACAGCAAGGGATGAGTCAGGCCAATCCAATTCTCCCTTTCAGCGACCTGAACTCAGAAGAATCAAGGGTCTGCTAGCGGTGAGGGGTCAGCCCGAAGCTGGAGGATGGGGAGTGGGCAGAGCCGAGGCTATAGCGAAACAACTGCTGTGAAGCTGCTAGGATGCCTAGCCCAAGGAGAGGTAGAAAGCATAAAGAATGAGCGAGTGTGGAGCACAGCGGGGAACAGGAAAGAAGAAAGCAAGCTCTTATGCCTGGAGCAGCTGGATCCTGGAATGGCCTTGGTTTGTGGCAACTTCCCCGCTCTGGTCCGTAATTTAGAATTTACGCAAAGTCAGAGGCCTCCTCTCAAGACCAGGCTACTCTGTAATTTAGAATTTACGCAAAGTCAGAGGCCTCCTCTCAAGACCAGGCTACTCTGCAACCCAGTGTTTGGGGGCAGTGAGGGGCAGGTCAAAGGTGCCAATACAGATGAACGCCCGAGGCTCCCAAGGTGAGTCTGCATCTCAGTGATCCTATCGCTCTGGGGGTGGGGTGGGGGAGGTGGAACTCATACAGGAGGTCTCTGGGGGAAATGACTGTAAACTGGTTCAGGTTCTGAAGCCCAGCACTATTTTCCACTCGCTGAGTTTTGGCTCCACTTAAAAACAGGAGATTGTTGGGGCACCTGGGAGGCTCAGCTGGTTGAGCATCTGACTCTTGGTTTTGGCTCAGGTCACGACTGCACAGTTTTGAGATCGAGCCCCACATTGGGCTCTGTGCTGACGGCTCAGAGCCTGCTTGGGATTCTCTCTCTCCCTCTCTCCCTCTCTCCGCCCCACCCCTGCTTGTACTCTCTGTCTCTCTCAAAATAAGTAAATAAACATATGGGGGAAAAAACAAGAAATTGTTACTAGATCCCTGGTTGGGCACCATTTTTTTTTTTTTTTGTCTCTCACTTAATTCCCAGACATTTATTGAGCATCACTATATGCTAGGTCCTGTGTAGACACTGGGGGAAGAAAAATCACAACCCCTGGCTTTGAAGGACTCTGAGGCTCATGGAAGACAGAGAGACCAACAGAATATCCAGATGGACATGGAGGCAAGGGTGTCTGGCAGGAGCAAGGGACCTGTGGTTCTAGAAAGGATTTTGTAAGAAGACTGGGCTGGTGACAAAGACCTGGCACGGAGGAAGGGTACTGATGCACAAAAATGTCTCTTGATGGGTTGTAAGCAGTCCAGTGTGCTGGCGTGCAGCATGTGTGAGAGTCACGGAGCGGGAAGGGTCCCGTTCATCAAGGGTCCAGACTCCCCTTGCAGACAACTGAAAAAAAAAAAACTTTGGCGATAAGATGTCCTGAGCAGATTTACAGCTAGAAGGGTTTCTTTTCAGAATGTGGAAAATGACCTAGGATGGAGACTCCAGGCTAGGAAGCTTTTGGAGCACTCAAGCAAAACGTAAGAAGCGCCTGATGTAAAGTGATGGGGGCGAGAAAATAAAATTAAAGTTACTTCTCAGGGCAGAACTGAAAGAACATGTTGACCAATTAAGATGTGATCCGTTTTCTGTGAGTAAATCTGGCTACAGCAACACACGCTAATTCTCCGGAAGGCCTGGAACAATGCATTACCCACATCACACATGTTTGTCAGTTTCACCTTCTATCTGTACTTTTTCCAGGCACCGCACCACTGCCCATGCGGGACTCACTAATGAGCGACACTGTCATGATCAGGATAAATTTCAATGATCACACCTCATTTATTTTCCAGCACCTTCTCCATCTGGACACTCTACCAAGCGTTCTATGTTCTCCAACTATTACATTTCAACCTCAGGACTCCTTGATTCCTTGTGTTGATTAACCTAGTCGGCGTGGCTCACGGGGTATGCAAGCCTAGCTTAGGATTCAGGAAACCTAGATCCCGTACGTGCTGTAGACTGACTATTGGGTCCCCCCAAGAACACAACTTGTATGTTAATATCTAACTCCAACATGATGGCGGTGGCAGGCGGAGCATTTGGGAGGGGACAAGGTCACGAGGGTGGGGTCCCCATGATTGGCGTCAGCGACCATATGAAAGGATTCTGAGCGCTCCCTCTCTGCTCCTGCCATATGAAGACACAGCAGGAAGACCACCGTCTGGGAGCCAGGTGGTGGGCTCCCAACAGACACTGAACGCGCTTCATCTTGGACTTCCGGCCTTCGGAACTGGGAGAAATAAATTCTGGCCGTTTGCAAGCCACCCGCCCTGTGGTCTTTTTGTTACAGCGGCTCCTAAGGACTGAGTACTCTGTGCACCACACTACTCCAGGGTCCCGACTCACAATGCACTCTGTGGACCCTGGAACAGTGTGGTGGTGGGGCAAACGTAAGTACCTCAAATTTCAATGGCCGCTGTCCTCTCTGGAGCTGCACGGAGAGGGTAGTGCTCCCTTGGATGCTGGTGCAGGACATGGTGCATGTGCGGGGCTTGAGGTGGGGCAAGCCACCACCGCCTTCTGGGCTCTAGTGTCGTGACCCCTCACCCTGGGCCCCTGTTCACCGCTACCCTTGCGGCCCCTTACCTCATTTTCAGCATACAGCAGGTGCTCCCTAAACGCGTGTGGCCGGCGAAGAAACAGAGCGCCGACTACCTCAGTGGGCCCAGTGGGGTGGTGGCTGTGAGCCGGAGGCCGGGGGATGTCACGCTCGCTCACCTTCCTTTGCGGCGAGCCCCACACCGAGCGTCTTCATGCTGGGAGCCCAAGAGTGGTGGTTCATTTAGCCCCGTGCTGTTTCCTGCCTCAGTGGACTGCACCTGTTACCCTGTTACCTGGGACGTCCTCGCTGCGATCCCTCTGTGCCGCAAGCTCCCTTCTCCGGGGCTCACTTCCTCCCCCCGGGTGGGTTGTTCTCTTTCTCTCCTCTGCTTCTGTTTAGTTTCATCTCCTTAGCTTTTCCTGTGACTCTGCGGTCCCTTCTCAAACACGTGGGCACTCCTGACACGGGTTATTCGCTGAAATCGACAACAGTGAAGAGTGGCCGGACGACAGCTTGTCAGAGTCGGGGGCGGAGGGGAACCACAGCAACTTTTAAAGTCGTTCCTTCTTGTGTTTGCACTTGTGTCCCTCTGGTGCTCGTGATTTCCCTTGCCCGGTCACGTCGCCCCATCCGTGTGTCTGCCGGAACGCCAACACCACATGTAAACAGTGCCTGGCATAGCAGGTGCTCAAGAAATATGGGCTGAAGCGTCGACTGTTACACACGCCGTGCTTCCTGCCACCCGCGGGGAGCAGAACGTGGAGGGATTCATCCTACAGGTGAAACCGCTTCTGTGGACCACGAGTTCCACGTGGAACACACTTAAACCCACCGCCACCCGTGATGTCACTGTTCCTCAGACCTGCCTGAAAAAGCGGGCGAGGCATCAACGGTCCCCCCTAGCGTGAGGGATACGTGCCGAAGACGGCGGGTGCCCGGGGAGGGTGGCTTCCTGGTCTCAGGGCCCTCGGCGAGCCGGCGGCAGAGCGTGGGCAGACCCCAACCCCTCCACCGAGTCCTCTGGATGCCGCTGCCCTCCCCACAGCGACGGTGGCTTCCCCTGCCAGGTGGGCAGGCGGTGCGCCCCTCTCTCAACGTGCCCTTCCAAGTCCTTCACCTTGTCCCGCGTTGACCTCCAAGGTCTTTGCTTGCCCCCCCCCCTTTCCTCGCCCCTTCCTCATCTCCGGGCAGAAGGTTCACACGGCAGAACTCAGGGGGCTCAGGTGCTGGATGGCACTGAGGGAAGAGCAGGGGAGGACTCCCCCCCACCCCCACCCATGCCCTTGCTAGGTCTCAGCAAAGAACGCAAACTCTCCAAGTCAGAGGAACGTTCTCGTGGCTCCCCAGGCCATGAGTTCAGGGAGATGCGTGGCCTGGAGGAGGGCCCGATCCTCCTGGATCTGCACACTGGCCACAGAACCGTTCAACAGGTGCACTGGTGAGGCCCCGTTCCGTCCCTCCAGGGGGAGTGTCTTGAGGCCATTTTTATCAGGCTTAATCTTTCGGCAGAAGAAAATCTCCACTGTGGTGGTGGTCAAATCCCCTAAGACATTCATTCAGACACCTCGGAGATGGACCCTGCCCTGTCCTCTTTAGTATTCTCAGTTATTTGGGGACAAAAACAGCAGGAACATGTCTGGACAACGTTCCCTACAGAATGCAGCGCTCAACCCTCCTCCCCTGTTCACAGTTGGTCCTCTTTTCTGACTCCGCCAGACGCTGCTGTTTCATTAGGGAAGGTAGGAAGTGACAAGAGTCCCTTCTGCTGGCCCGTCGGGGAGTCTGGTTTTCACAACTGTGGCCCAGCTGCCGGTCTCAGCCAGCCAAGCAGATGGGCCCCGTGGGAAGGAGACGGTGAGCCCTGCTCCCAGCTCCCTGCATGTCCTCAGCTCCCGGCCTTGTTCTTTTGTCTTCTCCTTAGGACAGAATCCTCTGGAAATCAGTGACAATGGCAGAGGATAGGCCCGTAGGAGATCCGTGCAGCCGCCTAACAACATGACATTTGCCTACAGCTGGTGACATAAACTATTAACTTGCGGGACCTTTTTTGCACCGAGTAGGATTTGTGTGAGTCTAAGACAATCCACCCGGCCACGAGGAACGACATTCTTCTCTGCATTTACAAGTGCAAGATCATGCACACTGAAACTTCAAACACTCGAGTGTCAGCAAAGTGCGATTTTGTTCTCCTTCTCTCTGTGGACGTTTTAAACATTTTCACACACTGACCCACTGGGGAGACCCAGCACTCACCAAACACACCTCTCTCTTTCTACATAAGCCTTCACACCTCCTGCATGTGCCAGACCTGTCTTGCTGTTGGGCAATCACAGGCTTTCTCAGAAGACAAATGTGTACCTGTTTTACTTCCCCGAAGCAAAGAACCCCAGGAGCAAAGCTGGTGGGGGTGTGGCCAATGAGATATTGGCCTTGAGGAGGCCAGGGAGGGCAGGAGAGAAGAGTTGCATCCTGGACACCGGCTGGACAGCTCCAAGGCCACAGTGAGTTCCAGACTCCAAAGTCAACTGACCACTCACCCTCAGCCACCGGGGAGCTTTGCCTTACAGTTCAGGGTTTCTCGGTAATTCCCTTGTCTGGAGGGGAGTGTGCTTTCCAAAAGTCACTCAGCAGACAAAGGCCTCCTCCCTGCAGGAACATCACATGGATAAATGAGCCTGCTGCCTTTGCTAAGTGGGCATTCTGTTGTACTGTCTGGTCTGACCACTCCCCAGAAGCCCGAGGCACCTGTGACCCGCATGGCTTCAAGCACCCCAACATTCAGTGTCTGTCTGGAACATGCAGCCTGGGCGTTAAATATCCCAAACCATTTGACTCATGGCTGCATCGAGGTGCACAGAAATGGAGACACCGCCCAAAACTGCTGACACAGCTGGAGGCTGACCTGGGACCAGGACCCCTGGATCACTTTCTCTTCCTCACCAGTAGACAGAACCGTCTCCCTTCCCCCGATCTGCCTGTCCCTGCTGCAGAATGTGAGTGCTCGTCTCGGGTCCACGGTCTTGGAAAACCAAATCTGTTCTTTTCCGAAGTACAGCGTACAAACTATACATATGTTTAGCCCACTGATCAAGAGCACATATGGTTTAAAAACAATACTGAGGAATCAGCCACGTTTTTCTTAGAGGTATATCTCAGTACGATGGGAAAAACAGGTGGCAAATGGTGCTGAGGATAAGGACAAACGAGTTGACAAAAGTAACCCCTCATCTTTCTGGTCACCCATTTGTCAGAATGAAAAACACACCAGAGTTTTCTGGCAAAAAGTGAAATCGTTATCACTTTACAGACTCTGTCTTTCATATATTCTAACTATGCCAGGACTCTGTATATATTTCATAAACACACGGCAGGAATAATCAGTCTTTCGAGTAAAGGAAGATCACTTCCGCATCATGGTATAAATACTGCTTCTCATGAAAGATATCGGAACCTACCAACCCTCTCGTAATTTATACTATTCTTAGGTTGCCATCTCCCCGCTTGTTTTAAACCGTGTTCTCACTGAAAGTTACGACAGCTGTTTTTTGTAACTGTGGTTGTAAACGTTTCGCGTATCGTCAAATTCGCCATTTTAGCCAGTGCTGCGTGTAGTTAGATGGCGCTGAGCGCGTGCGTGGTGTGGTGCTGTCACCGTTGTCCGTGCCCACCACACTGTCACCCCCAGACAGAAACCCTGTAACCATCAAGCAGTGGGCCCCACCGCTCCTCCCTGAGCCCTGGTCCCCTCTAACTACTGTCTCTCTCTACGAATCTGCCCATCCTGGATGTCTTGTATGAGTGGCGTCAAATGGCATTTGTCTTCTCATCTGGCTTATTTCATGTAATACAATTTTTCCAAGGCTCCTCCATGCTGAACAATGAATCAGAACTCCATTCCTTCCTACAGCTCAGCAATGTTCCAGTGTAAGGATGGACCGCATTTTATCCATCCGTTCATTGGCTGATAGACACTGGGGGCTGTTTCTACCTTTTGGCTCCTGTCAATAACACTGCTGTGAACACTGGCATATAAGCCTCTGAGTCCCTGGTTTTCAAATCTTTTGGGCACTTCGCTGTTTTTAATTTCAGAAACAGAATTAATTGGTCAAAATTTGCGTGACTCGTTAAACTTAGGTTTTGTGAATCGTCTCATAGTTCTGGTGGAATCGAGGAACACCTCCTTCATTGGCCTGTGAATTAGCCAAGATGCCCTACAACAGGTGCCTCGTGGTCCCAGGGAGCGTGAGTGGGCCCAGAAGGTAGGGGCCTGGTAGGTTCCAGGCCTTGCTCTCCCCCCTTTTTCCATTGACCATGATCAGACATCTTCCCATGACTGTGACTCAGCTTTCCCAATTGTCAAGCAGGGAAATAACTCTTGCTTACCTAACACCAATGTCCTGAGGATCAAATGAGGCAATGTTTGGAAGGCATTTGGAAATGCAAAAGCTCAACATAGCATAATATATTATTTTTGAACCCTAAAATAGCTGTTTTCGTGCCACACATCTTCAATAGAACTGCAAATGATTTGGGTCCAGAAGCAGCGGTTCCTTGTCCTTGTGGGGTCAGAATAACAAGCGACTAACACACATGCCCTGGGCAGTGCGATATCCAGTTCCCTACATGCACCCGGTGGGCGGGCATCTTCTCATCACGCTCTTGTATACTTGGCGTTTCATGGAGCTCAGTCTGTCTTATGCGACCATATGAGCTTCTATCTGGCAAAGTACCAGGATCATCAAGGATGCTCAAGTTCTGTCTCTACAGGGCTGCTTCCCAGGAATCCTCTATGTTCAAGGAATTCCTGTGGTCCCTTGTGCTACGTGAGCTCTATATCAATGACTCTTTATGCTTCTATTAATATTATTGTTTGCCTTGCATGCAAAGTAAGTTCCCTGAAGAAATGAGCCACACCTCGCTTATCTTTGTGGACCCCAAGGAGCCTCACATATTGCTTTGCTCTTATAAGAGCTCACTAAGTTCCTGCTGGTGATGATGATGGCGGCAATGGCAGCCAGCTCTTACTAACAAATACCAGGCACCCGGCATTTTTATAGTTGCTATGTATTAACTCAATTATTCCTAAAATAACCCTATGAGGTGGATTATCATCCTCTGGTAAACCAGAGGCAGCAACAGTTGAACTCACTTGCTCAAGACTACACAACTGTCTCAAGTTCAGGATTCAAAGCAGGTATGTGGTTCCACAGTTCACGCTTGGAACGTCCACTCTATTCTGCCTCTCAGATGAGCGCTCTAGGGCAACGTGAGCCAGATTCTAGCCTTCAGCACGTGAGCAGATGACATTAGTAGGACCGGTGGGGTACACGGAAATGAGCCTGGTTCCAATTGAGAAGCCTACTCTGAAGATCACCACGTACTTCACCACGGGGTGGGAACTGAGGGCAGGATGTAGGTGTTCGGACCCTACAGATGCGTCCGGGTGTTGTCCCCGGCCCGGAGTGAGATGTCAGGTGCGTTCTGATGCTGAGAGAGAGAGAGAGAGAGAGAGAGAGAGAGAGAGAGAGAGAGAACCACCGTCTCTCAATTAACCTCCTGGTGTAAACTGACCACTTAAGATTGCTTCTGAGCCCTTAGAAAGCACCCTGTCCTTATTGGCCCAAACACACGAGAGTGGTGTGTTTCGTTTTATTGCGAAAGGCTGGGACAATGGTCTTCATTTCGATGCCTAACTACCATAAGTGAGCCACTGTGTGGGATTCTTTGAAATAAGCATACACCTTGACAGCACCCCCTAGAGACCGGTCCTGAGGAAATGCCATGCGCAACAGTCTTCCTCACCCTGGCGCCTGGGGCTGCCCATCCCATCCCAGTGTAAAGGGACAGCTGTGCCCAAGGCAAGGTGCACGACAGCTTCTCTCCTGACAGTGTGGAGAACAGAAGGAAGGAAGGGCCCAGAAGGAGGAGATAAGAGTGGTAAAACTCACACACGAGAGACGCAGCCAAACACCTGAGGGGTGGCTGCCACTGCCTCATCACCTATGTGGTTTGGGAAAGACCCTTATGCGATGGCTGGGGCTATACGGGACAGGTGTGCTGTAAGAATGACCACAGGGACAGCGCAGTTCCTGGGTCGGACAGCTGGGTGAGGATGACCCGGCGAGGGCACCACCGTCAAAGGCAAACCACAGACCTACGCCTACCTGATGGGGCCACAGGCACACGGGATGCAGAGGGAAATAAGGAATATTATGCACGTTTAGAAGATGCCGGACCCTGGACCAGGTTCCCCCAGCAACACATACGTGGAACCCGCATGAGAACCCTCTTAGGCAAGGCGGCTCTTCAGCTGACAGGTGGGAAACGGAGGCAGAAGGGTTCAGTCGCTGAGATACAGTCACAGAGACCCACATGGGACTCCAAACCCCATACCGCACTGTTTCCACCATGCTTGACACGGAAGGTCTGGGAGAAGCTCTTTTCAGGCAAGGAAGGTGATTTGCATTTTTCTCAAGTAGCAAGATGCAGTCTAAGGCACCAGCAAAGTTCAAGAACTCCTAAGTATGTGGAATGACTGTAAAAAAGGGGTCACTGGAGGTGCCTGCGTGGCTCAGTCAGTTGAGTGTCCAACTCTTGATCTCGGCTCAGGTCACAGCCCCACGGTTGTGGGATCGAGACCCATGCTCGGTGTGCAGCCTACTTAAGGTTCTCTCTCTTGCTCCCCTCCCCCCGCCCTGCTCCTCTCTGCTTGTATTCTCTGTCTCCTTCAAATAAAAAAAGGGGGGAGGGTCACTGACGTAAGTTTTGGGGCTAAAATCCATCTGTCTGGCCCATTGCAAGGCAGGTCCTAGCCAAACTGTATATTTATTCCACAGATCTTATGCTGAGACGCAAAGTGCATTTCCACTTAGCATGATATCCTAGGCCCTTCTAGGACATTCTCTTAGATAGTCAATGGGGATAACGCTTTGGACTTTGTGGCTATTTTGGTTTTTAGCAAAGTGGTCCCACGTTGTGTAAATTTACAATGAGCAATGGTTATGTTAAGTTATGTAGTGCTGTTTGGGTATGATTCGTAAATGAGTCTGAACACAGTTCATATGGGGGAGCAGTCCCAGCAGAGGGAGAGCCTACGGAGTGCCAGGCCTGTTTGCAAGTGTAAACCTTGGCACTGAAGACACATCCTGGTCACTTAACGATTATATGTCCACCACTTACCAGCTGTGGGCCTTTAGTCAAGTGTCCCAACCTGCCTCAGCTTCCTCATTTGTAAAAATGGGACAAGAACTGTGCTTACTTCATGGGGTGGCTGGGAGAGTTTCCTATGTTCACACGTAAACGGCTCAGGACAGGCCTGACTCACAGTAAACAATCAGTTAACACTGACTCTTTTTTTTTTTTTTTAACGTTTATTTATTTTTCAGACAGAGAGAAACAGAGCATGAACGGGGGAGGGTCAGAGAGAGAGGGAGACACAGAATCCGAAACAGGCTCCAGGCTCTGAGCAGTCAGCACAGAGCCCGATGCGGGGCTCGAACTCACGGAGCGCGAGATCGTGACCTGAGCCGAAGTCGGACGCTTAACCGACTGAGCCACACAGGTGCCCCAACACTGACTCTTAAGTGTAAGAGTATCAGGACAAGGAGACATAAGGAAAAAGAACAAGGTCAATCCCATGATTTTTCTAGAAATGTTTTTTGGCCTACAAATATGTTGCTAATAGAGTAATAAACCCACTCAGTACCAGTGTTAATTAAACCAAAATGCAAATTGAGTTAGTAACTCCTTACTTGCTATAGGAGAAATCCTGGCCATCATTTGTTGAACAGCTACCTGAGACCACACTCTGGGTTGGGTACATCATCCCAGCCCCCGGAGCTGCCCTACAACAGTGTCACAGCTCCTGGAATGAGGGAGCTGAGACTCAGCAGGGACATGACCTGTCTAGGGCCACAGAGTTAGGCGGAGAGCAGAGCACCAGCCCAGGTCCTGTCCTGTCCCCAAAACCATGGGCTTCATGCACTCATGCCCCCCCGGAGGCTTCTATTTCAGTCTTGGAGGTGGAGTGGGTTTTTAAGAAAAGCTTCTCCAGCAACATTCACTTCTCGAGTCCTTAGCCTAAGTCTTTGTGAAGCCCAAAGGAATACATTTACAATTTACCTTTGCATTTAGACTAATACTCAAGAGCTCTGTGACAGGAAGCTTTAAAAAAACCCACTAATGCTAAAATAACAGTAAGAGTGATAAATCTGTCGCTTACAATAATGGCAGGCCTGCTCTACTTTCTGGGATTCAGAGCGATTCTCCCGCTGTTGGCCCATTCAGATGCAGTGATGGGGGATAAACAATTATTTCACTCCTATCTGTGCTAAATGTAGTTTTTCCTTCCAAATATCCTACTGACTATTCTTAACATTTATTTTGAGTTATAAAATGTTCTAAGCCTTGAACAGGATGCAAGCATTATTATTCAAAACAATGGCCTCATATGATTGTTCTCTCAATAGGAAAAAAACATCATCTCCTCCAGAGGTTTTTAGAACTGTTTTTCCAAAGGATCAGCCCCTAGGCATGTGGGCTCCTTTACTGAAAGCTAAATCCATCTGAGGATAAATGATTTAAGGGTTAGACCAAGTCAACAAGCCATCCTTTAAACAGGCAACATGTTATGTGTCCACTCAGTATGTTCTCAAAGTTCAGTGGATGCATCAATATCTTTTCCTAAGAGTTTATCTTGGATCCAAAACTCAAACTAATGAGACTCTGCAATCTAAACACCATTACCGTGAGTACCACAGTAAGAAAGCCTCACGCTAAATGATACTTCCAAAATAGCCCAATTTTGGAAAGAGCCCAAATGTCCATCAACTGACGAATGGATAAAGAAGATGTGGCTTCTATATACAACGGAATACTACTTGGCCATGAGAAAGAATGAAATCCTGCCATTTGCAGCAACATGGAT
Organism: Herpailurus yagouaroundi; assembly: GCF_014898765.1. Taxonomy (NCBI): domain Eukaryota; kingdom Metazoa; phylum Chordata; class Mammalia; order Carnivora; family Felidae; genus Herpailurus; species Herpailurus yagouaroundi. The sequence continues at coordinate 2,754,245 of NW_024412700.1, read as the reverse complement.
GGAGCTGGAAGGTATTAGGCTGAGTGAAGTAAGTCAGTCAGAGAAAGACAGATATCATATGTTTTCACTCCTACGAGGATCTTGAGAAACTCAACAGAAGACCATGGGGGAGGGGAAGGGGAAAAATAGGAACAGAGAGGGAGGGAGGCAAACCACAGAGACTCTTAAATACAGAGAACAAAATGAGAGTGGATGGGGGGGTAGAAGGGAAAGTGGGTGGTGGGCACTGAGGAGGGCACTTGTCGGGATGAATACTGGGTGTCGCACGTAAGCGATGAATCACGGGAATCTACCCCCAATACCAAGAGCATCCTGTACGCCCTGTATGTTAGCCAACTTGACAATAAATTAGATTAAGTAAATAAACATTTAAAAAGTTAAAACAAAAATAATGTATGCACGTGGCCCGCCACTCTAATTATGGCCATATTCATATACACCTGACCCATTAAGGGATACCCTTCAAAATCACCACTTCAGAAAGGCAGATTCTTATCCCCATGATAGTGCCACTAAAGGCAGCTCGAGAGCATCCTGGCCAAGGTCAGTTTAGGGAGCACAAGGGAAAATCAGCAGAAACCTGGATAATCACACACATCATTTTTTTGACCTTACACAAAACCATCTATAGATGTGATCAACAGTGGTATTCTTCATGCCTGCCTTCAAGTGATTGGTATTCACACACACACACACACACACACACACACACACACATAACGCATACAATATATATACCCCCCCCACACACACACATACACGCTTTCCTTAAAGGACTGTCATTTTATGTCATTAAACATTTTCAACAAATGTGAAGGTGTTCAAACATTTCCACATATGCTTGGAACAATAGCACCCTTCACAGAATAAGTATATTACTTCACAGACCATCCCTCTGAAGGTGAAGACACATATTTGGATGAATAATCTCTATAATGACTGCTAAAAAGTCACATCACCTTAAAGACCAATGTTTGTACTTGTCCCTATCTGTCATGTGAGGAAACAGATACAAGGGCCATATTCATGACAAACAGAACCAGATATGGCTGACTATACTTTTATATCAGCAAGAGGCCGTATTAGAATAGCGGATCAAGACCACTATCCCTGTCTGAGTTTCCTTCAAGCTGCTTGTGAAAACAAGGGAGTAGGCAAATCCTTCAAAGAGGGCATCTGATCCGCACGTGAAAGTCATTTCGGGTTTTTTGGAGGGTGAAAGCTGTTGGACAGCGTGTTCTGAGTTAATGATTTTTTTTTTTTTTTTACTTAGCAAGTTGGTAAGTGGCCATGATATTTCAGGGCTCAAGTTTCACATACGTGGAGTCTGGGATGCCCTCCTCATCTTGCGGTGTTAGCTGCGGGGCCCAAACCGCTCACGGTTTCTCCCATCCATGTCGAGAGAACTGACTGCCTATGGCTCTCCCATTTAATGAAACCCAGTGGTCACTTCGTTCAGCTACACGGAGGGTCAGCTGAACCGTGTCCACCGCCTGCACACCAGGAATAGTCAACCTGCCTCCTTCACAGGTTGGTCTGCACACCTGCCAGGAAATTCTTGTCCGTGCAGTGGCAGCGTATGTCTGCTTAGAGTGTCACAGGCAAGCAAGACAGTCCACATTTGCACAGAAGAAGAAAACACTGCAACCAACTACACCAGGATGACTCAGAACTGCTGGACAAGGACAGAGATGACTTCTTTCCTCTTTCCCATCTTTTTTATTTTACTTTTTGAACTAAAGGAACAATGTATCTTACAAGGTAATCTCTCCGTGTATTTGACTGTGACTGGTTATGACATACAGTCTGTTTTTTTTAACAGTTACAGTGAATTCTGGGAAGGCACAGGATAGACACATTTAGTGCCACCTATTCCATATTATTTTATTTTTTGGTGATGATTTCATGGTTTAAAGTGGACCCAAAGCACAGTGCAGAGTGCTGTTTACTGCTCCTACACACAAGAAGGCAGTAACTGCACCCCCGGGAGAGCATACATGTGCTAGATAAGCTTCATTGAGGTGGAGTTATAGTGTTGTTGACCCTGAGTGAGGTCAGTGTGAACGAATAAACAATAGATGTTCAATGATGTGTCTGTAAGCAGAAACACAAGAGAAGGCTGTGTATCAACTGGCCGACAAAAATGTGGTAACCAGAGAGCGGTAGGCACCTACCTACCACTGTAAATCTCCTTGGAACTATGGTCATTATTCGATCATTCTTTATAGAACGAAAACGCTGCAAATAGAGTATCTCTGGGGGTTTATCCTGTCCTGTGTCCCTTGCCCCTTGAGGCTCACTGCAGTCTGCACAGGTCAGCACAATGCTCTCATGTCCAATTTAATTCTTAACCTCATCAGGAGGGTTTCCTAATAAATCCTAACCACCGAGAGGGAAATTTCCTTCTTTCTTCCACCTTATCTACACCATCCTCACTGGAATTCTAGATGCCATTGACTATTGAGAGGCAGAAGGGCCGTTAACAGAAAGTAGACACAGTGTGGAATCCAGGATTTGCTGTGTGATTCAGGATTGTCTGGTGTGATCCTGAGGAAAACAGTTAGCAATGCTGAGTCAAAGTTGCCTTATTTCTAAAGGGAGAAGAATAACTACTGATGAAATTTTAGTATGTATTTCTGAGACAACATCCATAAGTTTAAAACAAAATAGGGACACCACCAAGAAAAGAGTCTTCCTGTTTTCGCAAGACCACAACCACCATCATCATCGTCCACAGGGTAGCCAGGAAGTGCTCACCAGATGTCTCTGTCCTGACAGCTAGGTTAAACAGATACCTGCTAGGCACTAGCAGGGTCTTACAAACCTCAAATAAAGGATCCACAGGACAAGAGCCTGGATTCCTGAGAGCTTCTAAGTTACATTCCGAATTCTCACCTGTTAACTGTCATGAAGCCGGACTAGCGCAGTGAGATGGGGGAGGACGGCTGACCGTGATCACAGACCAGATCATGTGCTAGGAACACGGGAGCTGCCTTACTGGCTTGCTCATTTCCAGAAATCTGGACACTTACTATGAACGAGTAACTAGCCTAGTTACAGTTGTGACAATTCCCAAAACAGATGGCTCAGGGCAGAATAATCCAAATCAATATGACTTCTACAAAAAAGAAAAGAGGAGGAAATTCACTTGGATGAGGACCGCAGCAGAGTCTGCCCTCTAAGATCTCCATTTCAGGAGACACAGCTGCTGGCCTTGGGTGGGAGGGGCAGGTGCGCCTGGGGGTAGTCAAGTGACACCGAGGCACACGGGCAGAGCAAGCTTGGCATCTATGGTTGTCTCTGAACCTGGCTCTCGGATGATCACATTGGCTCCAGATGTGGTTCAGTGGTCTGTGATTGTGCGGGAGCACAGCAGGATGAATGGAGCGGAAGGGTTGTGGATTTTATACATATATTTTTAAGGTTAGTTATTTTGAGATAGAGAACCAGCAGGGGAGGGGCAGAGAGAGGGGGGGACAGAGGACCCAAAGCAGGCTCTGTGCTGACAGCAGAGAGCCCGACGTGGGGCTGAGAGAGCATGCCCTGAGTCGAAGTCAGAGGCTTAACCGACTGAGCCACCCAGACGCCCTGGAAGTGTTGTGGATTTAAAAAAAAAGTTCTGTTTTAATTAAAAAAAAATCCTGAATTTTTTCATGAAATATAAGACAAATATAAGACTTCATAACTCACATTTAAAATTACCCCACGATTTCCCAGAGCCCCATTTGGTGCCTAATGTCAGTCACCAAAATACTGATAAAAGAAGGTAAGGTAAGAATCAAGGCAGATCTGCCGATTTCGATACCTGGTTTCTGCGTACACGAAGAAAATCTTAGTTTGTACGCCTGCATTTAACTTACTGAAGAATGAAATCTGTTTCTCACGTGTATGAAGGAACTCCCATTTGGAAAATGCTACAATTTAGGGTGTAACACTTCTGGATGTCAGGAGGCCAGAGTCGTCAGCGGCCATGCAGATGGTCAAGGGGTGAGTGGAGGCGCCTAAGCCCTTCAAAGCAGCGGGCTCGTGCTCAACCCAGCTGCAGCTGGAACTGGCTCCCCCACCCCTGTTGTGGGGAGACTGGCTGCCCTATTTCCAGGGGAAGAGTGCTGCTGGCATTGCTGGGACTCGAGAACAGGGTCACGACAGAGGAGCCAGGGACCCCATCAAAACGCTGATCGGAACTTACCAATGGGAATGAGGTTCCCATCTCACACGGAGGAGCTTCGGGTAGAGGAAAGCACTGGAGAATTCCACAGTTGAAAAGGGCCCTGGAGGTGAGTCACCGAGCTGTGTGTTTGGGTCCTCTCTCACCCAGTGAGAGGGCAGGCGCAGAGACCACCCCACCTCCCGAGGCCGTTGACTCCCACTACCACGCGGCACAGCCGCCTCTCAACGAGACACTCTGGTGACCTGGCTTTCTGGAGAGGAGCAGGGAAGGCGGGAGTGAACAGGACCACAGATCCACAGACCTGTCCACGGGGGTACAGTGTTTCTCCTCGGTGTTGCTGCTGCCAGAACTAGGATTTTTTTTTTAATGTTTATTTATTTTTGAGAGAGAGAGAGAGAGAGAGAGAGAGAGAGAGAGAGAGAGCAGGAGGAGGGGAGGGGCAGAGAGAGAGAGGAAGACACAGAATCTGAAGCAGGCTCCAGGCTGAGCTGTCAGCACAGAGCCCCAGGTGGGACTTGAACTCATGAACCGCAAGATCACGACCTGAGCCAAAGTTAGATGCTCAACCAACGGAGCCACCCCGGTGCCCCAAAACTAGGTCTTTCCACTTGAGCCAATCTGACCGTAGTGTCCTGGCTACATCTCAAGAAAAATCATTCCAAGGAACAGACCATTGTCCCCTCAATCTCATTCATTAAAACAAAACAACAAAAAGAAAAAAAAAAACACCCGTGTATACTTGACTTTGGAATTGTAATTTGAAATATGCTGCTTATTCATAAAAGTGGACACAATCGAATAACCCACATGACGTGAAGACAATCATTCTCTTTTCTTTTTGTAATCTTATAGAATAATGTGTATTTTTTTTGTTAGAGAGAGAGAGAGAGAGAAAGAATAAGCAGTGGAGGGGCAGAGAGAAAGGGAGAGAGAGAATCCCAAGTAGACTCCAAGCTCACTGAAGAGCCTGATGTGGGGCTCGATCCCATGCCCTGGGATCATGACCTGAGCCAAAATCAAGAGTTGGACGCTCAACTGCCTAAGCCCAGGCGCCCCAGCAAGGTGTATTGTTACATAGATAATTATGCACCGATAAGAATGTATTTTGTTTCAGTTAAAAAAAAAAAGCACTGCCCCCAAATATGGATAACTGCCACTTGACAATCTAAAAAAATTTTTAAGTTAATTTATTTATTTTTGAGGAGCTGAGAGAGAGAGAGAGAGAGAGAGAGAGCGCTCACACACAAGGAGGAAGGGACAGAGAGAGAGGGAGAGAATCCCAAGCAGAGGCTCCACACAGCCACGTGGGAGCCCGACACGGGGATCGAACTCACTAACCATGAGATCATGACCTGAGCCGAAATCAAGAGTCAGGCGTTTAACCAACTGAGCCACCCAGGTGCCCCATCACTTGACCATTTTAAAGCAAATGGTCATCACAATAGGGAGAGAAATGCCTCAGAATAGAGAGCTTGCTGGCATTCATCACTGACCTCTACTGTCTCTGGGGGGATGGCTCTTCTGGCCCCGACCCTCCACTGGAAGCTCTTCCCCTTTCTCTGTTCTGCTTCTGCCACTCTTTTGCTGTGTGTCACACAGCTAGTGGCGGGGAGGCGGACCCTTCAGTATTGGGAATCTCCAATCGGTGGGACTCAAATCCATACAGATCAAAAGATCCTGGGGACAAAGAGAGTGTGAGGCGAGCAGCATCCAACACTTATCGTGTCCACAGATCAATGAAGCTCTTCTGTGTTCTCAATAAGTGAGGTTAAATATACCTCAGAGTCCTCCGTGAGGAAACTAGCGGAAGAGACTCTGCTGGGAACAAAACGAAATGGTGCATTCGCTTCAGAGCACGTGAATCCCGCTGGGCTCCTGGTTGGGAGAAAGTCGTCTTGCGAAACAGAATTCCTGGGGGCTCCATACAACAGAATACCCCAAAGGCCTGAGGGTTTCGGGGCTGGATGCCATATGGGGCGGGGGAAACCACAGGAACACCTGCCCACTCATCATCCTGTTACTGACAGTGGGCGAGGGGCCGTCAGCGCGACGGCCACCTCCCACCCATCTGGGGTTCTTTCTCTAAGCCCTGTTTCCCAAGGGCTGTGAGTATCTGTGTGTATTTCTCCCCAGAAACACTCCTGCTTGGCTGCTCCCGCACTGCTCGCCTACAATGAGATCCCGGAAATGAACTTCAGTGAAATTCCGGAGATCCCACAATTTCCAAAATCAAATTCCAAGTCCGAAAAGGAAAGTTTGGCTGTGTGCTTAGTCGTGAATCTCGAGGTGAAATTTAAGTAGCCCGCACGCTATAGACAAAGCCACTTTCATATGATTTTTACCCAGGCAGTGTACAAAATGCCTCCCTTTGGATTAATGTCCGTTTCAATTACGCTAATAAAGTATAAGAAACTCCATTCACAGCTGTCCCCAAAGGGCCATAAGTAGCAGAGGTGTGTTCTCTGTAGTCTGAGGTAATGGACTAAGTGAAGCGTGTTTTTTACTTTGATGAACATTCCATTTAATTAAAAGTAAATACCAGGAGAAAGCCGTCAAAAATGGATGCCGCACACAGGCCTATCTTAGCAGAAGAGATGGAACTTACGTAGACGGTCGGTTCGGTTCAAAGCACTGCGCTAAGCGGCCGGGGATTCACGGGTGAATAAATCCGGGTACCTGTTCTCAAGAAGCTAATCATCTATCCAAGGAAATACAGATTGTATCAAGAGACTGGATGTAGAGGGAATTTGGAGAACTCTTACTTTCAAACCAGGAGAGCCAGTATGGGAGTCCTTTGATATAACCTAAGGGCTTTGGTACAGATTTTGTCCAAAGCGTCTTGTTAATAAGTCAGTCTTCGGAGGAGCAAATATATGGCAGAGAATCGTGGAGACAGAAATACCTCCAGTTCTCATTAAATCACACTGTCCAACTCTGCAGCACTTTTCTTCCCTCTAGGTATGTTGACTTTGCTTCTAGGTCCAACGTTTGAGAATATTTTTGTGTCATTTGATGGGAGAATCCTACACCTACCCATTCCAATTTCGACGCATTCTTTTCCTGCTTGCCCCCCGCCCCCAGTGATACAACTTGCCTCCTTGCCCCCTCCCCGTCCGCTACCCCAGAAAGAAGAAGTCGTGGAACCTCTCTGATCGGACAGACAAATAAGTGGACAGCTGTTGAATCCTTAAACTCTGCAGAAACAAAACAGATGGGTAATTTACATAGACTGCTTCTGGGGCTTTAATTTCTGAACTGTCTTCCCTCTGATCAGTCAAGACTCTAGTCTTCTGAGCTGGAATAACGGAAGCAGATATCCAGGGACCCTGGGGAACTTCCCACAAAAGAGCTTACCCATGAACCCAGGCCTTAGTCACAGCTCACTATTATTGCAACATATCCCTTCTACTCGATTTAATGAGTCCCTTTTCTTTTGGAAATGGAGGTTTGCAATAGAAGGAGAGTTGACCTACAAGGGCCAGGAGGCGATGTGGGTGGAAGGACACGCGTGCAGAAGGACTGGAAACGTCCTCGGGATGCAGAGCCCGGCCGGAATCCTCACCGGCATCAGGCACAGGTGGATGGGGACACCTGCGTGCTTGTTTTCACAGGGAAAACCATCTCCTCCCCTGCATCAGCGCACCTTCACCTGACTCCCCCTTCTGGTTACAAACTGTGCCACACGGAGGCTGGGTCCTTCTGTTTTCAGGGAAAAACCTCATGTACCTCCGGCACTGAATGCACCAGACGTTTCAGTCTAGAACCTGGGCAGCCTCAGGAGGACCGGGCAGCTGGACAAGCCGTTCACCTTCAGGTACTTGGAAGGACCATGGTGCCTGGTGCTCTGACCCCCGACTAGCTTCCAGATTCTATGATCTGAGCTGTTGCTGCACAGCCTAAACATATCGCCTGTCGCTTGTCTTCAGGAAAGTGATTTTTTTCCTTCTATCGATTCAAAATGGTTTTTCCCATATTATCGGTTCATAACAGCAATGATCGGATTTTCTCAGATGACGTAAGGCCAATGACAGCACCTGCTGCAAAACTGGATGATGAGGCAGTGCCTTTAACTCACCCGCAATGTGATTAAATACACTTAATGATTATGTAACATGGCAAATATGGGAAACTAACAATGTATGAATAAAACCATGTTCTTCTTTCAACATGCTGAATTTAATCTTCCCCCTTTAATTTGAAGGGGGAGATGGGAATTAGTTAATCAGGAAAGCAAGCATGAAATGAAAGCCTTTGTGGTGAGCCCACAGTTTCAAACACACCCAAACAATTGCAGTGAGGACAGTCATTCATTCTACTTACTCACTGGGAGGTCTATTTCCTTTGTATCATTTCTCATTATTTAGGGTTTAGCACTGGAAGAAGGAGTCATTTTTATAACATCAATTTCATACCAGATGCCTAGGAATTATGAAAGAGCCGATATATTTTGCTGCTTTTCTTAAACATCACATATCCGTAACTGTGATGCAAATCTCCAAATTGTACCTCTGGGATTTGAGGTAAACACTGAAGCACTACAACACCCTTATTTCTTGAAACTACGAAGTTTGTTAAAAAAACAACAACTGAGCACCAGTACAATGTAGATTTGAATACACTCTATAGGTCTTAAGGTAATTTTGTCCAAATGCCCTCTTTTAGAGGAAAGAAAACCAAAGCTGAGAAAAACTGAGAAATTCGTCCATGATCCCAGAGACTGTTAACTGCAATGCCACACCCACAGATTAACCAGCAAATGCCCGCTGAGCACGGCAGCAAGCAAGAACCCTCAAAGGGGAGACTTCTTCCCCTGGGTCCCAGGTGGCTAACCTTGCTTTGATGGCACACTGATTCTACAAAGTACGTGACCCAGGAGCCAGGCAGAGCAGGGGAACTAAGATCGACTGAGCACCTACTGTGCACCCAGCACCTCCTATGGGCACTTTGCAAACTGTTTCCTCAATCATCCCAGAAACTCCCCAAGCGGACCACCGAAAACTCAGTGGTCAGGAAGTCATGAGCTGAGAACCAGACAGCTGGAGGAGACGCCAGGCTCCCCACTTAGCAGTTGTGTGGTTTGGTCACCACTTGGTCCTCTGACCCTCAGTTCCCCACTTTCAGAACGAGGATCACTATGTCGCGATACGGTGCGTCTCTGACAATTAGATCAATAACCTACACGAAGCGTCTTTTAGAGCACAAGGCACAGGCTACAGGATTTGAAAACGACAATTAACATCTCAATATTACAGATTGTTTTAAGATTCACAGAAGGGTTGGGGGGGCGCGCCTGGGTGGCTCAGTCGGCTGAGCATCCAATTTCAGCTCAGGTCATGATCACACAGTTCGTGGGTTCAAGCCCCGCGTCGGGCTCTGGGCTGATGGCTCGGAGCCTGGAGCCGGTTTCCGATTCTGTGTCTTCCTCTCTCTCTGCCCCTCCCCCACTCATGCTCTGTCTCTCACTCTCAAAAATAAACATTAAAAAAAATTTAAGACTCACACAATAGAGGACTTGCTCAGTGTCCTGTTAGATAGAGGTGGTTGAGTCAGCTGTCCCAGGACTTTTCATCTGCTAATTGGCCTTATCAAGTGCTAAGACCAACCTTGTGTCAAAGCAATAAAAAACAGGGCAGTTTTAAAAGCTCTAAGGTAGCCCATTCACATCACTAGGTCCGGCATTGTGTTGAAAATTAGGTTACGGAGATCATAATTGGTTTCAATAAAAAGTTTCTTAAAATATTTTATTATTATTATTATTATTATTATTATTATGGAAGCATTCGGTTGAGAACACAGCACATCCTCATAGAGAAAATAACCCAAGTCAAAGGAGAAGCCACCTCTGCAAGCCCGGCTGCCCACAGGTCCCTTGTCAGAGCCACACAACTGAGTCTTTGGTGCTGGGCTGTCTAATGTACCCCCTCATGGAGATGTCCGTGTCTCTAACAATGTCCGGGTGGCACTGAGGGCAAGGACACTCACAGCTCATCCTTGTGGAACATACTGAGGGCTGGGTATGTTTTAGAACCAAAGATTTCAGGCTTGGAAAGGATTTTAGAGTTGATAATCTAATCTAGTGTCTTTCAAACACAATTCTTCTCAGGACCTTTTTATACTTTTAGAAGTTATTGAGAAACTCAAAGAGATTTTGTTTATGTGGGACATATATATTATATGAGGTATATATATTATAATGTAATATATATCTTATATATTATATATCACATTAAAACATTAAATAAGACTTTTTAAAATTATTTTTGAGAGAAAGTGCAAGCGGGGAAGGTGCAGACAGAGGGGGGACAGAGGATCCGAGGATCCAAAGTGGGCTCCACGCTGACACCAGTGAGCCCAATGCGGGGCTCGAACTCACAAAGTGAGATCACAACCTGAGCCAAAGTCGGACGCCCAACCGGCTGAGCCACCCAGGCGCCCCTAAATAAGACATTTTAAGTACATCTTTTCATTAGTTTACTTAAAAAAAAAACCCATTATATGTTGATATAATTAACATGTTATGAAAAATAACCCTTATCTTCTAACAATACAGTGATAGATTGGCATTGCTTTAAATTTCTGCAAATCTCAATAATATCTGCCTTTATAAAAGAAAGCTGGATTCTGACATCTGCCTTCAATGTGTTGCAACATATTACTTTAAGTCTATGAAGGAACTAAGCCCTCACACATACATGTAGTTGGAAAAGGGGACATGTTAATTGCCTTCTTGGATAATTGCAAACACTCTTCTTTGAAACTGCACCAAAACTTAACAAGATTAGTTGCAATGCAGGCAGACTCTAATGAAGTTTTCATATTCATGAAATAATGTAAGTGTAAAAGGCAAATAAAATCTTGGTTTTATTAGGAAAATAGTTTTGACCTTCCAGACCTCCTTAAAAAGTCACAGGTAGCCCCGGGGTCCTCAAAACCACTTTGGGAACCTGTGGTTGAAATCAGGCTCACCCACGCAGACTGACTTGTCCAGATTCCCGGTGTGAGTGGCCCAGCCAGTGCTATCGGTCGACTGATGGCCTTAGTGTCCAGCACATCTCTGACCAGGTGTCCCGAAAGGACAAATAATCTTCCTCGTTTCTTCTTTCAGAGTCTGAGCCTTGGTGAATAAGACCTTGACTCTTCCAAGCTCCTCGAAAGGATGGATTGATTTCAAGGACGTCCCCATATTGAGGGCATGCCTGAAATTGCTTTCTTTGTTCTTTTACACATCCATTCCTTCAACCCGCAAGTACTGTTTGGAAGCTACAAGTCAGGTCCTGTTTAGTGAATCGGCCCAGGTTCTCGGGGAGGAAGAAGAGCATCCTCTCTTCTGAAACCTCATCCTAGTCAGCTACCCATAGGCATGGTGTGGGGTGGGTAGTGCAAGTCTGTAACTTCTCTTTGTGGTTTAGCAGTTACAGATACTTACCTCACATGGGGCCCCCCAACCTCTCTCTTGACCATGCCATTGAATAATGTTGCACTTTTAGGGAACTCTTTTTTCCTGTTATTTTGTCTTATCTCTCGTTAAACACAGGACCCAAATAAAGTCATGTTTTAAAAAGCCAGATTGAAAAAGTGTGAGGTTTGAGAGAATATGTACTTGCACATATCTTTTTAAAAGAAATACAATACAGCCTAAGTAATGTACTATAATAGAGTCAAATGTTTTTCTTTTCCTATCTCCCTTTTCTGATGATGTAAGAAAGTCCTCTGGCCACAATAATTTTAAGTTTATGGTATATTTCAGAGAAAATTTATTAAGTTAAATATCAGCACCATCATCATCATCAACACTATCATCATCATCACCACCACCACCACCATGACCATCATCACCATCTTCATAATAATCAACATCACCTTCATCATCATCATCATCATCACCATCACCATCACCTTCATCAACATCAACGCCACCACCATCATGATCATCACCATCATGTGACCACAATCATCAGCATCATCATAATCTCATCATCATCACCACCATCACCTTCATCATCATCAACGCCACCACCACCATGATCATCACCATCATGTGACCACAATCATCAGCATCATCAGCATCTCATCATCACCACCATCACCTTCATCATCATCAACGCCACCACCATCACGATCATCACCATCATGTGACCACAATCATCAGCATCATCAGCATCTCATCATCACCACCATCACCTTCATCATCATCAATGCCACCACCACCATGATCATCATCACTGTCTTCATAATAATCAACATCATCTTCATCATCACCATCTTCACCATCATCATCCTGGTCATCACAGCAACCACTCTGGCCCCTCCTCATTCTATGCCAGGCAGTGTGCAAAGCTTTGGATAATGCAATTTTCACCTTCAGTAAAACCTTACTAGATAGATTTTGTTATTTCTCATTTTCCAAATGGCAATAGGCTTAGAAAGAGAGGTAGCTTGTCCAAAGTAACAGCGAGTGAGAGGTTGAACAAAGATTAAACCCAGCTCTTTGTGACTTTGAAGCCCAGCTTCTTACCTACCATGTGACACCCACGAACTCTGCATTCTGACCTAAAGGGTGCTTCTCTGTACCACCAAATAAGATTTCAGAGTTTGAAAACTGTGCTACGGATGTTATGCATGTCATGTTTTGATTTCTTCATTAGTCAATGCATTATACATAATGAGACTGGGGAATAGTTGAACTCAGTGTAAATATATTTAAATAAAATGCACATCTCACACCCCATGAGAAGGCCACTCTTCAGCACAACATAACCTTAATGAGCCTTAATTGTGTCAAAGAGCAGGGCCTCCTGGGAGCTCTAGTTGGCCATGCAAGTTATTTCCATTGTATTTATAGCAAGCCCCTTCATACCAGTCCTCACAGACCTCCCAAAAAAGAACATAATGGAGGGATGTTTGGAAAGCCATGAGTCGTTGGTCTGAGGCTAGCACAGGGGAGGCACTGTAGGAGGAAGTTCAGAAATAGATGCGTAGACAGGAATTAATGAAGCACCCAGAGTGGAAGCCTATTAGTCAAAATGTCATGCAATCTCACATCTCTGTGTCTATTTACTTCTATCCAGTTTTCTAAAGGTGCAGACTTGTGGGAGGCTGATCTAGCTTCTATCATTGAGGTGATGATTACTCAGGTTTTTTTTTTTTTCCCCAAACGGCTATGGAATTAAAAATTGTTCATATATAAAAAGAACTGAACCTGTCCTGGCTGGCTTCCTAATCTTGAAGGTAAGGACTTTATTCCAGTAAGAGAAAAGCACGCTGAGCGACTCGCGGGCCCATCTTCCTTCCCTTGATTAGGCTCAGTCTGAGTCACCCTGAAGCTTCTGTGGACTCTTTTTCCCCTTTGTTCTTCCAATCATTTTTATTCTTCCAGGTACTTTTCTCCTGTAATAGACAATAACCACGAGAAAGATAGAGGGATAGTTTTCTTATTCTAGACTTTCTATTGTGTTGATGATCAACATGGCGATTATTTTCCTCCGTGGTTGCTTGAGGCCTTCCCAAATTGGAGCAGAGATCTTAGAAAACCAAAGTTCTGGCTAGGCCTTCTCACTGGCGAACAGATTCTCAGACTAGACAGTGTCCTCACAGGGTCTCTCCTCTGTAGGCGTGCAGACATGCTGTCTCATTCTGTGTCCTAATTTCTTCTCATCAGCACATCATTCTGATCAGATCAAGGCCACTTTAATGGTCTTGCTTTCCTAAGTCACCTCTTTAAAGGGCCTATCTCCAAATGCAGTCACAGTCTGAAGTCTTGGGGTTAGGGCTTCAGTTCTGAGGTGACACAAGCAAGCCCCTAACACTCCCCTTGTCATGGTGGTCCCCGTCACAGGGCACTGTTCTCAAGATTTTACTATCAGCATATATCTGGGATCTGGTTGTCTCCTTTCCCTCCATCCTTCCTGCCTTCCTTCCTCTCACTCTCTCTTCTTCCCCCAGTTTTTGACCATGCTTGTATCTAACCACCCTGGCCCAACCCACGATCACCTCTCTCCAACCCAGGTTTGTGATTCCACTTTCGCCCACTAAGGACTACTCTCCACACACAAACAAAATGATCTTAAAAAAAAAAGTGAGTTGGATCGTGACACACTGTGCTCAAAATGATCCAGTAGCTTCCTACAGGAACTAGAATAGAACCCAGGCTCCTGAGCATGGACTGAGGCCACTATGGGGTCTGGCCCCTGCTGGTTCTACAACCTCTCCCCACATCCCCTCCCTCTCCGCTCCAGCCTACCAGCTTTCTTTTGGTTTCTGTCTCCTCTGCTGGGACCAGCTTTTCCAGACCTGTTCCCCACCCCACACAGGCCACATCTATATTCAAATGCTGATCCCTTAGAGGAGAGACTTCTGGCCGCCCTCTCTGGAAAAGCCACCTTCCCACACAAACCCATTGTTCCCTGTCCCCTATCCATTGAGCCCCCAGCCCTTACTTACTACTTGCAATCCTGTCATTTCCCTACTGTGTTGTTGTTTCTCTCCTCTACTAGGACATAAACTCCTTAGGGCAGATACTTTGGCTTCTGTGTTCACAGCCGTGACCTCAGCTGTTGGCAATGTCTGACACTTACAGGAACTCAGAGAATGTTGCTGCTTGAGAAGTGAATAGGGTGGCCTGGAAGGGACAGAATGGTGGCCTGCATTCTGTAAATCTGCATCCCCCCCCCGTCTGTACTGCAGATTCCATGTGCACCCAAACTTTTAAAAAACTCTCTGACTGAGATGCCACTCAATGGCCACCATGGCCACTCTAGCTTCTGTCCAAAACCACTTAGTTGACCTTACTTCCCATTGCCCCTGAGTTGATCTCTCCCTGACCTTCCCACTCATTTATCTTCACTCCTGTGAATTTGCTTACAGCATTTCTTTAAGAGTCACCTTCTGCAAGAAAACCTCCCTTACTACCTCACTGAGCCCTCCCTTTCCACGACACATGTGTATTCAGTTTGACAATTCATAATGCAGTATTTCTTGTTTATCCATATTTTATTCTGAACAAGATCATAAACTCCTCCGATGGAAGACCTGTGTGCCATCAGCTCTGCTAAAATGCTTGTTTTGAAAACGTGACTTTGAATGCATTTATTGGGGAACAATGTGAGCATATTTTGTGTTTGCTTAGGTGTGACTTTGTCTGTAGGAAACACTAGGTGAATGTGTGTAGCTGAGTTGAGCCTTAGGAACACACACACACACACACACACACACACACACTCACCCTCACCCATGGAAGCAACATCCATCCACGACCCGTCTTGAGTCACACCCACCCATAACTTGTCACAAAGTTCCATCTGATTTCAGACACCCCTCCTACCTTCCACCTCTGCGTGATGTCTTGCCAACGACAATCCTTCCGGCGCTCACTCCTCCAGGCAAACTCCAGGTCTTATTCAAGGTAAAGTGCCATACATATCAAAGATATCATAGGTTTTATGTGATTCTTAACCTCTGGACACATATAAAACTGTGCTAACGTTTCCACGAGACTCCTGCTTTTTCTTTATGTGTCAATGACAAAGTATTTGAGTGTTCTGCCCCATTTACCCCAGGAACGCTGCGGTTTTTACTGAGTGATTTTTGCATCATGTGGAGATTTTTTAGGAGTATATGTGGTTTGTTAAAGCAGAGTATCTATACATTTCTTGACTTTGTGCCCCCATTCTAGGTACTTTGAAGGAGTGGCCATCCCGCAAAAGCGAGAGAAGTCATTTGGCCAGGTGCCCAAAGTGGGGCACTTCTTGACCTCAATTCATCCCACCTCTCAACACCTTTCCAACCCATCCTTTCTCTAAGTTCCCTTCCTACCTGAGCCTATGTGTAATTTTCAAGGATCCCTTTGCCTTCTCGGCCTTTGAGACCGCGACACAAGGAAAGGACACCTAGAAATGATGTCAAGTGATTTGCCCTTCCATACGTGTTCCTGGGAAACAGAGGAGAGAACAGGCTAACATGCATGGAAACAAATGAATTGGGTGGAAGTCAAGGACCTTTTCTAACCAGTGGCAGCCAAACGAGGTCATTACCACTTTGCCATTTACTCCACTGACACATGCAAGCCATTTCTCCATGCGTGGCTTTCGTACTCAGATGCCTGGAAGTATCACCTGTACCCTACTGGACTTCTTCTCCATTTGTGCAGGGCATTGAGTCTGAGTATTCCAAATGAGAGCTGTGCCTTCTGAGGACAGAGTGAGCACACGTCACAGTGGGCATGAAACCCCGAGGGCAGATGAGACAGTGCTTCCCAGCCCAGGCACCAAAAGAGAGGGTTCATTAGAAAGGTCAAGGTGAGCGCCATAAACACTGCCCTGCTGAAGCATGCAGGAAGGTGGGGCAAAGACGCAAATTTCCAGTTACAAGATAAATGAGCGCTAACGATATAACGTTCATGACGGTGGCCCCTGACGCTGCTGTGTGGCATACGAGAAAGTTAAGAGTCAATCCTAGTGTTTTTATTCCAGGAGAATTTGGCTTCCTTCTTTTTTTTCTTTCTGTTGCATCTGTGTAAGATGACAGATGTTAGCCAAACCTACTGCGATAATCACTTCGCCACATAGTCAATCAAACCATCACGTCGTATGCCTTAAACTTCCACAGCGATTTAGGTCAATTACTTCTTAATAAAACTGGGAAAAAAATACCCTCCCTTCAAATGTCCAAAATAGTATGCATGAAGGTGTTTATTCACACTTGTGGTAAAGAAAATATAAAGCAACAATTAAATAAATCCCCCTAAAAAAAGAGGGGCAAGGATGTCTTCGGGCATATTCTGGTAAAGAAAGGGAGAAATACTTTATCCCAACAGTCTTCAGCCTGGTGTTTGCTAAATACACTTGACCTCCCAGAAGTGAGGATGGGAAGGAATATGGTGGCATCTCCAAGCTGGAACCCTTCCTCACACGTCACCACAACCTGAGGCCGAACATCTGAAGTGCATCTGGGGTTATCGCGTGTGAATCAAGAGCACCCTATCGAGAACCCAGATTCTCATTTTCTCTTCTTTCCACAGTGACGTCTCTAACAGGGGGTTACTGCAATGTGATAGTCCCACGGTTTCCTGCTGCTTATTTGGTTCTGGCCCAAGCAGAAGAGGAAAATCAGATACAGGAGCAACTGAAGACAAAGCCACTGGGGGCCAAGACCAAAAATCTGTAGTGGCTCGCTTTAGAATTTGGAGAATACAGATGCGTGGGTGAGCTCTGGTTCGAAGATCTCTCAAGATGGTTGGAGGAAATGTGTTTTCAAATGTCATGCTTCATTTCTCTGCACCCGTCACGCAGACTGATCGTTTTCCATCATGACATCCAGCTCCTGTTCTGTCCCATGACTGTGATGAAAACACGCCAAGCCGCTGAGCCGCCCTCCACCAAGCAAGGGATGTCTGGCGTGTGCAGTGTCCCCGCACAGCGCACTTGCTGGGCGGATCAATGTGTTGCATACTCTAGTTTATGAAACCTTTCTACTAATCAAGATAAATTATAACCACTCTTGGACTTTTTAAAAACTAGTCCAATAATTTATTCCATAAATTGGGTCTCATAATTCATCAGGAAGTGATTCCTCTCCTTGTAGTCAGACTTTAATTAGATTATGTCAGAGTCTACAGCAGCATATATCTTTCCTTTATCAACTCTTACATTTCAGACACAATTACGGGTTTCCTTGATCCTTACCAAAATAACACTGTAGGTTATCAAGCATTTTGTGCTCCTCGCAGTATGTTTCCATGTATTTATCTCAGGTGGTCCTTGGGAAGCTGGTAAAGAGAGCGGGTAACACTATTCGTATGTTACAGGTGGTGAAACAGGCATGACAGTGTAAGGATAGCAAACGAAATACCACTGCAAGCATTCATGGGGTGTAGAAGCCAGGCGTTACAACTCACCTGAAAGTCTTTCTTTCCCATTATGGTAAGCATCTACTGTATTCTGTTGTATTTTAAGTGTAAAAGCATCACGAAGCCAAAGAACTTTCAAGTACCATGGCCTAAAAATTCTGGAAACATCGGGGCACCTAAGCGGCTCAGTCAGTTAAGCTTCCGACTTCGGCTCAGGTCATGATTTCACAGTCTGTGGGTTCGAGCCCCCCCACCCCATCAGGCTCCGTGGTGATGGTGAGGAGCCTGCTTGGGATTCTCTTTCTCCGTTTCTCTCTGCCCCCCTCCTGCTTGTGCTTTCTCTCTCTCTCTCAAAATAAATAAACTTTAAAAACTTCTTTAAAAAAATAACAACAAATAAAAATTCTGGAAACATCTAGTGTCTGTTCTAGGAAGGGACCAGACATCCAGGCACTAGCAGGGAGGGCAGGCTTGAGAAAGAAGGGGGGACGATGAGTGGGGACACTTCTTCCCCGGAGACAGACAAAGTGAGGTGAGGCTCTTTGCCTGCCCCCCCCCCCAGGCTCTGGCTGTCCCTCCTCTGCCCCCCTGCCCCAGTTCTGGGGGATATCTGCACATCCCCAAATCGCCCACTTAGGCTGGCTCTCTGTCCTTACTTTTGGGATCTAATTCATCTAAGCCTGCTGCCATGTCAACCTTCAAAGAGTTCTAATTGTCTATCTGCTCTGGGCTCCGGCACGTTCCTAAAACCTTTCAGCACTTCACACTGCCCCTAAGAAAATGGATCTCAGTTTCTAGAATCTGACCTTCAACTCTTCTCTAACGTGGTGGGTGGGGGGAGGGAAGGAGCTCCCTCAGGCTTCAGCTGCACCCCCTCCTCTGTCATCCCTCCGTTCCCCCCCACACACACACCCCGACATTCACTCTCTCACCGCAACAGATTCGCTGCCCTCAGCAAACTGTGAGCACAGCCTTTACTCACATGTTGGTACCGTGAGGAATTTTCATACACCTTGCATTTTTTGGTCCATATGGTTCTCTTAATCACTCTCTTTTTCTTTAGCTTTGCAGTGGCACGTTCCCTTCTCCTCCATAATGGATTCCTCCCACACTTAGTCCTCTCTCATTAGCTTTCCACACCCTCCTGTTCCCATCTGGAATCTTCCTGCAGAACCTCACCTCAGACACACTCGAGCCCTCGCACTCGGTAAAATGTGACTTATGTTCCCTCATCGGAGCTCTTATTCCTGTTTAATTCCTAACCCAGTGAAGATGTGACCACTGTCTCTACTCACCTCCCTGCTCCTGGGTCTTCTAACCGTGCCCTCGTGCTGACACACACCATGACCGGCGTCCGTCCTTGGAAAACCACCCCCACCCCCGCCCCCCACAACGGCCAAGGGAAGCATCTTGGGCAATTAAGACTGCGAGTTCACATCTATGGAAGGCAGGCTTCCCGCTTTGATTTTTCTTAGAAGATACATTAAGTGGCAAACTAAACCTATAGACAGATACACAAAATAAACCTACCTCTAGTTACACCTACAACGCCCGGAGTTGCAAGGAGATGCTTTAGATGTGGCTTCGTGACGGCACAAAGGGAACGAGCAACAGTTTAAAAGGAGCCTCATGGGGCGCCTGGGTGGCTCAGTCGCTTAAGCATCTGACTTCGGCTCAGGTCATGGTCTCACAGCTTGTGAGTTCAAGCCCCACGTCGGGCTGTGTGCTGATAGCTCGGAGCCTGGAGCCTGCTTCGGATTCTGCGTCTCCCTGTCTCTGTGTCCCTCCCCTGCTCGCACTCTGTGTCTCTCTCTTAAAAATAAAGATTTTAAAAAATTTAAAAAAGTAACAGGAGGCTCGCCCTTCAAGAGAGGTCAGGGCACAGATACAGCTAGACGGGCACAACGGTTAGACTGGGCACAGGAAGGGGCAAACGCTGTCATCCCGGGCAACTTCACCGGCCTCTTTAAGCCCCCGTTTCCTCAACTACAGCAAAGGGACAGTAACAGCGGCTGGGAAGGACTGTCGTGCTGAATCAATGAGATAATCTATTAATGTAGCTGCAACCCTGTTCCTCTTCAGAGACAGCGCATCACCACCAGCTTCACCATCATCATCTCTGGCATCATCACCCTTGTCTTTATTATCAATATGGCTTATGGCGTGGAATCCCAGTCACACACACACCTGTGTATACGTTCCTCTAAAACTGCAAATATTTCCCTCCATTACGATAAACGTCAAATCACTTCTACCTTTAAAACAGCATGCAAGGCAAGAATTAGATACGTGAACACTTACGAAGGTGTGTCGGCAGCCGCACCAGGCAGCGCCTAGTTAATGTGCGTTTCCCTCCTGTCCTCCTGCTCAGCCACATCACCTCCCTTCGCCCTGGCTTATTTCCATCTACTCGGAAGAAAGGTGCAGAGTGGCCAATGGCACCACCCTCCCTCGGACGCCCTCCCCAGCGGGGACCCTGGTGTGTGCTTCCTGTTCCTTTCAGTGAAAACTCATCTGCAGAGAAAAGACAGACTCTACCCAATTTTTTTCTCTGGGTACAAGATGGTCTCTCTGAAAATGATGCTGGTCCCTCCTTGGGACTCACTGGCACCTTCCGTGAAGTCTACTCTGCAGGTGTGGGTTTACGTGCACAGGGTGTTTGGGATTATTTTACTAATTACCCCAAACAGCCCCTTCACCCCATGCCGCCCACTTTTCCCTTCATCATCTTCCAACCTGGCTTCTGACTGGAGACATTCTAAGTTTTTATTTTATTTTCATTTCATTTTGAATCTGGCAGATTAAAATCCTCCTTACGCAAAAGGGGCCACTTTTAAATGAGCTATCAGGCAGCCTTCACTAAGAACCAAGGTTTCTAGAATTATGTCTGGGGGCAGGTGGGTCTCCAGGACGCTCTTGACAGTAGTTTTCTCTGAGTCTGCCCACGGTACGGCGAGATGGGCACCTTCACCCTGGTTTGGGATGGTTGGTCTTACCGCCCATCTCCCTGGACGTTCTTGGGCATAAGGTTCAGTCCTTCTTTAAGGTGACTTTGTTCTTTTCTCTCGAGTAACCCCTCCACACTGAGAATTCTCCTGCTCTGATGACATGGCGATGATTGACCAGGAGTAGCTTCAGTGACATTTGTTCGTACGTCATTATCAGGAATAGTGACGTGGGTGCTGGGGGGAAGGTGGATGGGGTTCGTGGCGCGGGGCGTCTGTCCAGGTGTGGGAAATGATAAAGCACACCGCACCTGGAGAATTTAAAGCAGGGCAGATCCGTCTTAGGGTCAGTAGGTAGGTTTCATATGGAACCCATGCCTACAGTCCTAATAAGCAAGGTAGGGGGACTCGTGCCCCTCCCAGCCTGGGGAGACTTGTGTCCCCAGCCCCAGCTTGCCACCGAAGGGAAGGGATTTTTGCCGAGGATTAGCTTAGCCTCAAACATTCCACCTCCATCTCCGACGCGCTCACAAACACACAAGCAAATGTGACCACGAACCACCAACATGTGACCACGAACCACCAGGGTCTTGATTTTCAGTTCAACCGAAGTAGATAAACTTGCTATAAACTTTATAGCCAATAAGCCCACTCGCGGGGCATCCCTACTCTTCCCAGAGAATAAGTCTCTCTGTAGGGACAGTGCACCGCCAGCCTCAGCTTACACGCATTTCACTTCGCCAGCCTTCTTGTTCTCATTCAAACCACACTGGCCGCCCCTCACACCCTGCCCCTACAGAACCCGGAGAACTTTCCTGTCGCCTCAGCCTGAAAGATGGTCAGCTCTGTCACAGCCTCAGGCCTCCGCGATGTCCCTGAGTGCCTTCTCTTCCAACATTCCCAGAGCACCTGCTGCTCCAAAGCTACCAAAGCACGTGTAGATTTCCTTATGAAAGAAATCGCTCTTGTGAATCAGCCACCTGCCAGCTCGGGCGGGCACCTTACACCTTTCTTGGGATCCTCTCCCGCTGCTTTGCTGAGAGTGCTTTCCCGCGGCTCAACATCAGCGTGGAGGAACTGAGGCTCGGGATGCTCACGCGGTGTCCTCGGGTCCTCCCAGTCCGGGAGGCACGCCTTTCTGGCTCCACACCGCCTGTCAGCACCCCCCGACCTGGTGCTCTAAACGCCCCAGCTGCAGAGCCTTGGAGCCCATGAGCTGCCAGGATCACCTGCCAGGAACACCCCCACCTACCCCCACCTTCCCCCCCCACCGCCAACTTTCCCTCCTGCCTCTTCTTGTCACCACCTCCCTCGACTCTTCTCCACACAGACCTCCTTCAGTCAAGAGACCGATTTTTCTCTTTGCCAGGCAGAAGCCACCAGGGAAGACTGCATTTGGAGACAGACCAGACATGTTCTCCATTCAATAAAGCCGACTGGATTCATCTTTTGGAAAAGGCATTTCTTTATAACTAGGTAGAAACGCCCGTTTTTCTGCAGTTCCCGCTCAGGATCACAAAGAGGGAAGACATCCATTTGTCTCCTACTTGAATTCACAGGCGCCTTGGGAAGCCAGCAATGCCTTTTTCAAAGTCTTAGGAGATCAGACTTCCCAGCAACCCCGTTAGCCTGCCCGCCACGAGCACACCCACACACCCTCGCCACGCAGACCCGCCGTCCAGACGTCCATGCGGGCAGGCCACTGTGCCTCTTCAGAGGAGTCTGCGTGAGAAATAGACTTAGTCCTCAGTCCAGACTACAGGGAGCCCCTAGAGATCACGAGACAAAATTCTAGGGGCCCACAAACCTTCTGAAACCATATGCAAAATTCTGTGTCCGTGCAGTGATACATGAATGTACCTGGGGACACTGTCTTGCACATTCTCCAAGAGCAATGACCCACATAAGGCTCTGAAGCTGGAGACCACTGCCTGGAGTCCTGGAAAAGCCCCCCCCCCCCCCCCCGTCCGGCTAAGCCGATACAAAACGAAACGCAACACAGCCAAATCATTCTTACACAAGCCGAAGAAAATATTCAGGAGTGAATCAAGAATCTTTGATATTCAGATGTTCCCCAGTATCTCCGAGAGAGAGGAAAAACACAGGATACTTGCAGAAGTAATTATTTGGGCAGATTCTGTTGTCGTCAGGTAATCTTTTAAAAAGCAATTTGATGATCTCCCTGGCTAATAGTTTCCCTGGGTTAATTAATAGGTTAATTGCTATTTTGCCTCTTCCATCCCATTAAAGCCGCTTCCCTGAAGAAAGTTGATTTCCTTTCCAAAAATGAATGGTATGTTTGTCTTTGACACACACAACCAGAAAATGGTCTCTTGCTAGCATGTTCGAAGAGAGAAAGTTTCACTTCTCATTCAGCTATTCTCCCACAATTCGCACGCTTTTCTGGATGAACACCAACACTGAATGTCAGAATCTCAGGCAGTAACAAAAACAGATAATGACCATTAGCATTATCATATCACCATGGTGCACCACCCCTGAGGGACTCCAGATTCATGTCTATGAATCATAGGGCGACCCTGTTCCTCGCTGTGCTCCAGGATTGGAGTAAGCCAGTTTTGCCACTGGTATGCCTAAAGAATGGACGCACATATCAACATAAGCCCACTTTCTTTTCCCCCAAGGAGATGATATTTAGATACAGCAGGTGCACAGATCTTAAGCATACAGTTGAGTTTTGGCAAATGCGTGTACTTCTCTGGGTATATGCAGTCAAATGCATATAATCAAACTAAGATACAGGACATTTTCAGCATCCCCAGAATGTTACTTGTTGCCCCTTCCAGGTCAACTGCACCCACTCTGCCACAGACAACCACCGTTCTGGTCTCTTTCACGGGCCTTGAGCTTCTTATGCACTGAATTCTGCAAATGAACTTTTTTATCTGGCTTCATCCATCCAAACACGAGGTTCATGTCTGAGACGCGCCCTCACTGCATGCACATTAAAATGCAGCCTTCTTGGGACGCCTGGGTGGCTCAGCCGGAGAAGCGTCAGACTTCGGCTCAGGTCATGATCTCTTGGTTCATGAGTTCTGGCCCTGCATCAGGCTCTGTGCTGACAGCTCAGAGCCTGGAGACTGCTTCGGATTCTGTGTCTCCCTCTCTCTCTCTGCCCCTTCCCCACTCGTGCTCTCTCTCTCTGTGTCAAAAATAAATTAAAACATTACAAAAATGTTTTTAAATGCAGCCTTCTTTATTCTGACAAACAGTTCACTGTATGAATACAGCACCATTTATTTTTCCATTGTTTTCCTGAAAGTTATTTGGGCTCTTTCCAGTTTGAGGGTATTATGGATAGGGATGTTATAAACATTCCCATATACATCTTTTGTGGATTTACGTTTCCACTGCTCTTGGGCAAGAACCTAGGAGTACAATAGATTGCAGCTGGGAACTACAGACTTAGGTTTGTAAGAAACCTTCAAAGATTTATATCCAAAGTAGTCGTACTGACTACCTACTCCCACCAATGATGTATGAGAGTCTGGGTCCTTTCACATTTGGTGTGGCCAATCTTTATTTTTGCACATTCAAAGAAATTATAGAAGTAAAATCGTACAAATAAATGAAGGCATTAAACACCTATAATTGCAAGAACTGGTAAAGATTATAGATATCAATCTATGTTAACATACGTAGAATAGATTTGTTTGTTGGTAACACCAAAGAAAGTATCTTATAAATTACCCAGAGAAAAACTAGACCTACTATAAAGAAAACACTATATATACACAAAGAATATGACTTCCAGGTTCCATCTTAGATTCAGAGGACTCAGAAAAAAAGTATCCTGGTGTTTTATTCTTTTACTTGAAGTTTAATTCACATACACTTTTATGTTAATCCCAGGTGTACCAACATAATGATTCATCAATTCTGTGCACTCCTCAGTGCTCATCATGATGCGTATACTCTTAATTGCCTTCACCGATTTCCCCCAACTCCCCCCTTGCCCATGGGATCATCAATCTTTTTGATTATAGCCATTCTAGCAAGTTATGAGAAGGTGTCTCAACATGGTTTGAACTGGCATTTCCTAATGACTAATGATGTTTCACATTTCATGTGCTTATTGGCCATTTATGTATCTCCTTTTGTAAAGTGCCTGTTCAAATCTCTTGCCCATTTTAAATGACTGATTTGCAGGCATTTTTTATATATTATAGATACAAAATCCTATGTCAGATACATGGAACTGAATATATATTTTTTCAATCTGTTAGGGAACTATTCATTTTCAAACAATGTCTTTTGATGAGCAGAAATTTTTACTTTGATGAAGTCCAAATGAACAATTTTTATGGTAGGTGTGTTTTGATTCCTGCCTATGAAGTCTTTTACAAAGTTATGGTATTGCCCATTGTTTACTTCTGAATGTTTCATCATTTTAGCTTTTATGGTTAGGAATCATTTTTGATGGAAATGCATTATTGTTTATGTAAGAGGTAGGGGGTAAAGTTTATCTTTCCCAATAGCCTTTTTTTAAGTGTTCATTTGTTTGAGAGACACGGAGAGAGCACGAATTGGGGAAGTGGGGGAGGGAGAGAGAGAGAGAGGGAAGGAGAAAGAGAACCCTAAGCAGGCTCCTTGCTGTCAGTGTGGAGCCCGACGCAGGGCCGATCTCACAGACCGTGAGATCATGACCTGAGCTGAAATCAAGAGTTGGATGTTCGGGGTGCCTGGGTGGCTCAGTCGGCTGAGCGTCCGACTTTGGCTCAGGTCATGATCTCACAGTTTGTGAGTTCAAGCCCCGCATCAGGCTCTGTGCTGACGGCTTGCTCACAGCCTGGAACCTGCTTTAGATTCTGTGTCTCCTTCTCTCTCTGCCCCTCCCCCGCCCACACTTTGTCTCACTCTGTTTCTCAAAAATAAATCAATGTAAAAAAAAATTAAAAAAAAAAGAGCTGGATGTTCAACCGACCGAGTCACCCAGGTACCCTGATTTTTCCCTATGATTTTATCCTGGCCTCCCTACCTTCACCAAAATCAACGGTTTGTTACCTGTGTGTGTCGTGTCTAATTCCACACACCCAGGTTCTGCTGATTATTTGCCTTCACCTATGCTAATACCACATTCAACTTCTGCAACTTTATAGTAATTAAAACAGATGGGGGAAGTCCTTGAAATATGTACTTCTTCTTCAAGTTCGTTTTAGCCATTCCAGCTCCCTGGAATTCCTATGTAAGTTTTAGAATCAGTTTGTCAGTTCTCACTTGCTGATTCGAATTTTCACTTCCTGATTGGAATGGCTTGTATTAAACCCATAAATCAATCTGAGGAGACGTGATAGTTTAGCATTATTGATTCTCCTCATGTATGTTGTCTCTATTATTTCCACATTTCATATTTCAGACATTTTTTTCTATATTTTTTCCATCTTTCTGCTTAGGGTTCGTTTTGCATTTCTTTTTCTGATATCTTGAAGGAGATTTAGATCTTTGATTTTTATCTTTTTTTCCTTTTTTAATTTAAATTTTAGTTAACATACAGTGCAATATTGGTTTCATGAGTAGACTTCAGTAATTCGTTACTTACATACAACACCCAATGTTCATCACGACAAGTGCCCTCCTTAGTACCCATCACCCATCTAGCCCATCCCCCACCCACCTCCCTCCATCAACCATCAGTTTGTTCTCTATTGTTCAGAGTCTTTTGTGGTTTGTTTCCCTCTCTCCTCTTTCCCTCCCCCTTCCCAAATGTTCATCCCTTTTGTTTCTTAAATTCCACATGTGAGTGAAATCATATGGTATTTGTCTTTCTCTGATTGAGTTATTTAACTTAGCATACTACATTCTAGCTCCATCCATGTTATCTTCTTTTTTTCCTAATACAAACCTTTAAAAGTATAAATTTCCCACCAAGCACTACTTTAGCTAAATACCAAAAGCTTTGATATGTGCTTTTATTGTCATTTAGCTTAAAATATTTATTAACTTATCCCTGTACTTTCTTTGACCCATGGGTTCAGAGAGTATTGTTTATTTTCTAAGCATTTTTGTACTTTTTCTAAATACCTTATTGTTTTTGATTTCTAATTGAATTGTCTTACAGCCAAAGAAAATACTCTGTAAGATTTCATCTTCTGATTTTCATTTTAGACATACAATAGCTTCACGCAGTGTGAGTTCTACTTATACTCCAAAAGAATATACATGCTGTGGTTGTTGGGCTATGCTCTACAAATATCAATTAGATCAAGATGATTTAAATATTTACTGAAATTACACCTAATTTTTTTATTGGTTATTGAGAGGGGATATTAATATCTGCAACAATTTGTGGGCCTATCCACTAATCCCTCTAGTTCTGTCATTTTGCCTCATGTATTTCAAAGCTTTGCTATTAGATACATACATATTTATTATGTTTATGCCTTTCTGACATGTTACGTTAACAATTTGTTTTTATCAAATATTTGTCTTTGTCTTCAACAGAAGTCCTTGTCCTGAAGTATATCTTGTCTGACAGTGATATAAACAGTCACTTTTTATGTTTACTGTTTGCTTCTTTTTAAAAAATTATGTGTGTGTGTGTGTGTATTATTAATATTTATTTATTTTGAGAGAGTGGGAGAGAGAGTGAGGGCTGGAGAGAAAGGGAGAGAGAACCCCAAGCAGGCTCAATGCTGTCAGCACAGAGACCAACACGGGGCTCAATCCCATGAACCATGAGATCATGACCTGAGCCTAAATCAAGACGCTTAACTGACTGAGTCACCCAGGTGCCCCTTAAATCATTATTTTAATTTTCTGCACCAAATATTGAAAATTCAAGGCATTTTAAAAATGGATTTTTCTCTCTCATATCCTTTTGAAGCTCAGATTACATGTATATTTTGACTACTCAAATACCGTCCTGCTTGTCATGAAAACACAGTCTATCATGTTTTCCCCTTCTTTATATCTGTTCCTCAGTTTGGATAATGTTATTGATCTGCCTTGAAATTAACTTGCTTTTCTTCTGTCTTTCTTGATCTAAATACTTAAGTCCACCAAATGAATTTTTATTTTACATATTATAGTTTCAATTCTAAATTTTTTATGCTTTTAATTTCTCTGTTCAATTGTCCCTTTGTTCACTCATTATGACCATGTTTCCCTCAATTCCTTGAATATACTTATAATAACTTCTTTAAAGTCCCTGTCTGAAAATTCCAACATCAAAGTCATCTCAAGACTTGTTTCTATTGACTATTTTCCGTGATCATGGGTCCCATATTTGTTTTGTTTTGTTTTTTTTCAACTCTAGTAATTGTTTTAAAATTATTTACTTTTTTTTTTTAAAGTTTATTTTTGAGAGAGAGACAGACAGAGACAGAGCACAAGTGGGGAAGGGGCAGAGAGAAGGAGACACAGAATCTGAAGCAGGCTCCGGGCCCTGAGCTGTCAGCACAGAGCCCGACGCGGGGCTCAAACTCACGAAACGCGGGATCATGACCTGAGCCGAAGTCGGGCTTAACTGACTGAGTCACCCAGGTGCTCCGTCATGAAATAAAATATTTCAGGGATACTACACCGTGTGTTCCTAACTTATAAGTGAGTTTTGCTCTGGCAGCAGGAAAATTAGCAGTGAATCTTTTGGGTCATATCGGGTTTGATATTTCCTTTGTTAGACATGAGCTTAGTCTACGGCAAGGCCTGATTCGAGAGCTCCGCAAATTTCATGCTTCTTAGGAAAGAATTTGATTCTCCTCCTCCTTCTTGGGTCAGTGAGGCCATAATTTGCAGGAGGTCCACCTTCCTGTCCCTCTGGAGAGCTCTGCAGGCAGAGAGCTGGGCAGTCGTGAACCTCATCCCATAGGCTTCTTTTCCCTCAAGGACCGTGGTCCTGTGCTGCCTGTTGTTCAATACCTTATAACAGCTGCCTCACACATTTTACCGGTTTGATAGCTGCTTATGCCAGAAGGCAATGTTTACTGCCAGTTACTCTATCATAGCTTGAAGAAAAGTTCACTGGCTGCTTTTGTGCAATAGCTCAAGCAGATATCTGCACAATATATGCACACACATATTTTTCTTTTAATTTGAGAGAGAGAGAGAGAGAGTGAGAGGGGGGGAGGGAGAATGAGGGGGGGGGAGAGAGAGAGAGAGAGAGAGAGAGAGAGACAGAGAGAGAAACTTAAGCAGGCTCCACACTCAGCCGAGAACCTGACACAGGGCTTGGTCCCAAGACCCTGGGATCATGACCTGAGGCGAAATCAAGAGTCAGATCAGATGCTCAAAAGACTGAACCACCCAGGTGCTCCCACACACGTGCCTCTCGAAGCTAGTGTTATCAGAGACTAAACACTACAAAGTCAGTAGTCAACCTGGTGTCTGCTTCACTCTATTAGTTATTTATGGAGCTCCGTGGTTGCGTGTGGAACTTCACAAGCCTGCGCAATGTTAACCTGCCGGCTCCAGCATGCTTACACGTCAATGTCAGAGAAGTCGGAACGGGTAGGCGAGAATATTGGAAAAGACTGCGTGGTTTCCGTCTGGGGGATGCAGAAATGATGAGCCCCTTTGCTGACTCGGAGAACTTCCAAAAGACAGAAATGGCAGTAGAGTCTAAGGGCTGAAACACAACTACTGAAGGGTTCCGAGGGGCTTTTGAACCCCTGGAATATCTTCTTCCTTTGTTCAATTTATTGCCTTCCAGTTTTCAAGTTAAATCACACACAAAGAATTTAAGGAACATCTATTAGGAACTCAGTCCTCTGTAAATTCTGGAAGGTAAATAGTATGGAGTGTGTGGGGGGAAGGGGCAGGGCCAGGGTCCGTGCTGTTATACAGGAACAGAAAAGGTGGCTCCTTTCTTTAGTTTTGAGATCAATTTTTTCAGCCAGCAGATTTTTTTTTAACTTAAAACCAACACGAGAGGCAGATCAAACATATACATTTCCTTCTGGGTAAAATAAAATAGAGTATATGATAGTCAGGTGCTGGGTAGTACAATGTCAAGTTAAAATGTAATAGAAGGTAGAGGAGAAATGAATTAATGAACATAAGAATGAAAAGGAAGGCTTTTTGGAGGAGATGGGAGTGGAGTGGGATCTTTAAGAATATTCATGGTTTGGGGCGCCTGAGTGGCTCTGTCGATTAAGTGGCAGTCTCTTGATCTCGGCTTAGGTTATGATCTCTCGGTTCATGAGATCAAGCCCCATGTTGGGCTCCATGTTGACAGTGCATGGAGAATGCTTCTGATTCTCTCTCTCCCTCTCTCTCTCTGCACCCCTCCCCGCTCACGTTCATTCTCTCAAAATAGATACATAAACTTAAAAAAAAATTTAAGAATATCAATGATTTGGATAAAATAGGGAAAGGCAGGAAGGCACTCTTACTAACTACATTTTAAAGGAAGACATAATTATGAATACGTTTGTTTTCTCCAACGGACAAAAAGATAACCTGTATATATACAAGCTCATTGAAATGCCTGCTATTTTGTAATGTTTTCTTTGGGCACCACCAATGGTATGTGCTTAATTTATAAAGAAGGAGGCTGAAACTCCTATCTTTATCAGTGAAGCTGTCCAGTGTTCTAACAACAAAGAAAGTGATGGCCTGAGGGTGAGCTGGCCTGTTGTTCCTAGGATGACTTCTTCAAAATCACAGCCTTTTACCCAGAGGTGTATTGGTCCAGGTCTATTATGTCATGGAAATACCAAACACAGGACATCATTTCAACGTGGAAATATCATCTGTTTCAAATGAATTGAATGGTCAAACCTCAGTGTCCATCATGCATAAAATCCATTGGCAGCAATTAAACATCTGTCATTGTTGATTTGCTAACAAGAAACTATTGGAATAATCATCCTACAAACTAGCAAGACTGGACAAAACGGACATAGTCCCTAAGGAAATCAGGGGAAAAGTGAGTATGGGTATCATCTCAGATCCTTTGCTCACGCAGCTATATCCCGAATCTTAGAACATGGGGGCTGCATTCACAGGAAACGACATCAACAAATAAACAGGAGGGACATAGGATGTGAACATCTCTAACTTATTCTACGATGTTTATGATTTTACAGGGGACAGACATTTCCAATATCCTAGCAGTCATCTCACTGTGTGCCATCTTGCCTTCTGGAGGCCTCCTAAGTCTCCTAATTCTTGCTCCTAATGTGGAAGAAAAGTTCGTCCACAGGCAGAAGGCTGTGGATTGTTCAGGCGGAATCATCACGCACAGCTGGGTGGGGCTGGCCACTTAAAGAAAGAGTACATTTTCATCCCCACTGCTTGATGGATGGACTCAAGTACCTTCCAAAGAATGGCACTCAATGATAACAATGAGAAGCTATGTAGAGAGTGTCTGAAACTATTACGAGAATTACATCATTGGACACAAACTTAGCTAAACATAGAGATGAAAATATCAAAGAGTTGATCCTTTTCTTTTTAAAATATACAAGCTAAATTAATGCTCAGTGGAGTTCTGGAATATTCTGCACCACATTAAAATACATAAATAATGAAGAAATTAAGAGCTATGGCACTAGAAAGGCAGATTTGGGATGCAGATTTGGGATTTGGGTAGCTTTGTTGTTTCTCTTGTAAATACAGGGTCTCAGTTCTATGCGGAAATCAGATGCCCTTTAGGAGAACACAATTAGGCTATGAGAGAACATACCCCACGAGAGGATGAGCTTCAGCATCTTTCCTGGGAATAAGTAGAGGAAAGGATTCCATTTATCCATCACTTCCCAATCCTGGCCAGAAAATAAAGAAAGGAAAGGAAGAAGGGAGGGAAGGAGAGAGGGAGAAAGAAAGAAATAAATTAAGAAAGAAAAAAAAAGAAAAAGAAGGAAAAAAAAGAAAGAAAGAAAGAAAGAAAGAAAGAAAGAGAAAGAAAGAAAGAAGGAAAGATAAAAAGAAGGAAAGAAAGGGCAAGAAAGAAGAAACCCATTTAAAACATTCTTCCAGAGCTTTACAGCAAAGACCTGGCTAAAACTTTGGTACATATTCTCTTTATCGGCCCAACTATCCAGTGAAACACACAGCTTATCTTATCTTTTAAATGTAACCATAGGAGTTTTCAGTAATGACAATAATGGTAATAATTTTGTGTCACTCAAATCAAAGAGATACAAGAATTTGAGTGGGATGATCTACATTTGAATCCTAATCTGCTGTTAGTTACAATATGGTGTTGGGGGAAATCCTTTAATATCTCTGGGCCTCAGGTTTTTAACTTGCAAGATGTGGATAATAATCTCTGTCCTCTGTCTTTCAAAGGATTTTTGTAAAGATCAAGGGAGAAGAAAAATAAAAGCATGTGAAACC
This sequence comes from Herpailurus yagouaroundi, assembly GCF_014898765.1. NCBI lineage: Eukaryota > Metazoa > Chordata > Mammalia > Carnivora > Felidae > Herpailurus > Herpailurus yagouaroundi. Next base: position 2,721,988 of record NW_024412700.1, on the reverse strand, counting down.
AAATATAGAAGATATTGAAAGCATAACACCAAAGGAGGCTGTACACATACAGGGGTAAATATACATGAACAGAGTGGCTCACAGTATGGGCTCTGGAGCCGACCTGCCTGGGTTCAAATCCCAGTTCTGTCTCCCAGTAGCCACAGGGCAGTGGGCGCCTCACTCTGCTTTGTTGTGCTTACCTGGGTCATGGTCATAATGGTGGTTTTCCTGACTACGTTGTTGTAAGGCTTAAATCAGAAACTCCAACCTGAGCCAAAGTTAGGGCTTAATAAATGTTAGCAGGTATTGCTGTTGTCAACTCACACTGTCCTCTGTTTAATTAAGACAGGGGAAAAACTGCACACATCCTGTGAACTGTTAAGGTTTCAGAGTAAATCATACGTGTCAATGTTATTTCAGAATTCATGATTCAGACCTCAGGAAAAGTACACATCTTCACATTTGATAAGAAATGATATTGCTGGGCTCAGATGTCAAGCACAGCCTGAACACGATCACGGAGCAAATGAAAATGTTATTTATAATCCTAAATATCAAACTGTTCCCCAAAGTGACAAGATCAATATTGCAACTCGGAGCTTTTCCCTTACTGACAGATGGTGCTATTTAAAACATACCAAATAACACAGTCTTTGGTGAGGAAAAGGATCCTTCAGATATCCGCAAGGTCCTCATGAAATTGCACCTCCCACTTGGAAGAGAAAGGCCATTGGGAACGTCCCTGGGACTTTCTCAGACATGAGCTTCTAAAGGGGGTGGTCACCCATTATGACCACCTGCCCCCCATCCCTGGAAAGACCCCTCAGCAAGCCCCCATTCTGTCTCCTGCCCACCACACTTGGCTTTAATAGCTCCGCCTCTGATCAGCTTCCCCGCCCTCTGTGAATTTGTAGGCTCCCAGGGCAATCCTAAACTCGGATAGGACATTCCTCTCGTACAAGGTATTATTTCGGTGCACAGTGAGGGATCCCCTACTGTGGACCCAATGCTTTTATTTCTCGCACAATTCCTTTAATGGGAATGGGAGTATCTGAGCGCTCAGAAGCAGGAACACAGCGCCCCAAGATGTCCACTGGCCAGGCCTACACTGATCCCCTACTGTCTGGTGGCAGGTTTGTCCATAGCTACCAAGCTTTAAGGACGAAAAGAGAGAACCGAGAACAGAAGAACCGAGATGGGGGTTTCCAGATACAAATGATCTGCCTGACTCCCTGGTCATGCCTGAGCCCGGAGCAGGGAAGCAAAGTGCGTCCCAGACGAAATCAGAAGGTGACCAGGCCCCTGGCCACAGATCCGCCCGTGAGTAACACGGCCCCTTTCCCAGCCCAGTGGAGCCGGGAGGCACGGCCTGGAGGACACCAAAAATCTGACACCGAGTGACACAGCACTGACCGGGACAGTGGCACAGTCCATATGGGGAATGTAATTTTTAGGGCTTTTTCTATCAAGAGTTGAACTGGCCACTAAGAACTGTTAACCGCCCCCACCTTAGGGTGGTGCTTAATCTCCCCCTTTATTCTACTTTCTGATACACTGGTTCTTCTCCTGCCCTGTAAACCGAGATAACAAGGCAGCGTTCCTTCGGGATGTCCTGGAGCTCTCTCAGAGGTGGATTCTGACAGCCAGCTGTGTACAGGGCAGGCGTAAAGGGCTGTCCTCCCAACTCCTGGCTACCTTCTGAAATTCTGCCGCCAGCTTCAGACATAGATTTGTGTCCGAGTACACAACCCTGTCACCCCCCCTCCTTCCCACCTGTAATATTTTAAGACATGACCAATTATTTCAACCCCAGTGGGAAAGAATCTGAGGGATTATAGGCACAGGTTGGAAGGAGAGCAAAGAGGATGGGACCAGGCAGGTGTCGGGAGCACTGGGAGATAGGCATGGGGACCCCACACTGGGCTAAGAGCGCTGGGGACTCTTCCAGGGAAGGGTATGTCCTGCTCCCATCCTTTCTTACTGGCCTGCGGTCGTTTCTTCCTCTCTGCCATCAAGATTTGGGTAAGCACAAGAAAATGGCAACAGAACAGAAAGCAAGACATCAGTGATGCCAACCACCTCCGTACCGCCCCCCAGTGTAGACATCGGGGGCACACACATGGCCACACGTCTCTTTCTTTCTGGGCAGATCTGCGGCTTTCCATGAATCTACAGAAAGGACGGACCAGCTGAACATGAGGCTAACTGTGTGCCATCTAACCATTCAGAGTAACGGCTTAATGAAAAAGAAAAAGCCCGAATCTCCCCCTGCGACCAAACGCTGCCGATCTTTTCTTAAATTTTTTTAATGTTTACTTATTTTTGTGAGAGAGGCAGAGTGCAAGCGGGGGAGGGGCAGAGAGAGAGAGGGACACAGGATCTGAAGCAGGTTCCAGGCTCTGAGCTGTTAGCACAGAGCCCGACGCAGGGCTTGAACTCATGAGCCGTGAGATCATGACCTGAGGCGAAGTCGGACGCTTAACCGACCGGGCCACCCAGGCGCCCCACTGCTGATCTTTTAAAAGAAGAAAGTGAATCTTCCATTAAGGACTAAGAAATTACTCTAGGTATTTAGACTACTCTGAAATCGCTGACACAAATGTAAATTTTGCTGCAGAAAATTTTAAGGAAGATTGTTTACTTCACCTATCTGGCCATTTGGATTCATAATAAATTGAAGTACTAAATAATGTTAAGGATGAAGTGCCCATACCCGCATGCTGATATAATACAGAATGTAATATATTTACATTAAAAACAGAATATGACATGTAATATTTAACTCTGAAGGGTGTTTATAATGTACCAAACACGATTTCACGTGATTTCATGGTTTGTTAAACCATTCAGTTTAACAACACCCCCACGAGTTTGGGATTTCTATTAAACCCATTTTAAAGATAAGAACATGGAGAAAAGCCTGAGTCACACCTTCCTGAGTGTCATGGAGATGTTTAAACCTAAGCAGCATGACTTTGAAGCCCAAAGTTGGAGGCACCACTTAGTCTATTTAAAAAAATTTTTTTTCTTTTTTTTTTTAAAGGAATAAGTTCATAGACTGGGGTCCATTGCTATCTATGGAGACCCTGGTTTTTTATTTATTTTTGGGACAGAGAGAGACAGAGCATGAACGGGGGAAGGGCAGAGAGAGAGGGAGACACAGAATCGGAAACAGGCTCCAGGCTCTGAGCCATCAGCCCAGAGCCTGACGCGGGGCTCGAACTCACGGACCGTGAGATCTTGACCTGGCCGAAGTCGGACGCTCAACTGACTGCGCCACCCAGGCGCCCCGAAAAAATTTTTTTAATGTTTATTTTTGAGAGAGAGAGATAGGGTGCGAGCTGGGGAGGGGCAGAGAGAGAAGGGGACACAAAATCCGGATCAGGCTCCAGGCTCTGAGCTGTCAGCACAGAGCCCAACGCGGGGCTCGAACTCACCAACCGCGAAGGACCGCTTAGCCTTGGTCTCTCTAGAAAGGAGAGAGGAAGGCAGGAAAAGATTTCTCCAGCTCTTGGCCCAGCAGATGGGACAAGAATGTTGGTAGAACTAACCCACAGGGTGGAAGGATTTTTTTAAACATTAAAATTTTTTTTTAATTTTTCTATTCATTTAGGGGGGAAGGTGGCAGAGACAGAGAAGGGCACAGAGGATCCGAAGCAGGCTCTGTGTTGACAGGGCAGAGCCTGATGCAGGGCTTGAACTCACTGCCAGATTGTGACCTGAGCCAAAGTCCAACACTCAACCCACGGAGCCACGCAGGCGCCCCTCAAACATTGAAAATGGGGTTATTTGGCAATAAGGAGGAAGGGAGTATTGGCAGATGCTGCCGGCTGGACGGGCTGTGAAAGCACTGGGCTCCTTGCAAGAAGCCAGACGCAAAAGGCGACATATTGTGTGATTCCACTGACACGAGGCGTCCAGACCAGGCAAATCCACAGGAACAGACAGCAGATGAGTGGTGGCAGAGGCTGGGCGGGGCCGGGGGGTTGCAATCGCGGTGCCACAGCTCTGGGTGGTGGGAGGAAACGCTCTCGCACTGTTACAGGGACGGCCGCACTACTGTGAGCGCACGGAAGAACACTGCTGTGACTTTGTGACTTTGCGAGCCCACCGGCATCTATTCAGCAAACTCCTTAGCCAGAGTCTTCCATTGCCTGTAGCACAGGCCCTTGCCAAGTACTACCGATTATATTTTTATTCGCAAATACTTATCTCAACACATTACGTGGACAGACTCAACCCTCACTAGAACCCGTGAGCCAGGTGTTAGGATCACGCCCGTTTTACTGGTGGGGAAACTGAGGCGCAGTGAAGGAAGCGAGTTCAGGTTCAAGGGCGGACACCCAGCCGGTTCATCACTATGCTGTCTCAGCTGAACCTCAAAGCAGCTCTACGAGCCTCATTTGATAAACCAGGAAACTGAGGTTTAGAAAAGTTCGATGATTTATTTAGGATTTTTCCACCAGTCAGTTTGGGAAACAGAATTCCAACCCAGGTTTTTTCAACTTTAACAAGTCAGGAGTTGTCTACTTTTCTCTACAACCTGTCCATACTCCGGCTGTCCCACAGGGGCCCCCTGACCCAGGGCAGCTGTCCCGCAGGGACCCCCTGACCCAGGGCAGGTCAGCTGGCCTGTAGAGACCTCAGACTGCTCAGCTGTAATACAAAGAGACAGACTAGATATTCTCGAAGGTGCTCTGTTGATCCAAATTACTGGTTCCTCTAGGTTCAAATGTGTCATTTAGTTCGACTCTATCCCGCTTCTGAAATGATTCTCAATTTCAATAAATTGTTTAAAATTCCATCATCTAGGATATAAGGAAATAAAGGAATAAAGGTGATACTTCTTTAACTGCCCAGCTGGGAAGGAGAATTCTCCGGAGAACAGGCGTGTGTGTGTGTGTGTGTGTGTGTGTGTGTGTGTGTGTGTGTATGCACCAGGGGTGGGGGTGAACTGGATGGTTTGTCTATTCAAGTAATAATATTCAAGCCATTCAGGGGCAAGCCCAGACTCAGGGATTGGGGCCCAGAAATGGGGGCTTGGAGAAAAACATACTGAGAAAAGTCCTGGCTGCTGGCATCCAGAAGGAACGCTGGTCCTGGGTGTCCTGGGTAAGCACTGAGAGAGCTAAACACAGAAAGATATGACAGGTCGACCGTTGTCTGTGGGAGTTCCCCTGAAGCACCCAGCTCAGAGCCTGGTTTATATAGTGTTTTGTATGATACCAGAGTCTGAAATTGCTGAAGTCTGATTCCCTCCACGCCAGAGACAGCAAACAGCACGAGAGCCCCACCTGACCCATGTCGGGAGCCCCAACGTTCTCCCCTTCCCCGAACAGCCTGCAGAGGCCTCGTTTTCAAATCCTCACCCGTGTTCCTGCTGCTTTCTATCTGTAAGCTCCTTCCTGCTGATGGGCTACATCGCTGCACGGTCCAAATTGCGTTCATCGCTCGCTCGCCTGGCTGGGCACCTGACCCTCCAGCCCCGGGAACAGGCTCTGACCATGACTCAACAGTAAGGACCACAGACATGCATTCCCTTCTCTTCCCAGACCAACCCCCCACCCCCCCGCCCTTAACAATTGATCTCAATGCTTCTACGAGGCTTTTCCAGAGTAACCCCAACCCACAATCTCGCTACCCTCTACACTTAAGACGACCCCAGTATCTGTTCTCTACCCAAGTGCTGCCGCGAGTTGCTTTTCAGTTTCTCTGGTATCGTATTAGTTTGCTAACGCTGCTCTGGTAAAGTGCCACCTCCGACTGGGCGCCTTGAACAACAGGAAGTTACTTTCTTAGCTCCAGAGCCTGGAAGCCTGAAGTCCAGCGTCCGCAGGGTAGGGTCCCTTGGAGGCTGTGAGGGAGGATCTGCACCAGGCTTTTCCACCAGCGTCTGGTGGCTGCTGGCCATCTTTGGTGACCCGTGCTTTACTGACACATCATCCCGATCTCCGTCCACCTTTGTCCTCGCAGGGCCTTCTCCCTGCATGTCTGTGTCCAAACTTCCTCTTCTTCATCTGAGGACGTAAGTCATATTGGATGAGCGCCCCCCCCCCCCCCCGCCTCACTTAACTAATTTTAGCCGATTTCCGAATGAGGCCACCTTCTGAGCTACGGGGGGTTAGCATCTCAACGTACACATTTTTGGTGGATAAAACTCTACCGATAACAAGTACGCTTAACTTTCCATCAGGACAGAAGATCCTTAGGCACAGGTACAGTGTTATCTCAATATTCTGTGTCCCTGCAGTGCTGAATAAATCGTTATTGAATCAACAAGCACATAAATGCTCCCAAAGTCTCCTCTCACAACTACGTATAATGTGTAACTGCGTCCCACTGCCGAATTCGCCGGCAAAACTGCTTCCCGCCCTATCCCAGCTTTTCTCCAAAAATTCATTCCGATTTCCATTCGTACGGACTACTCTAGCGGACAAGCGGGAGGACCTCGTCACTGGAGAGATTCCCTCCCTGCACTCAACGGTTTCGTCTTTGCGCTTCGAAGCGAAATCATCGTAACCATGCTTCTCTCTCCAGAACACCGAAGCCGGTGATTAGTTATGTTTGACGCCAGCAGGAAACTCCGTCATCTGTCATACAAATAGTGAGATGGGCCCAAGAGCCTCCTCACAGAGGTTAGCACTTCACGGGCCTTGCTTCTCCAAACTTCTATGCCCTCTATTTCCACCTGCGTCCCTTCTGTGTCGTATGCGGTTTCTCTCAGCCATTTGGTGCTGACTTCTGCTTCTGCCTGCCTTCCTTATGCTCGGCAGGGTTGAGCTACAAATGCAGACAGAGCTAGGGAAACACATAGGTGCCCTGCCCCGAGCTGTGCAGGTACGCTGGGCGAAGACCATTAAATGGCCGGACAGAAGGATTTTACAACACGTAAGAGAACAAAAGCAAGGATAAATGTTATCAAGGCACCTTGGGTACTGGTCCAGTTTGGACATAACACTCTCGGTCTCCCCTCTAGCTCTTTTTTATTAAACATTTTTTTTTTTTTTTTTACTTAATTTTTATGTCAATGTTTACTTTTGAGAGAGAGAGCGCGAGGAGGGGAGGGGCAGAGAGAGAGGGAGACAGAGAATCGGAAGAAAGCTCCAGGCTCTGAGCTGTCGGCACAGAGCCCGACCTGGGGCTTCAACTCAGGAACCGTGAGATCATGACCTGAGCTGAAGTCGGACGCTTAACCGATCGAGCCATCCAGGTGCCCCCGTAATGCTCTAGTTCTAGTCCCTTCTTTCCAGGGATTGAGGCCCTGACCCCAAACACTTGCTCAGTGACTAGGGTTTTGCTATCAGTGGACAATGAGTCCATGTCATAAGAATACTGCCCGAGACTCCAAGCGTGTCCACCCTCGGGTTCTGCTGCCACGACCCAGGGTTGCTGGTTCCCTGCCTGCACTTGACTGGACACCATCCTACCCATGGAAGCCCATGCTTGTGACAACACCTGTTTCCATTCCTGCTCCTCCCCGTGACGGCAGGGCCACCGCCCCCCACCACCCTGTCCCACCCCAGGACACCCTCCGAGCTCCCCATCTCTTCCGTTGGTCCCAGTATTTGCCCACTTTGTGCCACATCCTGAAAGACCACACTGTTTAAGCCTGGGTGATTCTTACCACGCAGGAAACCAGTAGCTTCATCGATCTCTGTAAGAAGAAACATGCCAAGGTCCCTCCTGCCCCCGATGGGTGGATTGGGAAGACGGCATCAGAGACCACGCATAATAAGCTCAAATATCTGCAACTCATAAATAAGCTACTGACAGCCTTTCAGGAGAAGACACGTGGGCAGCCCTCAGTGAGGGTGATGTCCTCATACCTTTTAGGTTGTGATAGATCACCGATTCCTTCTCTCACATCAGCGATTGGAAAATGATGGAGAAGGCAGGGGCGCCACGTGGAAAGGAGCCTGACGGTTGGTGGGAAGAAGGGGTCTCCCATTTTGCTGGAGGGGAAAGGGCTGGCCTGGGGAGAAAGCGCAAGGGGAAAGGGAGAGGAAGCAGACGCTGGGAAGCTCAGGATCCTTCACTTCTCAGCTCTAGGGTCTCAGGCCTCAGCTTCCTCACCTGCAAAATAGGTATCCTCTTGGCATTATGATGAGGCTGAATGGGAATAAAGCACAGAGAGTGCTCTGTGTGGGGAAGGGGCTCCGGCGATGTTTGTCAAAGAAGTTTCACCCACATGGGGCACTGGTGAGTGTGCAGCAGCCCGGAGCCTGCTGGCGGCCCAGCTTCTTACCACGGTGGCCAGAGTCACCGAGAAAATCTGAGCACGCAGACAGATGGGGAAGCACGGCCGAGGCCCCTGGCTTCCTTGTACAGCCCAGTCGGTAGACCCCAATGTGACTTTGGTCAGAAAGGACCTGGGATGCTGTGTGGCCAGACTTTCCTGCCTCTCATCTTTGTCGTCCTGACACGGAGCCCCGTGTTGATAGTACGATCTCTGAGACTGGACCTGTTCTGAGTGGTCCAGGCCACCCTCTCCCCAGGGCCGTGGCCAGAGCTCCCCAGCACCTGCTGCCCTGCCTGTTCTGTGTATAGTGCTTCTGGCTCCCTGGGGAGGGAGTTCACCTGTTCCTGCAGCAAGGGTGACGATTTCATGTTGATTTCCCCCAGTGCTTCTGCTTCCTGAGACCACCTCCCATTTTGTGCTATCAGACCCAGCCAGAGGACTTTTTCTGACTTTTTCTGATTTTTCTGACTCTGGGCCCGACCTTATCCTGACACTAGCATCTCGGTTTTAATCACCCAGCTGATGCACCGAAGTCAGGACTGTGGTCCTCAAAGATGCTCCAGCCACAACCTTGACCGAGTTCTCAGGACCAGGGAGCTCGGCAGGCCCGCAGCCCGAGTCTGGAACGGTCCCTGGCTCCGACTCACGGCCGCCAGTTTCTCGGCAATCTCTCATGCCCTGAGGAGGGACACAGGTGGCAGACAGGGCCGGGCTCGTTGTCTCTTTGCAGCAGAGACCCGTCTCCGAGATACGACTCTGGGTGATCCGAACTAAACCACACACTGAAGACGTTGAGGACAGAGGACCCTGTCGAGAACTCATGAGGTTCCAGCCTATACTTGAGTTTGAAGCAGAATAGAAAACAATGAAGTGGCCCAGTATGCAAGAAAAATCGACCACCACATGTGGTATTCAAATTCTCTCTCAAGATGTCTTCCAACTGTCAAAACTATGTAACCGCCAATTACTGTGCTCTGAATTGAATACATGAGATGCAGTGTTTTTCTTTACGGTCATGCAAAAATACACGTTCTCGTTTTAAGCTCTCACAGGTAGAATAATTTAGATGAATTTTTATGTGACAATTTTACTTCGGTTCTGGACTTTAAAAAATCTTCTATAGACGAGCAATGTGCCCGGCACTTTTTTTGGGGGGGGGGGAGAAAAAGGAAATGTTTTATTGACAGAAATTAAAATAGCTGTGTTACTGATATGAAATAAGAAAGCGTAAGTCGTAGAGACCTTGAATTCACTCCCTAAACAGAACCAAAACTGCTCCTGTATTACCGAAATTAGGTTAGGTTTGTGTAACAAACAACACACACTCTCAAGTCTCAGGAACGTTAGTGAGCGGCAAAAATGATACAAACGAGAAAATCTGCAGGACCTCTGTCCAAGTCTGTGGGAAACCACAGCCCTGGTCCTTGTCTCAGGGAGCAGGCTAGGGAAGCACTAGGGACAGAGTCGGGTGGCTTTTGTGATCTTCCCAATCCATACACCTAACTCGGGGAGGGATGCTGGCCACGTTCCTGTGTCAGCGCCACCCTTCAGCTCCTCTGCTGTAAGATTAGGCGGCTGGACCAGAAGACACTCGGGTCTGACAAGCTATGGCCCAAGTTCATAGCCTGGGAAGAACTTTCAGCTAGGATGTGAGGGCCCAAGGCCCAGGTAGGAACTACGGGCAGGGATCCCCTCCCATGAGGAAGCCACAGCAGGAGGGGAGAAAGAAGGTGGAGAAAACCACCTGCAGGCAGAGAAAGAAGAAAGAGTCCGTTCTCTCCGCCTGATCATGGCCTGTTTCTGTGTTTGTAAGCAGTGACAAGTAGTTCATTGACGTGCGGTCTATGAAGAACACAACCCCACCAGTAACTCAAGGGGGATCACGTCTTGTTCCTCTTGCTTTCCCACAGAGCTTTTCATGTGCTTAGGACATGATATGAGCTCAATATTCGAGTGAGTATGTGCAGACCAGAGGGGCAGGAGGGGAGGGGAGGGGAAGAAAAGGGGGAGGGGGAGGGGAGGAGAGAAGAAAGAGGAAGGGGAGGAGGGGGAGGAGGGGAAGGGGAGGGGGAAGGGGGGGCTTTATGGCCTTTAATTCCCCCCCGAAAATCTTTAATCTCTTTAAAGTGCTAAAATGTATTTTTAGATGGTATTATTATTCATTTTTCTTTTCTATTCTTTTTTTAAATTTAAATTCAAGTTAGCCAGCTTGTGGTGTAGTCTTGGCTTTGGAAGTAGAACCCAGTGATTCATCGCTTACATATACCACCCCGTGCTCATCCCCAAAAGTGCCCTCCTTAATGCGCATCACCCATTTAACCCACCCCCATCAACCCGCAGTTTGTTCTCTGTATTTAAGAGTCTCTTATAGTTTGCCTCCCTCTCTGTTTTTATCTTACTCAATCTCTTTGACGTTGGGCACAGCAACCTCTTACTTGATATGTTTCTGGACACAAGGGAAATAAAAGCAAGAATGAACTACTGGGACCTCATCAAGATAAAAAGCTTCTGCACAGCAAAGGAAACAGTCAACAAAACTAAAAGGCAACTGATGGGACTGGAGAAGATTTTTGCGAATGACATATCAGATAAATGGTTAGTATCCAGAATCTATAAAGAACTTACCAAACTCAACACCCAAAAAACAAATAATCCAGTGAAGAAATGGGCAAAAGACATGAATAGACACTTTTCTAAAGAAGGCATCCAGGGGCAAACAGACACATAAAAAGATGCTCAACAGCACTCATCAGCAAGGAAATGGAAATCAACTCCATAATGAGATACCACCTCACACCTGTCAGAATGGCAAAATTAACAACTCAGAAAACAACAGATCTTGGCGAAGATGGGAAAGAGGAACCCTTTTGCACTGTTGCTGGGAATGCAAACTGGTGCAGCCACTCTGGAAAACAGTATGAAGGTTCCTCAAAAAGTTAAAAATAGATCTACCCTATGACCCAGCAATAGCACTGCTAGGAATTTATCCAAAGGATACAAATGCTGATTTGAAGGGGCACATGCACCCCAATATTTATAACAGCGCTGTCAACAATAGTCAAATTATGGAAAGAGCCCAAATGTCCAATGACTGATGAATGAATAAAGAAGATGGGGTATGTATATATAGAATGGAATACTACTCAACAATGAAAAAGAGTGAAATCTTGTCATTTGCAACAATGTGGATGGTGCTGGAATGTATTATGCTAAGCGAAACAAGTCAGACAAAAACAGAGATCATATGATTTCACTCATATGTGGAATTTGAGAAACACAACAGATGAACATAGGGAAAGGGAAGAAAAAATAAAAATGTATTTTTAAAAATATAAAACGCTATTTAAAAGTGAACATATGATTTTAACAACTCATTTTTAATGCTAATTCAAATTCTCCTTCTGTCCCTAGTGAACTTGACATCTTGAGGGTCTTACTGAAAACGAAGAGAAACAGATCCTTCCCCTCATTCCCATTTCTCTCCTGTTGTCAGCCCGCCTGTCTTCCGCCACGATGCAAACCTCTGCCATTTAACTATGAAAAACAAATCATGACTGATTTGAAACAAAAGCCTATCAACTTCTTTTACTCCTACCTTAAAATGAAGGGCACAGTTCCTTTTTACACGTCTACTTTGTAGCAGAAATTAAACAAATAGGCACCCAAAGGTGCTTCATGAGTCAAGAACCCCATGAATTGCAGGAGGTCGACTGGTTGGATGATTCTACGCTGCCTCTGCCCTGTTGGACTTAAGCTGTCAATTTTTCAAACTACAATTTGGCATCTTTCACAGGCACAAAAGTCACGCTAAATTGTTTCTAAAATAGAGTGTCAGGCTCAGTCTGAAGTACTCACTGGGAATTACTGGGCTACACAGAGCAATTTGAGAACTATTGATCAGAAGATCCCGTTTGATTATTAATTCGACTGAGCTCGGGCTTTTGAGTTTGTAACGGCATCGTCTTTTGGATTTGCCGTTGCGAGGTGGATGAAGAAAAATAATCCCTGATGGTATTTCTGGATGGGAGATCGTGTATTATTATTCGCTGCTCATACACTTATTGTCCTTCTGAAATTTCTAAGCAGGTTTAACAATAGTGAATGAGACCCCCGCAGGAAACTCGGGATAAAAGGCAGACGTAGGATAACTCCAAGGGCTTGCTGGTCCATTCAAATAAGTGACAGAGTTTTCTAACATCTGGTCACATGGACAGTGACGGGCACGTAGTACTCATGCAGGTTCGAAGGCTGGCCCCACCACCCGCAGCCTCACTACCCCAAGACTAGAACTCTCCTCTGCTCCTCTTTTGTCCTCTCTACCCTGGCAACACTCAGCCTGACCCTCCCCACACTTCCTTCTGCCTAGAACGTTCTTCCCACCCTCTGCCCTGTACCCACCCCCAGACCTCTGTTGTCACATGACTCCTCAGGGACGTCTGGCTTAAATTCGCCATCACAGGCCCTTCCCAGTGTTCATGCTCCCAGTTCAGGTCACTGGGGGCAGCTATTTAGTTCTCGGCTCACATCTGTTTATACAGTCACGTTTGATTCACATCTGTCTCTCTGACTGCGTCCCGTTAGTTCTACTGATGCTCACCATCGAATCCCTGGCACTTAGCACACAGCAGATGCTCAAGAAATATTTGTAAAATGTGTTAATGGATGGATGGGGAGGGAGAACATCCGCTTATCCCCTACAATCAGTGAGCCATGACCTGGCGGTCTGTGCCTCTGCTGGCAGAGAAGGGCTGCATTTCCTCTACTTGTTCTTCACCTGTACTTGTCCTGTTGACCAACAGAAGCATCTCTTGGGGCTAGGGATTTGCAATGGGATGTGGAGCAGACTTTGCTTATGCAAACATGTCGGATGCCCCCAGGAACACCCAAGTCTCTCGTCTCTATCACTGCTAACTCTACCACTCTACCACTGTACCCTACTGAAACAGTTTCAAACGTGGGCTCCACAACCTGGCTGCGTTGCCTCCAATTTTCTCAAGGATTACCATTTGAAAAATGATTTTATAGTACAGCGTTTGTGGAAGAGGTGTTAAAGTCCTACATGATGAACCATGACAACAAACAAAAACTTCCTATGACCTGCAAGGTTAGGGTGTTACAGTTCTTACCAACCAAGCCATCAAAAGGTTCCCGATTGAGCATGCGTGCCTTCACCCCCCAACATGAAGCGCTGATCAACAAAAACCCAAAGGTAAGTGAGACAGGTACTCATACGGCAGATGAAAAATACAGGAGATGATCTTCCTGATGTGGTGAAATTTACTGAAAGCTTTCTTTCTACGACATGATACATTGTTTTATTTTGTGTTAAGCTTCTCAGTTCTTCTATCCCCAGCTCAACTGTTCAGACTGGAGAGGCACAGGGGAACACCCCGTTGGAGAATAGAAAGGCACAGGAATTTGAGTTGTGATTTTGAAATGTAAAAACACTTGGTTTGTGGAAGGAAGGGGAGAGTCAAAGGTCATCGGTGAGATTAAAAACATGTCTAGATGTATGCAAGTGTGAGAAAAGACTGAGGGATGTGGATGCTCTGGGGGAATTCATGGAGAAGGGTAAATGGGAAAACCGAACTTAGGGCAGAATGTATAGGGTCATGTGCCATGCTGATGATGCTCTCTAAAGATTTTCTGTCCCCATGGTCACCAAATGAAGCATAGTAAAGATTCTTCACCTTTTTCTAACTAATTTAGGGAAAATTAAGTTCTCAGTTTACCATGAATTAATATACCTTTTTTAATAATGCAAAAGAGTTATATTTAAACGGGATGTTATACCATGACCATTATCTCTGAAACGGGCTTGACTTACCTCCAACGTTGTTCCTCCACCCCTATTTTAAATTCAGTGGAGGTTAACAGCAATTCTCAGATGCCTCTGTGTGGCCAGCTACCTTGGAATTAAGAGAAAATCAGGGAATCTCAGAGACTAATGAAGTCATTACCATAACCATTGTAGTAAAATTTTCAATAGTTAAGCCACGTTTTTGTGATTTAGTGTTAAAAAAAAAAAAACTAAGCCACTGAGTCATAGGTCACTGGAAAGGTCATCACATAGGCTGTTTAACAAAAGTAATAAAGGAAGAAAGAAGCTGGATGGGGAAAGAGGGAACCTTAGTGGTAAGCAGAGACCCCTGTTTCCATGCCGGTCACCATGACAATGCTCTTCTGAGCCCAGTTTCAACTGAGACCTGTACGTACTGTCTACACACCTAAGAAGACCCTGTTGACCAGATCGCTAATTCCGGACCAATGACGAAATAAGCAAGAAGGCATCCACCACCCAGACAAAGAGCCTCTGGGTCTAAAAGTGATAAGGTAGGATTTGTCCACAAAAGCCTTCATGTCCAACCCTGCAGGAAGGGAGGCATTTCTTCAGGACTTGCCCACTCCTAATTTATAACGCAAGCCCAGCAAACTGGTTCTTGGAACATGCCCAACAGAGAGCTCACACAGAAGAGCAGGTGAGCTCTGAGGCAGGCAGGCACCAGACAGTCTACAGTGAGACCCATGCAGTCATAACAATTCCCAACAGAATCAAAGAATGAAACAAAACTGAGTTTGGTGCTCCTTGCTCAAGAAAGGAGGCAAGTCGGCGCATGGCTGGCTCAGTCGGTAAAGTATGTGACTCCTGGATCTTGGGGTCCTGAGTTCAAGCCCAAGGTTGTGCCTAGAGCCTACTATAATAGAAAAGGAAGCAAGAAAATAGTATGGAAGTTTTGGAAGATTCCAATAAACCAGCTGCCATATATATATATATATATATATATATATATATATATGTATTTTAAATTTATTTATTTTGAGCGAGAGAGAGCATGAGCACATGAGCTGGGGAGGGGCAGAGAGAGAAAGGAAGAGGGAAAATCCCAAGCAGGCTCCACACCATCAGCATGGAGCCCGATTCAGGGCTCAACGTGGGGATCGATCTCACAAATTTTGACATCATGACCTGAGCTAAAACCATGAGTCAGACAGACGCTTAACCGAATGATCTACCCAGGCGCCCCACCAGTTGCCATATTAAACAAAAACCTCATAAATGGGTTGGCTTCAGTTACCTGGCAAGTTCTCCCTCCTCAAGAAGGCCAGATAAGTGTTCACGTGCGTGTGTGTATGTTTGAGAAAGTGTGTGTGTCTCTTCCCAGTCTCAGATCATGTGGAACTATGGGTGCAGGGGCCAGAGTACCATGACTGTGTTTGTTAGCTGGGCAAGAAATAGTTCCTAGTGAAAATCTCTCTGGAGTGTGTAAATCACACTTCCTGCTTCAGGAAGCATTGGGTTTGGTAAACAGAATTTTATCTTTGTTTGGAGATTAAGACCATTACCAACCCTGGGGACCATTATTCTGAACTAATGGCTTCATTATCCTGGCCTGGGGATGAAGGTCAAGGAGGTGGCAAACAGCTGACCTCACCTTTTTTCTCCTGCCATTCAACTGTCTTATAACACTGCCAAAGCAAAACATCTTATGAAGTAAAATTTCAGAATAATCAAGATTTAGTGTACCAAGAATTTTGCAAAATACACACTCCTCAAATATAGCCCCATCTGGGAAATCTATATATGCACATCTCTTCAGTATGTGTATAGAGATGCAAATTTCTGATGCCCTAAAGTCAAAAAATTCATTCATTAAACTCCAGCACTTGCCTTTTTTTTTTTTTTTTGACAATTCTTTAATTTTGGCTCATCTGCCGGGAATTAGAGATGGCTACATATATTTAAAGTACATGTTTGCATTTTTAGCCCTGCTGTTTAATAGAAAAGTGATTTATAATGCCAGATTGGCAGAGAGAGATTCTGTGGTGGTGCAGTGGAGCGCTTCCAGATGAGTTGAAAGATGGTTTCTGAGCATGAATTATATGTCCGCATGTAAACAGGAAGACAAGGAAAATGATGAATCACCTCCTACCATTTCTTAGTGCAAAACTGCGGACTATATAATTTAAAATTTACTGCCAGCTATACCCATATAATGTGATCATACACCGAGAGCCTATCAAACACATTAGGAAACAAAGGCTATATTAAGGTTTCCTGCAACCCAAAGAAAGCCCATGAATAATTCACATTTCCACACATCAGGCCACCTAAAGGTGAATACATATGCAGTGCCCTTAATTCTGAAGAAAACTGATCAATTAGCCGTACGATTTGATTTAATATCAATGTGCTATTTCAGTTATCTTGGAAGATAAAGTTGCTGTCTCAAGCCCCTCGGAAGGTAATCTGCAAGTCTGGGCAATTTCGGGTCATAGTGATGGCAGTGAGGCTGTTAGACTTGGTGAGGCACAGTGGGGGGGGGACCAGGACCTTGTGATCATGGCACTTTCTGCACATCTGCTACCTTTGATAAGCAAGTGGCTGGCTTCCCTGGGATCCCGACCGAACCCCTACCCTAAGGTGGGACCAAAGCAAAATCTCAGTATACCAACCTGGGGAATTCATTTTTTGGTTGATAAAACAGGAAAACCCATGTTGGATGGATTTTAACTGTGAAGTGCTTCGCCATACCTTGATTTATTTTGCTTCTTTCTTTCTATTACTTACATTCTGAGTGTTCAGAGAAATAAATGTCACTACCCAGTAAACTACAGCAGAATGAAAATGCATAGTGAATCACAACACATTCCTTCCTGCCTGGCCTCTCCAGATTCCCTCTGAGCCACACGGAGTCCGTCCATCAGCCCTAAACCGATGGATTATCCATCAGACGACGTGTAGACCATCTGTGCCCCTCTCCTTGATTCTTCTGTTGTGGTCACAACAGTGCTTTTCAGCCTCTCTATCCTTGGCTGGGCAGAGGGAAATGGAAAGAGAAGGTCTTCCTTGGCACCCCTACCTCAGTAAGGAAGGGAGGAAGAGAGAAGGTTCGAGGATTCATTACCTTTATGTTTCCTTGACAGACCTCTTATTGCTAACACCGAGCAAGGTAACTGAGCTGGCTGGAGGTGCGCTCATGCCTAAGAACAATGTCTGTTTGCAGTTTATATATCTATTTTTTTAGAAAAATGTAATTTTCAGGGGCGTCTGCTGGTTCAGTCAGTACAACATGCGACTCTGGATCCCAGAGTTGTGAGTTCAAGCCTCGTGTTGGGTGAAGAGACCACTTAAACATAAAATCTTTAGGGCTGACTGGGCGGCTCAGTTGGTCAAGCGTCCGTCTTGATTTCGGCTCAGGTCATGATCTTACGGTCATGAGATCTCACACACACACGCTCTCTCTCTGTCTCTCTCAAAATAAATAAAGAGATATAAAAAAAATTTTTTTAAGTAAAATCTGTTTTTAAAAAAAGGAAAATATAATTTTCTAAATGTAATTTCCTGAAAAAATAGTATAATTCTAGTATTCATCAACTTAATGTTACTGCCCCATGTAAACATTCACATTTCAGAGACACACTATTTCCAGTTGACAAAATCTTTTAATGCTTGACATTTGAGTTTGTCGTCCATCCTATTCCATCTTTCCTGTATTTGTGGGGGGGTCGGGGGTGGGTGTCATCAAATTCTTAGCAAGTCTTACCTAAACGTGCTCCCCACAGCTTTAGAGCCCAACGTGTTCGTTGGATGAAATCACTGAAGTCAATGAGCTGAGGGTAACAGGTGCCAACCCCCAAACCAGGGGCTGGTCTTATGGACGCCCACACCCTCCTTCCCCTTTTTAGATCTGCGCTTTTCCAGAAAGTGTCTAAATGGAGTATTTACCGAATGGTAATTTCAGGTTTTCTTTTTTCTTTTTTAGTTCCATTTCTTTAAGGTGGGGGCCTGTGTTTCAACCTTGATGGGGGCCAACAATGGAGTCTGAGACTGACTGCCACCCCCCCCCCAAAAAAAAAGCCTGGACATGGTAAGCGCTTCAGTTCCCCTTTTGTGGGAAGAGAAACCGCCTAAACGCGGACCATCCGATCAGAACTAATATGGATCTCATAGATGTTCCACTGTTTCCTTGCACCTGTTCCCTTTTTCTCTTTCAGAGAGTGTTTTCACTGCCGTGGTTAAGTCTCTAAGTCAGATTGGTTGTCGCTGAAGCGTGGGGCCTTAACGCATGTGTGAAGTTTGTTCTTTGGCAGAAACAGCAGTAACACAAACACGTGAGCGGCGCTAAACAACCAAGGCAGCCTCCAAGTCCACGTTGCCCGGATACGGCAGCACCCGGAGCAGGTCTGTGAGAACGAGGGCACGCTGTCCTCGTGGGGCTGGCACCTGCGGGCATCTGGTGCTGGTTCGCTGGGTGGGGAGAAAGAACTACTACAGAATGTTCCGTAATTGAAATCAAAGGATCGCACCCCCCACCCCACCCCCGCCGCTTCCTTTTCTGGATGAAAATGGATCTGCAGGAGTCTCTGTGCCCTTCACCCGGGGTTCTTCTCCTTGATCCCGCCCCAAAGCTGGGAGTCCCGCAGCCTCTGTGTGGCTCCTTGGACCAAGGGTGACCTATCTCTGAAAACGGGCCCTCTGCCACCTCGGACGTCCTAAAACCCTACCTTGTGATTTTTATATGGCCACAGACTTGGCTCTACATTTTCAAATACGAAATGTATTCCACGGCTCTTCCAGAAAGAGACTTTGTAGGGACTCTACAGTAAGAGCTGTGGGCGCATGGGGTCTAGCGGCTCCTGAGGATGAATCCCGACACTCACCCTTCCCCTTATGTCTGAGAGCTTTTACTTTCTTGCGTTCCCCTCCCCACGGAGTTAGCCAGGCCCCTGATGGCTGGTGGGGGTGTGGGGGTGGCCCCTGGTGCCACTCAGCCTGTTTCTGAGAAGTCAGAAACAGACTGGCCGCTAACTGGTCCTTACGGGACCTCACAACCGCTGTCGTTTCTGGCAGGGGAGGAAAGAAGAGGGCCCAGGAAATGTATCTATTTCCTGGCCCATGACCAGTCCCTCTCCTGCCCCTTCAAAAAAGCAGGTGGAAGGTAGTACCAGCTCGATCTGTCTTATCGTCTGGTGGCTGGTTGGAACAGTCCAATCTCCTCTCAGAAGAATCTCGGCAAGTGCCTCCCCCCACCACTCGGCTCAGCTGCGGGGACTTCATCAATAAATGAACCCTGTAAACCAGGGATGGTGGAGGTGCTTTAGGCCGGCGTTTCCTTTCAAAGTGCAAATGAATCATCGGGGATCTCGTTAAAATGTGGCTTCTGATTCAGCTTGCCTGGGGTGGGAGGTGAGGGGCTGTATTTCGAAGAGGCTCCCAGACGTAGCAGGGTGCTGGTCGCGGACCACACTTTAGGAAGGGCCGCTTCTCTCCAAGCGCTATCAGCCTGTCGGGCAGACAAGACCTTGCAGTGGAGAACAGACCTCAGGGAAGGGACCTCGGGTGGTAGCGTCCCGTTTGGTCCAGCCTCTGATCCCATTTTGTAACGTCTGCAGGTGCACTCCACTGCGCCCACGTCTCCTGCCCACCTCAGATGGAAAGGCCCCTGACGGGCCTAACATTTATTTAGCGGCTTCTGTATACCATGAAACGGCTCATCTGAGCCTTACTGCAACGCTACGGGATGCCTATTTCATTCCTCGTTCACAGACAGGCAAAGGGAGACTCGGGAAGTTGAAGGAACGGGCTAACGGATGGCACCTGAACCTGGGTGTGTCTGGCTCAAAGCCTGTACTCTCGTCCACACATCAAAGTGGCCATTTGTGCGTTCCATTATTCATGCTTTTTTCAGCTCACACTCCGGTGAGCCCCTGCAGTGCGCCAGGTGCCGGGCTGGGCCTGGCTACTGCTCTCCGCGAAAGTCCTCGGAGGTCACGGGCACCCAGAGCCCTGGAAGTCTTTTTCTGGAGGCTCTACATTCCCCAATCTCCATTTCAAACAGTCTGATGGAAAATACGCGCCGGCTGAATGCTTTGGTGGATAAGCTGGGCTGCTGGAATTTTCAGCGGGCCTTTGGTCTCGAAATCCCTGTCATTTAGAACCTAAACACACATTTGAAATGTGTTCGGTGTGCTAATAGCTTCGGGGGCTGTGTCAACCATTTCAAATAACTAGTGACTTTGTTCCTCATTAGCGGTTGTGCCTGCAAAGCCTCCAGCGTTTCCAGCCACCTGTCCTTGGGGGTCTCCCCCCTGCTAAGAGCTGCCACTTAGAGGCACAATTTAGTCTGGGGGAAAGGAGGGGGTCAACAGCCCTCAACGACCGCCTTCTAGTTTGCTCATCCCGCTTGTCTGAGAGAAGCGAAGAGAACTGTCCCCTCTGAAGAGGCAGCCCCATCACGGCAACGCTGAGGCCTTCCCCCGCCTCTGCCTTGGGTTTTCTCCGTCTGCGCGCCTATGGATTAGCCCACAGTATCTGTTCCTCGTTGCACTGTGTCCCCAGAGTGCCCGAAGGGCCACACCGGCCCGCTCCAATGAGGCCGACACATGGTTCAGACCAGAGGGGAGGGTGTGGGTGTCGGCCAGCGGGGACTGTCCAGTCTAATGTCCCCAAGTGTAACTGACGGACACTAAACTGGAAACGCAGGGCACTGGGCGGGCTCAGCTTATGCCTTCCCCGTGAGCCACACATAGATTCATAAACGCGGGGGTTGTTCCAGCAGAAGGGCCTCAGGGTAAGGCTGCCTCCACGCTCCACAGGCGGTGGAGGGGGGCAGTTTCTGGGCTCGGACATCTCCACACACGGAGGGAGACAAGGGAGGCTGCATGTGCAAGAGACGGGGCGACCATGATCGTGGAGGGGCCCCTGGCTACAGCGGACCAAAGCCACCTGTTGGCGGAATTGGGGATGAGGACGAAGGTCAGGCCCTGGAGCTACCCGTGTTAGAGCCTGAAAGAAAACCACAGATACACTCCTTTCCCTAGATTCTGGAGAAGTCAGCGAAAGCGCTGCACGCCCACAACTCGTTCTTGTGGAGCAGGGTTCTCATGCTTTGGCTGAGCCCAGCGGCACCCCAGCGGGGGCACCTTGCCCTCCTCACTTCCCAAGCGGTGGGCCAGGAAGAACGCGGTGGCGACAGGTGTGACGGTCCCCACCCGGCCGTGAAATGCTAGCGGCCTGTTCCTCGTCACGTAGCGTCCGGTCTGTCTGTGGTAGGTTCCCTGCTCCCGCCACGCACCAGGGCCAGTGCGGTTCTGGAGACGCAGCGACAGCCCCTCTGGGGAAGGAAGCCAGCTCTGTGGCTGCAGAGGGGGCGGGGGGGGGGGGGCACCTGGCTTCCCAGGGGGCAGGGCTCTCCTGGATCTGATCGGACCGCCTACGACAGCGGGGAGGACTCGGCTGAGACGGAGGTGAGTCTGGGTTTGCGCAAAGCCTGCCTCAGATCCCGGCTCCACGACTTACTAGCCGGGAGACACTCGCGCCCGCTGGTCTGGAAAACGAGAAAATAAACCTCCATCTCCAGCGAGTGCTCTGGCGGAGCCTGGACTGCACCTGCGTCCGCCTCTCTCCGTGAGCAGTTGCTGCGGAACCCCCACAGTCTTGCTCTTCCCAGGCACTTGGGGTGGCCCTTCCGCCACCACCCAGCCCGGCCTCCCCTCACAGAGCCCTGGCCTTCAGGCCTCTCACCCTGTCCCATCCCAAGGCCCTCCCCACTAGCCACAGCGCTAGTCCCGGTGTCTGGAGGGGATGGAATTAACTCCGGTGAGCTGTTTGCTGTGCTTCCCGGTTGCCCAGACAGCACACGGAGGTCACGTATACAAATAACTAACTTTATTGCGTGCTTGTGACAAGCCAGGCACTGTCTTAAGTTCCTTACAGGCATTAACTCATACTAGCCTCCCAACGCCATTGTGAGGCAGGTGCTTCCGTGATCAGCATTTTACATTTTGCTCTAAATCATCCAGTTATTAAGAAGTCAGGCCAGAACTCAACTCTGCAAACTGGCCCCAGGGATCGGGCTCTTCATTAGCAGAGGGACGGAAGACAGACTTTCAGGCTCTGCGACAGGCCACTGGCTACGGTAGGTTTGCTCCAGGAAGACCCTGAAGGACCCCAGGATGGGATGCCCACCGCAGGTACCTACAGGGTCTGTCCTGGATGGCAGGGCCTGGGGGGCATCCCTTAGTGTCCCCCCCTTCTGGAGGCTGATCCCTGTTAGGGACCTCTCTTCCACCAGCTGGGGAGCTGGAAGGTTACAGGAAGGATGCTTGCTGAGAAGCAACTATTGGTCTGTTCGATTCATCATCCTCTGGCTCCAAATTGGGAATAACGCGTCTTGCTATGAGGTTTTCTCCACTACACGGGAGAGTCCAGTTTGAAGACGGAGGTTGTTGTGGACAGCCCTCGACCGCCTCCTCGGGCCCTCCTGCACCAGAGACGCGTGCACTGAGGTCTAAATGCACATCTGCTAACGTTTTCCATCAACGGCCAAAGGTCAATGCTATTTGACTGTCCCCATCCCTCCCTTGGGCAAGAGAGAAAGGAGAAATGCAATTTTAATATTTCCATTCCAGAACCTACGGCAACCATTAGCATCACAATGATGACTGATGTGCACTGTGGCCTCCTGAGCCGCCTCCTACAGCAGGCGAGGAGCAAGGCGCCCCTTCCGAACCCGCAGTAAGAAACGATGATCATAATTCATGATAGCTTACAGCTGGGCTTCTCTATACTTATGGGATTGTTTTATGAGGATGGAAAATTAAGTACGCTCCATATCGCTCCACCCTCTGCAACGAGATCCGAAGAAGGGTTTCCTGGTTTCAAGTTCAACTTGCTTGCAGTGCCTACAATTACTAGGGGATTTGAACTTCCAGGAGAAATACCACCACTCATTTTATAAACTCTCAGATGAGAACCAGAGACAGAAAGGAAAACCACCAAAAGACACCAACCAAGGTTACATCCTTGCAGATCAGAAATCCTTGGACAGGAGCCTGGGGCGGGCTTTGTAAACGTAGGCAGCCTTGGGGGGTGGGGAAGGTGAAGAGGGAAAAAAATGTTCCAGTGGGCAGGACCGGGAGAGATGAGCACACATACTACTGGGACAACTTCTGCGTGAGATGGGGCACATCTGCAAGATCTAACAGCTCTCTCTGGGGACCAGGTTATCCCCCACCTCTTCTCACTGCCCTCCCCATCCCTGTCTGCACTTGAACCCATGGCAGACGCTTCCTTTACTTTCCAAGGGAAGGGATGTGACAAGCGGTGTGATTTCCTGCTAGGCATGCTCTTAAATAGTTTTGGGGAAATCACTGTTGCAAAACACTCTTCCTCAGTCCAAATGAACTTCATCAGACTTCCCTAGATTTCTACTTATTTCATTTATTTTTTTAATGTTTATTTTTGAGAGAAAGGGTAGACAGAGCGTGAGTGGGGGAGGGGCAGAGAGAGAGAGGGAAACACAGAATCCAAAGCAGGCTCCTGGCTCCGAGCTGTCAGCACAGATCCTGACGCAGGGCTTGAACCCATGAACCGCGAGATCGTGACCCGAGCCGAAGTTGGACGCTTAACCAACTGAGCCCCCCAGGCGCCCCTCCTTTCATTTAAATGGTAAATACCCAGCACATCGAAGATTGTATATGTGTTCTGTGCATCTCTCTGAGATGTGACAGTTGGTGAGATGTGGTCAAATTATTGAGACAAGGAAAGAATCTTTAACACCTGCATAACTAGCATGTTCTAAATTCTGAGTTAGGAGGTAGAGCGTAGGAGGAACAACATCACCTTCTGGGAGACGGTTGTCCAGTCTGAGGAGGCCCCATGTTTTCAGTTCAATTCCAAGACCTGATTTTTTTTTTAATGGCCAAAAACGAAGACTTATTTCCCTGACTGTGCTATCTGGAGCATCCCCTCAAACTGTGATCATTTTACAATAGGTTTCTAATGCGCAATTGCCAATTAAACTGTGCGTTTAACCTCTGCACAAAGCACTCCATTTTCTGTTGTTGGGGAATCAAGCTTTTAAGTCAGCCGATCAATTCTGCAAATTACGTAAGTACACAGCACTTGCTTAATATTTATTATGTTGGGCAGAGTAGAATACAAGGAGAGTAGTGATAAATAGCACATTGCACCTTCCAGAATGGGTGAATCAGCCGGGGCTATCTGGATACAGCAAAGCCCTGGGTATCTTTCCTTATCTGGGGCTTTTCAAATAATGGACAGGGAAAAAAAATGCAGTGAGGTTGGCAATTGTAGTGAGCAGAGTTCAGCTCTATTCTTGTCCAGGAAAATGATTCACTTTCTCCAGCCACCTCTTACCTAAATAATAAGTTTTCTGCCCCCGTTTCTGGATCCCTGCAAATGCTATGAGGTGCTCCAGTGGTAAAAGTTTTTGATATTCTGAGACCACATGTACTGAGAGCCTCTTTTCTCTCCAAGTAGCTGCCAAAAACTGTGGCTTTGATGTGTTCGTAACGAACTTATGGAGGTTGGTGATTTATTTTTCTCTTAAGTAATGAACGATTGCCAATGCCTGCTTTCTGTCATGCTCCTGTAATAAAAAACAAAAATAATTCTTGGGGCACCTGGGTGGTTCAGTCAGTTAAGCATCTGACTCTTGATTTCAGCTCAGGTCACGATCTCACGGTTTGTGGGTTCAAGCCCCGCGTCGGGCTCTGAGCTGACAGTGTGGAGCCTGCTGGGGATTCTCTGTCTCCCTCTCTCTCTGGTCCTCTCTCTCTCTCTGACCCTTCTGTTTGTGTGCTCTCGCTCTCAAAATAAATAAACTTTAAAAAAAAGAATAAAAATAATTTGTAATTAGAAGAGTTAAATTACATGTAAAAACCAGGAACACAAATGTTCTTAAAAATAGATACTACTTTTACAAAAGGATATTTTCTCCACAATTTCCTATTCAGAGACAGATTCTCTGGGTTCTGTTTCTTCATTTATAAAATGAGAGTTTTGCGGGCCCCTGGGTGGCTCACTTAAGCGTCTGACTTTGGCTCAGGTCTTGATCTCGCAGTTTGCAGGTTCGAGCCCCGCATCGGGCTCTGTGCTGACAGCTCAGAGCCTGGAGCCTGCTTCGGATTCTGTGTTTTCCTCTCTCTCTGCTCCTCCCCCACTCGCATTCTGTCTGTCTCTCTCTCAAAAATAAATAAACATTAAAAAAAAATTTTTTTTAATAAGAAAATAAATAACATAAGAGTTTGTTCCAGAAGTTCTATTCT
This sequence comes from Herpailurus yagouaroundi, assembly GCF_014898765.1. NCBI lineage: Eukaryota > Metazoa > Chordata > Mammalia > Carnivora > Felidae > Herpailurus > Herpailurus yagouaroundi. The sequence goes on along the minus strand of NW_024412700.1, from coordinate 2,696,694 downwards.
GGGTCTTAACTCTATACACGCCTCTTGGTTTGTTTGAAAACAAACTTGTCTTGTAGTTAGAGGGAAAGTCTTCTTTGCTCCTGCCACACCTGATCAACTATCCAAGGGCTTGATCAACTATCCAAGGGCTTGGATCAACACAATCCAAGGGCTGTGATCCAGAGTTTTGGGGTTCTGCTCTCCGGAGCATAAATGCAGCAAGCCAGCACTAGGAAATCATGCCTTTTTACCCACCTGTGTCTGGATCTAACTGTGAAAAGGCTATAGAGAATCAAGCAGGGAAACTGGTCCGATTCAGCGGCATTGACATAAAGGAGACATTTGTGTACATTTGGTGTTAATGTTATATATTGTTTTTTCAAAATCATGCAAATTGATAAATATGCTATAAAAAATCCACATCCTCCAAATGCTGTACCCTCTTACTACATAGAAACAAATGACATTACACTTGCAAATTCAGGATGCCAGGAAATGCGCATGATTAGGTTTTCACAGTCACAATGATTCCCGGGGCTGCCTGATTAGGCCCCGGATCTGAAAGCACCAGTCACTGGAGCTCGGCATGTGCACCACGTGGGTGTGTTAATGTTGCTTTGCCAACAACGTACTTCACATTTTCATCGTGATATTTCCCCCATAAAATTCTTCCAGTCTGAGTATACAAAACTCCCTTCTCGGAGTGTCTAATTATAGGCCATTTCAAGGAGCAGACGTCGAGAGGAGTATCTCTGGGCCTGTTTTCCCTCCTAAGGGAAGGCTCCTCTGAGCTCCCGCTTGGATGCATTCAAGAACGCTCTATCCACGCCCCACGTCTCGGACAAGACTGGGAACTTCTCCGAAGGGACGTCATATACGTTCAGGAGAATAATCTATACAAGTGGAATTCACCGATCACAAAACTACCCACTTTACAGGGAATGATTCGGTCTCAGTACATTCACAATGTTGCACAACCGCCACCCCGATCTGTCGCCAAAACCTTTCCATCACTCCGAAGTAGGACCCTATCATGTGCACTTTGCCGGGGCACTTCAGTGGTTTCTGACACATGGATGCACTAGAATGAACTGGAAGAATAGTTCACTCTATGAAACCTATTATTGTTCGGAGGGACCGGCGGGGCCGCGGAGCATGTGAGGACCAGAGCTGATCTCCAAGAGCTCAATCAACTTGGTCACATCACTTCACACAATTTGGAAAGTTTCTAAGGTATGTTAAAAGGTCACGTTGTAAGCTGTTAAGGCCTAGGATGTCCAGGTGACAGCATCCCCGGCTCCTGCACGCTGTGCACAGAGACCACGGTGGCTCTGGTGACCATGAAGTTTGGAGGTACGCTGTGGGGGTAGCAATCACGGGGCATCTTTACGCCTCTTCTTCTGCTTCCGGTTTTGGCAAAATAAAAGAGATTTCAATGTCTTGAAATCAAAGACAGATAGGAGCCGAGAACAGATTAGTGGGTGTGGGGCTCAGGAAGGGTGCGGAGGGAGTGGGTGTGGCTACAGGAGTAACAGGAGCCCTCCTTTTAGGGATGGCAATGTCCTGTGTCACCTGTCAACGTCCCGCTGGTGGCACAATGCTGTGGTTCTGCAAGATGGTCCCACTGGGGGAAAGTGGCTGAGGAGCACAGGAGATCTTTCTGGATTATTTCCTACGAGTGCATGCGAACCTATAGTCACGTCAAGATAAAAAGCTCAGTTAACGGGGCGCCTGGGCGGCTGAGTTGCTTCAGTGCCCAACTTTGGCTCAGGTCATGATCTCACAGTTCATGAGTTCGAGCCCCATGTCAGGCTCTGTGCTGACAGCTTGGAGCCTGGAGCCTGCTTCGGATTCTGTGTCTCCCTCTCTCTCTGCCCCTCCCCTGCTCATGCTCTGTCTCTCTCTCTCTCTCAAAGATAAGTAAACATTAAAAAAAATGTTTAAAAAAGCTCAATTAACTGAAAAGGACAAAACCCCATTGAGCCTGTTCTTAACAAGAGAAGAATAAACACTTGGAGAAAAGAGCATCAGTGATGATTAATAAAGGACCAAGTGCTATCTCAAGGTGGCACCAAAAAAGTGCACTTATTAAGATGTAAATATTAGAACAGGCACATGATTTAAGCCATAATCTGGTTCCTGTCTGATGCCAGACAGAATGTAGTTCAGCACAGGAAAGAATTATTCAGACATATTCAGTCTGTGTGTGGTGTGTGTGTGTGTGTGTGTGTGTGTGTGTGTGTATACACGCATATGTGTATGTGTATGCGTGTGTATGTGTTTATGTATACATGGACACACACATATGAAGAATTCCAGGGAATGACTCTACACACACAAATGCATATGTACTGGAGCACCTGGGGGGGGGGCTCAGTCGGTTAAGCGCCTGACCTCGGCTCAGGTCATGATCTCACTGTTCGTGAGTTCGAGCTCCGCGTCGGGCTCTGTGCTGACAGCTCAGAGCCTGGAGCCTGCTTCAGATTCTGTGTCTCCCTCTCTCTCTGCGCCTCCCCTGCTCATGCTGTGTCTCTCTCTCAAAAATAAATAAATGTTTAAAAAAATTGTACAAATGCACATGTACCCACATGCACACATACGCATGCCTGTGCACACACGTACACACAGAGGCACAAGGTCACCAGCCAGTCAGCAGCAGAAGGAAAAGTAGAGTCCTGACTCACTACTGCTTCCACACCAAGCTCTCCTACAAAATCAATCACGTCACAGAAAAGAAACACACTCTACCCCCCACTTAACCTTGACAATGACCTGCCACGGGGTGTCAACAGCCATGTGGTTTCCGTCTGTCCACAGAAATCAGCGCCCCCACGTCTGAGCAGCGTCTCTTCAAACAAGACTCATCAGGGTTTGTCATATGTTCACACCAGGGAAGGGAGGCTAATGGTGAGAATGAACTCTCCTTACATTAAAGCACCCGGAGGTCACTAAGCAATCAATCCTTCTCCGTGTCACTCTGGGCAAGGTTGAAATGCCCCCCATTCCTTGCCAACAAGAAGGATTTCGAGTGAGAAACACGCCTCTTTCCCAGAAGTCCCGTCAAGGAGACACGTGAACCGTGGAAGCAACTTGTTGCTGGATAATGTGTCTTTACCCAATTAAAGACCTCTGCATTTAACCTTCCAGGGGCATTTTATCCACAGACTGGGCTGTAGAGGGTGAGACGCCCAAGACTCCCACGCCTGACTCTGATCATGTCACCGCTGTTCCCGGACGTCAGACACACCCTGTGGGCTGATGAGACAGGTAAATGTACACAGAGGGAGCCCCAGATGCACAGCTAAAGAAGACACAGGGTCATTACATGAAATGAACATCCTTCCGGGGCTCGTTCTGGGCGATCCAGGCTCCAGAAGGGCAAGGAACATGTCCCCCGAACGCACCAGCAGTTCCAACAACACAAGCTAACTCACAACGACAGCAGCAGGGTCTGGAGCCTTCTATCCCATCAGGCCTTGCCATCCACTATCCACCGTGCCACTCCTGAGACCCCTGCACGGTAGCCACCACGGCCTCTGTTCCGTTAAATACAGGAGAGTGCAGGGCAGCTGACTGAGAAGGCGGAACGGGTCCACGCGGTCACAGGTGGGGGGCGGCAGCCTGAGCAGAGACTGGCCTCCCTGCCCCCACGATCAGAGGCCTGTGGCCCATGCCCAGTGCCACGCTGTGCTTTTTTTAAATGTTTATTATTTATTTTTGAGAGAGAGAGAGAGAGAGAGAGAGCGCGCGTGCACACAATTCGCGGAGGGGCAGAGAGAGAGGGAGACACAGAATCCAAAGCAGGCTCCAGGCTCCGAGCCGTCAGCACAGAGCCGGACGCGGGGCTGAAACTCACAAACCGCGAGATCACGACCTGACCCGAAGTCAGAGGCTTAACCGACTGAGCCCCCAGGGTGCCCCTGGTGCCACGTTGTTTCTGAGCACGCTCAATCCCTGCTCTTTCCCACTGGCCCTGCTCTGCCCCCCCCCGCACCCACACCCACGCACAGTGCTCGGACGTCCTTGAACCCATCAGTTCTGTTCCTCACCTGGCTTCATCTGTCCTTGTAACTCCTCGTCCCCACTGTGGTCTTTGCAAATGCCCGGGACAGGGACAGCAGTGTGACTGCTCCATAGAGCCCAGTCCACACGTCCTGACCGGCTTCTGACCAGGAGCCAGGAAGGCAAGGAATGACCTCTGAGGGCCAGGCCCACCTTAACACGGCCTCAACTCTGGATGCTGGTCCTGCCCACGCTGTGTGGAAGAAAGTGCTCCTTCAGTGATGGCATTTGGGGCCTCATTTTTCCTAACAATTATGCCCATATTCCACTACCTAATATTAAAACAGCAAAATCCCACGCCCTGAAAGCTACCTGCAAATGTACCATACTGTACATGAGCTAACCTTACCTCATTTGCAAATCTAATGCTTTTAATAACTCTCCTGTGAATGAACTATTAAGGTTATAATTATTATTACTGCTATTTTCTGGAGAAAAAAACTTAAGCAATTCAGTCAGGGCCATCAGCTAGTGAACGGGAAAATCAGAACTCCAGCCTAGGCTTGTCTGACGTTAATACCCTTATCCCTAAGCGCCACGATGTGCGGCTAAAGTAAAAACCACGACCTGTGTCCATAGCAGGAAAAAAATAATCGTGCTCTGTGTGTACGTGTGTGCTGGGCATGTGCGTGTATTAGTTGATATCTGTGGATAAATCGAAAGCCTAAATGTAGCCCAGGTGCTGAGCTAAACTCTGGGACACAGGGGTAGAGTGAGACCTATCATCTGCTTTCGAGGGGATTCCAGTCGGGGGCAGGGGCATGGGTGTGGGGGCATCGTAAGAGTCCACACGGAGACTGACCAGGTCCCGGGGGACAACCCCTCTCCCGGGGGAGAGACCCACCCGGGGGTGACTCAGGCTCGACGGGGGGGGGGGGGGGGGGGGGGGGGGGCCGAGTGGGGGCTGATGGGAACGCAGAGAAAATGCTTGCACTTCCACGGAAATATGTGAACGTGCTCACGAAAAGACTTAGCTGTCATGATTTCTTTCCCCGATGGCCCCACAGCACTACGTTATCAAAACACCGTTCCCCCGCGTTACTGACATGTAACTGACACAGAACATGACTTAGCCTAAGGTGTGCGGCGTGATGAGGGGATGCCCACGGACGCCGCGTCCCGGTCACCAGCGGCCAGCGAGCGCCGCCATCCGCTCACCTGTGTGCGTGCGGTGAGGACATCTGCCACCTGCTCTCTTGGTCGCTTCCAAGTGCGTGACCCGGAACCGCAGGACTTCGGCCCAGCGTCCGTTCTGGTTCTCTCTGCTCCAACAGCTCTGCGGGTGGTGATGCTGTCCACACTGAATGCAAACTCTCCAGGGCAGCGGCACCACCCCAGGGGCCAGGGGCACCCGTGGGGCACGGCAGGGGTCTGCAAAATGCCTGCACACCACGCCTGGTGCTTTAGGATCTCCAAGCCATTAGTGTATTTAAACCCCCCAAACTGGGCCAGCGGATCTAGTTCTGGCCTCCAGGTTCAGGTAATGCTAACTACAGTGAAGGTCAAGGTGACAATTAAAGACAAAAAAGGTCTCCAGCAGCCGTGTGATATGGCTTGCCTCAACGTGTACTGCAACTCTGTGATGTGAGGGCTATTACAAGTACTGAAACAAAAACAGATCAGGAAATTTAAGTCAAGAGCTTTAGCCTCAAAGTTAACGGGTGGTGCTGGGACATGAATTTAGATTTGTTCTTATTTTAAAAGCTCTTTTCGGAGTGCCCTGGGGCTGAGTTGGTTAAGTGACCGGCTTCAGCTCAGGTCGTGATCTCACAGCTTGTGAGTTCGAGCCCCGCATCGGGCTCTCTGAGGTCAGCTCAGAGCCTGGAGCCTGCTTCAGATTCTGTGTCTCCCTCTCTCTCTGCCCCTCCCCCGCCTCCCTCCCTCCTTCTCTCCCTCTCTCTCTCTCTCAAAAATAAATAAACTTAAAAAAAAATAAAGGGGTGCCTGGGTGGCTCAGTCACTTAAGCGTCCGACTTCAGCTCAGGTCACGATCTCACGGTCTATGAGTTCGAGCCCCGCGTCGGGCTCTGTGCTGACAGCTCAGAGCCTGGAGCCTTCTTCGGATTCGGGGTCTCCCTCTGTCTCTGTCCCTCCCCCACGCATTCTCTGTCTCTCAAAATATGAACAAAAGTTTAAAATTTTTTTTTAAATTAAAATTTTTTTTAATTAAAAAATTTAAAAAAAAAGAAAAAAACCCAAAAACCAAAAATCCTTACTGAGGGGCACCTGGGTGGCTCAGTCAGTTAAGGCATCGGACTCTTGATTTCAGCTCAGGTCATGATCTCACGGTTCACGGGTTCAAGCCCCATGTTGGGCTCTGTGCTGATACCCTGGAGCCTGGTTGGAATTCTCTCTCTCTCCCGCTCTCAAAAACCAAAATTAATTAGTTAAACTCAAAAAAAGCTCTTTTCAAGTGTATGCAGGTCCAATTACATAGTTTATACTTTCCCTGTTGAGCAGGATCACAGCACGTGGGTTTACTAATCACTATTCCAAAGTCACCCTTAGCTGTTCATCTGTCTGCACACAGTCTCGAGAGGACAGGGATGATTGACAGCCATCACATGAAGCCAGCTGCGATGGTCCCCATGTCAACCTGCTCTTCCAATGCCTTCTGGTTCACGAGCATCCCGGATGAGAGCTTGGAGGGTTGTCAGAGTGTAAGTGTGGACGAGGTCCTAGCTGCACTGCTGTTTCAGGTAGGCATGAGCCTAGACTAGCCTTCCGCTAACTTTGAGTACCTGGAAAAATCCATTTTAAAAATGAAAATCCTTTCCCCATTATCTGTAACCACAGCTGAAGTTGTTCCTTCTCCTGCTGATTATGACACATCAGACACATCGGAGCACCCAACTGGAGCTGGGGGGCTGCTCCCTAAGTGTCGTGTCCTTCGTCGATGTCAGAGGGGATGCCCTTTGTTGAGGGAAGGGGAAGTCACAATTTTTTTTTGTTTTGTTTTTTAGAAAATGGAAGCCAATTCTGAAGAGACTGCTGCAAATATTTTATACTGAGGACCATCCAAAGGAGATTAGGCAGTTTTGCTTCCTTGGATAGCATTAAAAAAAAAAAACAAAAACTTTTTTTTTTAAGTTTATTAATTTATTTTGAGGGTGGGTAGGGGCAGAGAGAGAGGGAGACAGAGAATCCCAAGCAGGCCCCACGTGGTCAGTGCAGAACCTGACTCGGGGCTCAAACCCACAAACGGTAAGATCATGACCAGAGCCGAAATCAAGAGTTGGACACTCAACCGACTAAGCCCCACACATGCCCTGGAGAGTATTTTTTAACTCAGAGCTCCACAGCTGCCAACAAGGCAGGATTAATGCTCCACGGGTGACACATTTTGCAACTTACTGTTTCCCAGGCACTAAAATAATAAAAAAAAGCACCACTCTGGTTTTCTTTTAATCTCTCACATTTCCTCCAAAGAAAACTCAGGAGAAAAAATATACAATACTTGCAGCCTAATTCACGAGAACTAATGTCTTTCTCTTAAGAGTTCTCCTGACACGGGAATCACTGGGTTGTACCTGTTTTGAAATTTTCTGAGACCACGATGTTCCAGAAAGGCCTCAGTAGTTCTGCGTACTGACCTTTACCATCCGTATCCGCAAAAGGTGCTCAGACCTTCTCGGTGGCTCAGGGGGTTATTAAAGACGCAGGTGCCCAGCCTCTCCAGTGGCTCTTATTCTCAGCTCCCCATCACAACCACCTGGGGAACCTTCAAAAGTCCCAAAGCCCAGGCCACACCCCCAGAATGATTAAACCAGACTCTCTAGTGTATGAGGGGTAAGAGTGCGTGAAAAGTCCCCACCGGGTGACTGCCGGGTGCAGTGTCAGAGGGGACCTCCCTCGGTCCCCTAAACTGCAGGGGGTCCCGTATGACACACGGGCTCTGCACTGTCAGGGGACTCTCTCAAAAGAAGCCACTGCGGGCAGAGGTGTCATCAGATTCATTTTTCCGTCATTAACACAGCGCTAGACTCATACCCGCACTCTTCATAAGCAGCTACTGGATGTGTAAATGAGTGGAGTAAATGGGTAAGTCGAACTCAGCTAACAATTAGCTTTGTCCAAGATCAATTGTTCATCACAAAAATGAGTCCCGCTTAGTTAACAGGATAGTTAAGATCCAGTGAATTAATGTATGGCGGGGGAGGGGGGGCACCTAACACAACGACAGATTTTCATTTCTATCTTTCCGGTAGCACTTGTGGACTAAGACACTGACACCAGGGTAATTAATCCCAGTATGGTCTTTTGGGCTAAAAAGGCTACAGTAACCAGCAATGCCTCCTGCAGAAGGTCCAAAATTCGGTGGGGGAGGGAGGGAAGAGGGGGAAGGGAATTGAGGTCCTGACTCAGGACGAAGCAGCACCAAAAACTTCAGATGAACACGAGCTGGGGTCCCTAGACAGGCTTCCCCACGTTTGGGCAAATCCCACAAGAGTTTTGCCCACAAACCAATGAATGGCTTAGGTAGGTAGAAAACTGAGACAAGGATTTGGGGGGATCATGATGACGACCAACAGAAAACAAGGTTGTGTTCATCAGGGGCTTTATTTTATTTTTTTAATTTTTTTTTTCAACGTTTATTTATTTTTGGGACAGAGAGAGACAGAGCATGAATGGGGGAGGGGCAGAGAGAGAGGGAGACACAGAATCGGAAACAGGCTCCAGGCTCTGAGCCATCAGCCCAGAGCCCGACGCGGGGCTCGAACCCACGGACCGCGAGATCGTGACCTGGCTGAAGTCGGACGCTTAACCGACTGCGCCACCCAGGCGCCCCTCAGGGGCTTTATCAAGGAGACTCGGGGAAGGGTGCTGTGGATTCAGAGGGACAGGACAATAAAAGGAATACGGGGCCTTGCCAGCTCATTGCACACTCATCAGCCCCTGTCTCATGCCAAGACTCATTCCTGAGCCGGGAGGGTGACGGTTAAGTCACAAAACAAAGGAAAGGAAAACAGCCTTGCAACCTTCTGCTGGTGGCCAAATTTATGTATCAACTTGACCGTGTTAGGAGGTGCCCAGATATCTGGCCAAACACTATGCTGGATGTTTCTGTGCAGGTGTCTCTGGATGACGTTAACATTGGAATCAATAAACTGAGTAAATCAGATTGCCCTAATGTGGGTGGGCCTCATCCAATCAGCTGAAGGCCTGAATAGAACAAAAATGGTGATCCTCCCACGAATACGAGGGGACTCCCCATGCCTGACCGCTTCAAGCTGGGACACTGGTCTTTTCCAGCCTTTGGACTTGAAGGGAAACATCAGCTCTTCCTGGGGCTCCAGCCTGCAAACCTTTGGCCTGGCAGTTCTGCCACGTTCTCACATTTTCCGCCTCAGACTGGAACGACACAGCTGGCCAGCTCACCAGCCGATCAGATCTTAGGCCTCTGCGATGACGAGGCAATTCCTTACACTACATCTCTCTACGGACCCACCTCCTACTAGTGCTATTTCTCTGGAGATCCCTGACTGATGCATGAACACACCAGACACCTGCATACCTACAGATGACCTCGGTAAGTCCCGTGACCATCAGGATAGAGGATTATCTTTGTTCTACCGCCAGCTGGAGTAATTTTTAAATATAAGAAGTGAAAATCACACTGAGGACCCACGTACCCACTCTCCCACCCTCCGCCCAAGTGAGAGAGAACAGTAAAAGATGACATTAAGCCACAAGACCACCATGCCTGTGCATAAGGACAGGAAAGAGCTCAAAACAATGCTACTGCATTATGTACATGCAAGTGTGATGTGTATCACACAGGGGCTCCATGCTCTCGGATGGGCAAAAGTTGGAACGCCTACAGGTGTCCTGTCTTATGCACATTCCGAGCCCTCTGTAGTGGGAGGGATCAGTGGAGCACTGAGCCCATCTGTAACACCCAAAATGTCTTTGCTTCCGGCCGATGACCTCTTCCGAAAGAGTGGTTCATCCCTCTTGCGCCTCTGGGGAAGGGGCCATACGCTGGACGTGCTGTTCTGCTGGGATGAAATTCTAGGTCCGAGATGGGGGGGCAGACCAGGTTCTCTGCCCCTTCCCGTGCCAGTGGTGTGGCCGTCGAGGTGAATGTTACCAGGCTCCGTGAGGTCGGGATATGAACTCAAAGCAATGACACTCTAAATTAACTGCGTGGTGACATAATCTATATTAATTGAACATGATTGATTCTTATTCAGAACAAATGGGCATCTTGGCATGGCCATATTGATATGTCAAAAGGGCTTCGTTATAGTACCTCATTGTCAATAGATAAAGTTGGCTGAATTGGGTCAGCAGGTACTACCTCCAACTGTCCTTTGTTATGACATCACAGAGTCTGAAGTAGACAATAACAGGTGGATTTCAGGGGATGCTCATTCCCCTCGCCCCCTGCTGGGCTACCTCTTGCTTACAAGAACAGCTTCAGGACTGTCCTCTGCTGCTGAGGCATTCTGACGGGAGCGGGGGGCCACCTGAGCACCAGTCAGGAGGAGGAAGGCGTTTCTTTGGCCATCCCCACTGCTGGGGTAGGGAGAGACGGCACAGAAAGGTTCATGCATGCTTCTTGCCCATTCCTGTGGATTCTCCTACTTCTCCCAAGATGAAAGAGGAAAAAGCAGATTTTACTGGACTCTCAGGGAATTCCCAGGCAAAAAGTCATGGAGGTAGAAATGGGCAGGACTACATGAGGAATGAGGTGAATTTTAAGTAAGGGGAGTGGTGCATGACAAGGAAGGCTAGATTCAGTAGGAGTGGGGCAGGGCACCCCCCTTAGAGCAGTCTGGCCATATCTGGGCAGAGTCACGCCATCCCGCGGCTTCCCAATGGGCAGAGGCGAGAGGAAACCAGTGTTTTCGGATTAACCCAAGTCCCAGGTCCTTGGGGGACCTGGTTCATGGCCATGGAGCCCAGGTGCTCCTGGAAAGCAGGCAAGGTGATACTCTCCACAGCTCAAAGGTAATCATCTTCAAACAACCAACACTCAACAGAGAAATAAAGGCCCTCCAAGAAATTCTGATGGCTATGAATAACACAACAAATCACTAGCTTTTGGTCATTCACTCCATGAGCGCCCGTGACTTCTCATTCCGAGCGAGACCACACACGGGCGATAGCGGATCTCAGGGTGATGAGGCCCCATCACAGCTCTGCAGGGAAGGCCAGCTTCCTGGGGCTGGTGTGACCAACATGGAACCTGAGCTAGTGTCTCAGAGTCAGGAGGGAGGGGCCGATCGTGCTAGGAAGGGTCCTGAAAAGTGAGGTGCTGTTGCCAAACACACAAGGAAAGAAGCCACACCAGGAAGGCCACACGTCCCACCCAAAGAACCTGGCCCACGGAGGCAGTGATGAGAAGCCACACTGCAGCACAGGGTCCTACTGAAAACTAGTAGGAATCTCGGAGATGTGTTGGCGTCCTCTAGAATTCCAGACAACTAGGACCACTTGGAGGCTTCTGGTAAGTAAAAAGGAGTTCCTTGATAGAATTTAACTTTTAGAACTATCACCTAGCAGCAAGCTGGGCAATGAACTGCGGTGATTAGGGGCAGGGAGATGACTGTAGCCGTGACTACCCAGCACCTGGGTGAACGTAGTGTGGTCACTTCTCTGCTTCATTTACATTTATTCTTATCTTCTCGCAGCTTGCCCAAAAGGAATCCAGTCGGGCATCATGTTCACAACGTGAAGAGTGAAACTTGGGGCACCGGACAAGTGTCCGAGCGCGTGGCCTGGCGCTGTTTTCCAAAGGTCTGGTAGCTTCTCCATTCTCCCCCAGTTTGGCTCATGGGGCTACGGAACGCTTCTCACATATGTCGAAAGTGTGGTTTTGGGGCTCCCGGGTGGCTCAGTTGGTTACGCATCTGACTCTTGGTTTCGACTCAGGTCATGATCTCACAGTTCATGAGATCAAGCCCCACGTCAGGCTCTGCACTGACAGCTCACAGCCTGCTTGGGATCCTCTCTCTCTCTCTCTCTCTCTCTCTCTCTCTCTCTCTCTCTGCTCCTCCCCTGCTCACTCACACTCCCTCTCTCTCTCAAAATAAATGAATAAACTTTTTTAAAATGAAAGAAAGGTGATGCTGGAAGTTATTTATCCTGAGGATGCTAACGTTACAGCCATATTTGTGGAGAAAGGGTAGTTGTTTTAACAAATGGTGTTGAAACCTCAGATATCCACACCCACCCACACCCACACCCACACCCACACCCACACCCACACACAGAAATTTAATCCATACTACATACGATATACAAAAACCATCTGAAAATAGACGGTAAGGTCTAAACATAAAACCTAAACTTATAAGACTTCTAGAAGAAAGGTAGGAGAAAATCTTTGTGACCTTATATTAGACACGTTGCCAAAAGCAAGATCCCTAACAGGGCCAACTGGTAAATGGGATATCATCAGGAGGAGAAACTTCTGTCAAAAGGGAATGAAAAGAAAAGCTACCATTTGGGAGAAAATATTGGCCAGTCATATATTAGTCAAAGGACTTGTATCCAGAATATATAAAGAACTCTCAGAATTCAACAATAAGAAAACAAAGCAAACCCTCAGTAATAAAATGGACTAGAGATCTGAACAGACACTCCTCCAAGGCAGATACACAGATGACAAATCCATGCAAAGATACGGAACAACATACCTCACTCGGGAAGTGGAAACAAAGCCATAATTTAGTAGCAGTACACGTCTACTAAGAGGACGAAGGAAAGATGCCTGATCATGAAAGAATGCACACTCACGGACTCCTTGTGTATACAGTTCTAGGAAATGCACCCTAGACCATGGTGGCTTAAAGCAGATCTCTGGTTTCCGCAGGAGGGCTCCAGAGTGAGCGACACGAGGAAACTTTTTGGGACCACGATGTGCTCCCTATCTCCCTATCTTGGTTGTGGGGTTGGTTTCTGGATGTATACATCTGCCAAAGCGTATCAAATTGCACACTTTAAATATGGGTGGTCTGGGGCCCCTGGGTGGCTGATCTCAGGGCTTGTGAATTTGAGCTCTGCAGCGGGGTCTCTGCTCTCAGGTCTCTGCTTGGGATCCTCTGTCTCCCTGGCTCTCTGCCCCTCCCCCACTCACACTCTCTCCCTCTCTCAAAAACAAATAATTAAAAAAAATCAATAAGGGTAGTTTGCTGTATTGTATGTATCTGTCAATAACGCTGTTCAAAGAGATAATTAGAATTCTATACGTATGACCCATATCTTTGAATCTTGAGTTTTCTGATCATCTCCTCTTTTATTTCACCCTCCGCTTGTACTGTACTGACACCCTCATTTCCACATCTCTTCGCCTCGTACCTACAACTATACACAAGTTGCCTTTATCAGGAGAAAACGATATACTGGTTTTTTTTCCAACAACCCCAGCACTAGCAGCCCCTGGCCATGGGATGGATTTCTAAGTTCCACAATGACAAACATTTAAGAAAAAATATCCAATCTCATCAAGGTGAGCAGTATCTTGGGACTACAGGCAGTTTTTCTCTGGGATGAAGCAGCTTCCCTGGGGGGTAATCCTCTTCCTCAGACTCGATCAGAGCTAACTCAAATTGGGCTCGGTCTTCCTTCAGAAAAGAAGCTGCTACTTTACATGTAGGTACATCCATTGCAGTTGGGAGGCAGGAAGACTTCAGCTTTACGCTTCTCTTTGGCCCTCGAGGACAATCTATACTGCCGAGGTGCTCACACACATAGCAGGTGCAACCTGGGATGCTGTATCTGTCCTACTCTGTCGAGCAGGCAGAAATACCTCATGTCGCTTTCCTCCAATTTTCGTATTCTTGCTTGAACTTAACTTGTTAGTCTGGTGACACATCTCTCTCTCTCTCTTCCTCTGCAGATCCTGGTTTCTCCAGTCGTGGAGGATTTCTCCCCCACGGGGACTGTCTTGCACATGATGGGAGACAGCAATTGTGTGTGACCAGCAGTGAGAACACAGGGTTTAAGACCTCCCAGACTCGGGTCGCAACCCTGCATTTCGAACTTGTTTGCCCTCTTGCCAACACGGAACACGCTGCCTCTGTTCCGGCCACACTGCTCCAAGGCTTACACTTTCTTGTCTGTGCCCCTACATGCACGTGTTTTCTCATATCCCCTCAAACAAATTTCTGTTTATTAAAATGTTACCCACTACTTAAGCCTTCAATCAAAACGTAGCCCCTCTATTTCAATTTTACTCCAACAAATATCCAACCCTTGCTTCTCCATGAAGACGATAAGAGGGCAAAATATCAAACAAATATATAGACACTGGGATGTAACATGGACATCTACTTTATGAACATATGGATGCTGTTTTTTCCCGGTTCTTCCATTGCCCCCCAAGATTTCCAGCACATGTCTCCGCACACACAGGTAATGCTCAGTATGAGACTCTGAAGAGAGTCTGAAAGTATAATGTATGCTTAATTTATAGCAAAATCATTCCAACATCTTCAATCTGGTATTGAAATTTGCAAGTAAATGGCCATGCTCACGGACTCCCGCAACCCATCTGCATACTGTTAGCCCCTCCACAGCAACACAAAGCAAAAATGCCTAAGAACCTCCAGTTTGCTTACCTAAGTATACGTATTTACAGGAATAATTATCTCCAAGAGTTCATATTTACTGAGGACTCCGAACAGGAGATGCATGAACTTCTAGGTTTACCACTGGAAATAATTCCTGTGCCTCAGCTCAATAGCTCCCAACTTCCTTGCGCTCACGGATACACCTGGCCTCAGGCCATCCCAGGCACCCCCAAACCCTACCTCCAATTCTCCACCTCGGACACCTACCTCACTACCTGGAGTGCAATATCCTTGTCTGCATAAGACTCCACAAAATTTCATGTTTTGATGCCTTGAATCACACCATTTTATATGCTTGGTCCACACGGGGATTTTTTGAAAACTCATTTTTAAGCATCTAATTGAAGTTTCTCCTCTTTGCAGTCTTCCTCCAAGCCCCCTGCCTTCCAGAGAACATCAGGTGCCCTGTTTCGATGTTTCCAGGGCACTTTATCCCTCTCCCCATCTGGCACCTTGCACATGGTACTCTGATTACTTGTGCTAAATTCCTATGCTGAATACAAGCCCAGTCAGGGCCTTCTTCATATCTCTACCCAAATTTGTCCTGGAGGGCTTATACAGTGCCTGAAATGGTGCCAAGAAATGGTTGGGGAATTGATCTAAAAGTCTGCTGTAAGTCCTCTTTACCTTACTCTCGGCATTCCTACAGCTGAAGACAGGAGAAAGAGAATCAAGCATTAAGGGACAGAGATCTACCAGCATCTGTTCCCTAAAAGGCTTAGGTTAAGTACTTGCTTTTTTTTCCCCCTGCCTTCTTTCCCTAACTGATAAATTATAGAGCAGAAATATTCAGCTTCCTAAATCAAAGGGCTATCTTAAATTCAAAGGTGAATAACAAACAATGCATAGATCACACCTATATATAATGGCTAATAGCCAAACTACCTAACAATGTTAATATTCCTAAAGACAAAAAAAAAAAAAAATATTCCTAAAGAGGGCCAGGCGAGAACAAAAACAACCGGGGAAAGGAAACCTTTTTTGATGTTTTCAGATACTATGGTAACGTTAAGGTCAGCAATGAGGCTGAAGTAAACAGACTTGATTAATTCCCAAGTGATTCATATTCAATCATACATTTTAATGTATATAGTAAACTGGAGTTAAGCTAGCTTCATCCACCCATCCATCTACCCATCCACCCATTCATCCACCTGTCCTATCCATCCACCCACACACCCATCCATAAACCATCCATCCATCCATCAATTCACCTACCCACCCATCCATCCACCCACCCTCAATCCATCCATCCATCCATCCATCCATCCATCCATCCATCCATCCAACGGATATTTACTTAGCACACACACCTTTAGTCTACATGCTGTAGCTAAATATTAATTATGGGCTAGTGCCCACAGAAGAAGGAAAGAGAAACCAGCCTTTGTTACAAAGTGAAAGGCCTTTGCTTGCACATTACATTTGTGATTCATTTATTTCTCAGAAAATCTTACAGGATAAGTAATCTTGTCACTATTTTACAGATAAGGCAGATGAGATAGGGTGATTAAAGAGCCACTCAGGTTACCCTTAAGTCCATCTGCCTGAGAAAGAGGTTCTCTACATACTCGCTAGCATGGATAATTATCTACCTTTTCTTCATTAAGATGTCAATAACCGTGTTAAAACCGCAATGTTTTAAAAATCTTACAAGCATGTTTGTATTTCACATACTCACTTCTCCAATCAGTGCCTTGGCAGGCAACATTTGCAGAAAATGGCATCAACAATCAAAGCACAGAATCTGCACTTAGCAAATCACTCTAATAATGAAGCACCAACAGACTCCCCAGGTCACAAGTTTGTTCGCTGGGCTTCTCTACAGTCCTCTCAGTCGCTCTTTGGTTATCATTTGAGAATTTACATCTCCCATATGAATGTTTCCCCTTATAAAACATTCAGCACATTTTCTTTTAGAATCACTGGTAATAGAAACTTCCTCAGTTGCTACACGAACACAAGGTGATGCAGGCTTCTTCAAGATTTTGTTGGTGAGGACAGTTTGTAGGAAGACCATTCCATGAAAAACCTACTCGATGCTTTTTCTTTAAGAAGGAACAGCTCTTGCCAGCACGAGGTGAATTCATGTGCTTTTTTAGACCTTTGGGGAAAAAAAATCAACCCTATTTATCCTAGTTCCGTTCTTTTAGCCCATCAGAAAGGTCTATCCATCTGTTTAATCGATAGCAAACCCAAAGAATCTGTTCTGGTTCACTAGGGGTGGGGGAAAAAATCTTTAAAGAAAACCAACAGTGCAGCTTGAGTTCCTGAATGTATCTGCTGAAAAAAAATCACACGGTATGAACTAAATGCATATTTAAGCCCTTCCTACGCCGGCAGTAAATACAAGGCAGAAACTCGCCTGCTTATTCCAAGACTGACGTCTGACTTTCAAAAATACGTCCCAGCCCAGGAACCCCTCCCCTTTTGGGAAGAAAGAGCTGCTGTATGTTTCTTGGAAGTCCTGACATTACTGGATGAATGGACGGTGCTACTCTGAGCTCCTTTTACCTCCCCCGGGAACGACAGCCAGGGGCACCGGGGAAGGTGGGAAGAGGCATGACCCTCTAGCGAACCTGGAGACCTTCCCCGGGGCAATGCCAGCGTCCCACAGCTCTGTTCCATCACCCTGCGTTAGCCAATGTTAGTCACACCCTTGGTAGGTTAGTGAAAGCCCACTTTACATCGATTTTGCCGATTCTGGAAAGAGGAGGCCTTTTCCCTGCCCTCAATTCTTTATCCCTCAGTATGAGTCCGATGTGCATTTGAGCTTTAAGATCATAAAATATTTACTAACTTCCAGCTTTTAATGTTCGTGAAATAAAGAGCCAAATTAATAATTTTTGAGCGTTGGTTAAAAAGAAACTCAAGACTTTCTCCAAAGGGACAGCATTCAAGGCCAAATAAAGAGGTGTGGCCAGGTCCACCTGGCGTCAAAATGCCTGGCTGCCAAGTGTCACTGGCTATTTGAACCACAGACAAAAACATCACTGTTCACACGAACTATGATTTGTTTCTCTGTTTCCCTCCAAGAGCCAAAAGCAGTTGATCCGGTTTGTGCGGAAGGACACACAGGAAGATGGAAAGCCAGACCACAGAGAGAGACTCAAATACAAGGACAGCCTCACCGGGAGGACGGTGGCAGGTGGCTAGCTGGCTGATGTCACCCTATGGGATGACATCATTTGCTCTACCGTTGGGGGCATCTGAGATTCAGTATTTTCCTTCTTCGGAAAGCCCCCGTGCAACCAAGGGGCCACTCCTACCTTAGGGACCCACTAAGCAGAGACCCCAGGCTGGAGATGCAAACACCCTACCAAGTGCTGCACTCAGCCTCCCTCAACGCTGAGGGGTAATCCCACACATCACTAACGGAGCACCTACTACGTGCTGGTATGTTCACAGATGCTGTAGTATAGACATCATCAAGTTTCATCTGCGCCCCCAAACACTATAAGGCAGTATGGGCAGCTTCACCTTCCGGAGGAGGAAAGGTGGGTCTCAGATAGGCTGAGACCAGCCCAACACTATACAGATAGGTGGCGGAAGAATCCAAATTCAAATTCTGATCTGTCTGCAATGCAAGGCCTTTTCTACTGAACTAGGGTAATCAAGGCTGGTCCCTCGATTATCCCTCGCACAGAAGGAAGTGCCATCCTGTCTGCCATCCTGCCTCTTGGCATCAACAGCTTTACGATGACCGTTCCTACTTCCCAAGAACCTGGAGAAAACAGGGAGAATCACAGGGCATTCGGAGGAGACCTACGGAAATCCAGTCTAGCCTCATCACATCATAGAGAAGAGACAAAGGTTCACGGAAAGGAAAGGACTTGCCCGAGTTCACGCAACTCCAGAGAGGCAAGGCGGCCACAAGAACCCAAATACCCAGGGCATTTGCTCTCCAGTCTACACTGCTGAAATCTACGCTGAGGGTTTGATATTGAGGCAAACCTGGAACGGAGAGATGTGGGATCACAAAATGAAGGCTGCCTCGAACGGTTCAGAAAAAGAATCAGGGGCGCCTGGGTGGCGCAGTCGGTTAAGCGTCCGACTTCAGCCAGGTCACGATCTCGCGGTCCGTGAGTTCGAGCCCCGCGTCGGGCTCTGGGCTGATGGCTCGGAGCCTGGAGCCTGTTTCCGATTCTGTGTCTCCCTCTCTCTCTGCCCCTCCCCCGTTCATGCTCTGTCTCTCTCTGTCCCAAAAATAAATAAAAAACGTTGAAAAAAAAAATTAAAAAAAAAAAAAAAAGAATCAAAGGTTAGTGAGGGTTTTAATTTGGTTCTCAACTTGTGTCATTACTTATGAAATAACCCACCGCATTTTGTTCTTTTTTGGAGATGTATAAATGTAGCTTTGCATATCTAAATGCAGACATGTGTGATGAGCATCAGTATAGACACCCTGTGCTATCAGAGTACCTGCGGGAATAGGTCTGGAGGTGTGTGTGCTGCTCAGACATCTTTGTGCCCCAAAGAAACACGGAAAGCATAATGAAATATTCACCCACAAAAAAACCACCAGTAAGTGGGGGAAATGATAAAGCGGCAGGGTCCTGCTTCTAGTTCTGTATACATCAGCAAAGTTTTTCAGACCGGAAAATTGCACGGCCAACCAACAGCAGATTTAAATACCCCACACCACACAGGCGCTCTCTTTTGTTCCACTAGACTGTAGACTAATTAAGGCAAGGATCGTGTCTTATGATCTCTGTATCACTGACACCTGCTTAGACCTCAGCAGCCATATGAACAAACTTATATCTGGGGGCTAAGCATTATTTTCACTGATTTTATACCCCTTGAAACTGGAGTTCACTGTTCTTGGGACCAAAAATACCTCATTAGGGAATTAAAAATGTAGATGGCCATTGGATGCTTTGTCCACACCAAAGCTATTCAAAGCCCTTAACCTTGAAAAGCCACTTTGGGGGGTTAAGTCCTCTGTATCCTTTGTTCTCCCACTTTAACATCATCATCTCTTGAAATGACCAGCACAGGAAGAGGAACCGCCCTAACCACGATATAAACTATGTAGTGCTTATACTGCGAGAAGTAATCATTAGAATCGTAGTACATATAGAATGTTAGAGCCCGGAAAGGACCTTCAGGTGGTATAATTGTTTTTGATTCTGGCTGCCTGCTAGAATAACCTGGGGAGCTTTTGAAACATTTATTGATATTGTGGGCCCCACCCACTGCGACTTTGACTTGACTGGAGTTTAAACAAAGTTTAAACAAAGCTTTCTGGGAGATTATATTATACTACCTGGATAGAGAATCGAGCTGTTGTGACTTACACACGTCCCCCCAATTTTGTAGGTGAGAAGAAAAGGACAAAGGGAAGTCAAGTGACCACTTTGGGCAAAACCATGCATCTTGCTTATCACTCTGTTACATCGCATTATCTTTCATGAGTTTTGTGATTCCTAAATATTCAAGTTTGGGTTGTGGGAAACTTGGGACCAGCCTTTCTAGTACATAAATTTCTCTTGTCAAATATCCGTTAAACCAAATGGCATCACTCAGCATCCAGTAGCTGGATTGAAATCAGTCATTTGGCTACTGTAGGCATGCAGTCTGAAGAGCAAAGCCATCTAAAGCACTGATTCCAAACTCTGCTGACTTCTGCAGGTGGACCGGTCCTGGGTTTGTGTGGAAAAAAACTCTCTTATTTCTACTTGCTACCAGTGAAACAATAGAAATACATGGGAGCCACCCAAACCATGGGAAGACTGCTGCTGTTTTAGATGAGCACGATTTCGTGGTATGGTAATGTTTTATTTCATGCCAGGCTTCAATGTCCAGATTTTGAAACTCTATACCCATCATCTTGACCCTGGCTTTAGACGCGCCATAGATGGACCCGGGAAGGAACAGACTCGGAAGTAACCAAGCCCCCAGAATAATTCTGGCCACCTGGATGAGAGACTCAACAGCCACTCCTCTATTAAGAGGCTTTTAAATCCTTACTTGGAAACTGCTTTTGAATCTCTCTGATTTTTACAAGTTTTATTAACAACAGTCTGGAGTGATTAGCATAAAACCACCATAAAAAAGGTAATGAATAATTCAAAGTTGAAACTACAGAGTAATTACATCACCCATTTAAATTCCCCACCCCTAAATAATTAAGGAATCCCTTGGATTATTTAGAATGTGCTTCCTTTTCTGGACTATGCTGTTGGCCAGTGAAATCCTGGGCGTCTCTCTATATCGCCCTGAGGCCTCCTTCCAGCAAACAGGGCCAGCGTCGGTGCTGTGAGTTTGGGGTCTGTGGGCCCCACACATCCGAAAGACCCTCCTCTCTCAGAGGATGCCTTTCCACACACGGCTTACTGAGGGGCTCATCTGGAGCTTTGGGGTGTCGTATGTAACAAATATTTAGATCACTGGGGAGGCTCGTGGCTAGAAGGAAGCTTAGTCTGTGAAAGAGATAATACAAATTACCCTACTGTTCATCCACATATCTACACATGACTCTGATCCATTACCTCTGATGTCACTCAGAATGCTGTAGAGTCTGGAAGCCAGGTCTGAGTATCATTTCAATAAGGCATTCTGGGAGCCCTCTAACAGCTAAAAGCTATGAGGCCCAACACATTTAATCAGACTTCTTCAGACAGATCTAGGCAGATATTTGGTGACTTTGGAGCACAGAGTAATCTGTTTCCCATATGCTCAGATTAAATCTTGGAGCTGGGGGGGAACCACTCACTTTATAGATGGGAAGTGAAGGGAGGGCAGTAGAAGCAGTTCTGCCCAGGACCCAGGATCAAGAGACTAATCCCAGGAACCACACGGTTGGTTGTCAGACCTTCGGCCCAGGGCTGTGCAAGCTGCATATGGTGCTCCTTAGAGTGTCATCATTTAAGTGTTTTAAATATGCTTTTGTTTACTCAGATGAAATATCCATTTATATGCTCCACATATGCTCTAATTTGGGAAGAAATTGTTTTGGTTCTACCCAGTCGAATGTAAAGCTTTGCTTAAGAAGTAATTTCAAAATTACTCACATTCTTTTCAAACTCCCATTATCTGATCATTACAAGTTCAAATAAAGAGAGAGCATGACTCACTAAGTAATTGACAAAGCACATCTATAACCCCAGAGCATCATACAGAAAGAAAAGCAGCTTACCTATAGTCAGAAATGCATTAGGTGTGCTAACTGCCTGTTATTTATTCATCTAATGAAGCAATTTCTAATGAGCAGGGTACTAACACTAGCATACCAAAAAAAAAAAAATTAAGTAACGTTAGCGTAAGATGGAAACTTACCCACAAATTTATACCAGCTCTGCATCATATTTTAAGGAGTCCCTGACAATCAGATTCAGGGTCATTCGTTCCTTTTTATGTCCTAAACACTCAGGGGTTTTAACTTTGGTACCAGCATACAATATCAACACACATCTCCCCGAATCTCACGCGACGATTCAGAAACGAATTCTTTACTTGTTGCTCTGAACCCAGATTCTGACAACTGCAAAGAAGCAATGGTTTCCCTAGATATTTTATCATTCTGCGAGAAGAGGCAAAAGTTGAAAATCCAGAAGCCGTCCACTATCAGGCTGGCTTGGGGCTGAGCTTCTCATTACAGAGGATTATGGTAATAGTCTACAAATGTGTATCACACGTTTGAATGGTTTGTGATTACCGCTGCCTCAGTACTTTCTAATGCTGTGATAGTGCACTACAGGGCCTGAGATGTTCCTCTCTCTTCTCTGTCTGGTCACACAGGGCTCCCGATAGACTACACAGTCTGAGAGAAAACGCATACAGACCTTATTTTCAGGGCTCTATCTAGTAGCCATCACATCCAACACTGTTCCCAGAGGCCAAGATCAGAAGATGCTGGATGATAGCTGAGTGACAGTAAATATAATTAACCATCATACTGTGGCTCAAATGCTAAGCTGCCTTTTCGAGAAAAGTCGTGTTCTGAGTAAACACCCAAAGTCGCACTGGCTGCTGATTGCATCTGCTACAGATTACTTAAAATTAAATCCCAAACGTTTGGCAAGACATCAGACATGCACAGTTGAACCTCTCCCCACAGGAGTTTTGGAAAATAACGCAACTATCTCACGGCGCCTCTCCCACAGTAAGGTAGGTTTTGTGTTGTTTGGTTTTTAAGAAATTGGATTCTTTTTTTTTTTTTTCCTGTAAGTTGATTTGTGTCCTTTTACTCACCCTCCAAAACTGTTTGAATCTGTTCACGCCGGGCAGCCTGGAAGCGTTCATCCCCGCCGGTGACAGGTCGGAAGTCTACCCTTCGCGGCTTCCAGAACGTCAGTGGGACTCCCACGGGCGGATCTGAAGCAGTGTACTGCTCGCGACGCTGACCAGGGTCCTTGCAATCTGAGACACTCCCTAGCTTTCAGAGCTGCTTTCCAACAACCACAGAGTCCGCCACTCAGCACAAAGCAACCAATAGCTGCTGCACATGACATCCTCAGCCTCGGAGGATCAGGCTTACCCCACTGCAAACTGATGTAGGGCAGAGAGGGAAGACTTAGGAATGCCTCCAAAGCAGCCTCCCTGGTGAAAAACGGGGTGTTTTCTAAACAGCCCTGTTTGCCTCTTCTTCATGTGGGCTACATCAAAGCTCAGGGTCTGCTCTGAGAAAGATAAATGCTAACACTAGTCTCAGCTTAACATGATCAGCTTAACCCTGGGTGTCCCCATTGACCTGAGATGGTCCTTGCTTCTTATTTGGGGTTCCGACCACGGACAGGTGCGTGTCTGGAATACTGGGGGACAGGACTTTCTATACATGATTCCTGATAAAGGGTAAATGCTGATTGTAGGTTTGGCTGCATCGGCTCGGAGAAACAGAGATTTGGCCATTATCTGCTTAATCTTCTAGCTAGGAGGGTTCAGGATACCAAGGAGCATATTTATAGTTGCGTCCGGAAATAATCTCAATATGCCTCTCAGAGAAAAGCAATGTGCAGATGGACAGACCCAGACTTTATCACGTTCACCGCTGTCACGGCGCTCTTGTTTATTGGTTGTTTCTAAACATATTCTTTGAGCACCAACTCTATGCCAGGCACTATGGCCGGTTCTGGGTATAAAAGCGTGAGCCAGGCAGGCATCAACTCTGAAGCGGTGACGTTTATAGTTCAGCGTCATTGTGATTTCATTACCTGTTGCTCTCCCCATGAACAGACCAACTCACCATGGAGACCAAGAGCTTTTCAAGGGCAGAGACTGGGCCACCATCTTTTCAGAGCCTGACGCAGTGCCCAGTGCATCGTCCGGAGCTTTGCCAGTTCTCACCGACGAGGCTGATGGGGGTCACTCAGGTGTCCCACCATCAACCTGCAAGAGCGATTGCTCTGAGATGATGCTACCTTGACAGAGGTTGAGCAGGAAGGGTTGGACACTCCTAGATAATTCCCACCCAGACACCATTTACAAGAGGAGCCTTAGGTAAATAATTACTTCAACTCACCAGCACACCTCCTGTTTGTCGTCATACTTGGCTAGGACTGTGTTGGAACCAGGATAATGACTGAGGGTCAAACAGAAGCAGTGAATGGACACTGACCTTTTCGGGATTCTCTTGTCTTAGGATTTGTAGTATTATGAAAGTAATGAAAGGTGGTTTATGGGCAGAGGTAAAATGAATGAACCGAGGAGCTTGAGGAAATCAGCTTAACTCAACTGAAAGGAGCAAGGAAGAAGGGAGGAATGGAAGACAAGAGTGGTAAGGGCCAGGAGGGCTTCGAGGTCAGGGATTCAAGTAGGCAGATGGCAAAACACTGACCCAAGCAGGAAGAGTCTGTACTCAGGAAGTGAATTCAGTAACTGATACATTAGCGTCTTAGCCAGCCACCTCTCTACTCCCCCAAAGAGCAGCCACCAGGAACACCAGCATCGCTGCATTAAAGGAACGTGCTCTACAGCACATGGAGAAAGAGGAGAGCAAAGGAAGAAGTGGGGAGAGAGAGATGAGCACAGGGAACCCGTGTGAGGACCAGGCTGCAAGGACACGCGAGGGCCCCTCATCCCTCACTCCAAGCTTTCATCTTGGTCCCTAAGCAGCTGGATGTGGGTCTCCTCTTCACGGGACAGCAGAACCGTGTTGATACTTACGGAAATACGCCGAATCAGAGTGCATTGGGAGACACGGTGTGAAACCTCTCTGCAATCACAGAACATCAGGGATGCCTCATTTCTACAAAGAGGCTAATGACTTGTCTTTCCAATGAAAATCATGATTATCCACCATTGTTGAAAGTAATGCTTGTTGGGGCGCCTGGGTGGCGCAGTCGGTTGAGCGTCCGACTTCAGCCAGGTCACGATCTCGCGGTCCGGGAGTTCGAGCCCCGCGTCAGGCTCTGGGCTGATGGCTCAGAGCCTGGAGCCTGTTTCCGATTCTGTGTCTCCCTCTCTCTCTGCCCCTCCCCCGTTCATGCTCTGTCTCTCTCTGTCGCAAAAATAAATAAATGTTGAAAAAAAAATTTAAAAAAAGAAAGTAATGCTTGTTGCTAAATATTACTGGCTTACTACCTCTGGGCCCATGTTATATGGTCATTTCTGGTCCCTTGCAGCTGGAAGGAGCCATGTGACATTCTGCTCAATGAGTTCTGGAAGGAAGCAACTTTTACTTCATCATCAGCACCTCCAACTGCCGTTGCAAATGCTCCGAGCTCTCACTCTCTCACTCTGGCAGGATGACAGGGTGAGGGAGGGCAGACCAGACCCCCCTGGAGACCAGTGATGAACTGGTGGCATTAGTGAGAAATAACCCTTTCTTTTAGCCTCTTACTGGCACATAACCTAGTCGGATCCTGGCTGTTACAACTTGTAAATTTATTTTCTTAGTTTGTCTTCTCCCGACAAAATCAATACTTAGCCCCAAATGCATTTTTAAAAGTTCTAATGTGTGATGGTACTTTGCAATTTTTTCAGCGAGAAGATCCACTCGTCTGTGCTCCTGAACCCACCCAGGATCACACTTCAACAGCCCAGATCAACAGCTGTGTCTCTGAGCACAGAGGTCATAAGAGACATATGTGTTCGCTACATCAAAACAAAAAGTTGCTGCACAGCAAAGGAAATAATCAACAAAACTGAAAGGCAACCTACTGAATGGGAGAAGATATTTGCAAGGACATAGCCAATAAAGAGTTAGTATCCAAAAAATATAAAGAAATGATACAACTCAACACCCAAGAAACAAATAATCCAATTAAAAATGGGGAGAAGACACGAACAGACATATCTCTGCAGAAGACATCCAGAGGGCCAACAGACACATAAAAAGATGTTCAACATCACTCATCGTTAGGGAAATGCAAATCAAAAACACAATGAGATACCACCTCACACCTGTCAGAATAGCTAAAATCAAAAACCTAAGTAACTACAAGTGTTGGCAGGGATGTGCTCTTGCACTGGTGGTGGGAATGCAAACTGGTGTAGCCACCATGGAAAACGTATGGAAGTTCCCACAAAAAAAAAAAAAAAAAAAAAAGAACCACCCTATGATCCAGGAGTCGCACTAATAAATAATTACCAAAAAAAAAAAAAAAAAAAAAAAAAAAAAAAAAAAACAAAACAAAAACCCAACACACAAAACCAAAAAAAAAAAAACCCCACTAATTCAAAGGGATATATGCACCCCAGTGTTTATAGTAGCATTGTTTACAAGAGTCAAACTACAGAAGCAG
This sequence comes from Herpailurus yagouaroundi, assembly GCF_014898765.1. NCBI lineage: Eukaryota > Metazoa > Chordata > Mammalia > Carnivora > Felidae > Herpailurus > Herpailurus yagouaroundi. The sequence continues at coordinate 2,670,386 of NW_024412700.1, read as the reverse complement.
CCCATGAGTCCATCGACTGCTGAATGGATAAAGATGTGATACATATATACACAAAGGAATATTATTCAGCCATTAAAAAAGGCTGAAATCAAGGCTAGAGCCATCTAGACCATTCCCATCCGAGATGGCGATGCCTCACTTGAAACCAGCATCAGGAAGTGCCTGGCACCAGGGCAGACCAGTGCGGAAAGCTACTGTAGGGCCTCACGCATCGCGCCACATCACCGCGTCCGGACAGGAGCATTCCCTTCCCATCTGAAGACAGCACATTATTTTATCTGCATAGAAAGCCAAGACAAAGAAATGGTCCTAATCTCATGAGCTTCAAGGTTTCCTGGAATTCAGTCTCTCAGAAGCAGCTCTCAAGGGGGGTGTTCCTGCATCTGGGGATCGAAATGCATCAGATCTGTATGTAGCCTATTGATCCTGTCAGTACGGAAGTGGAGCAAGCTGATGCCCTTCTGTCTTTTCAAGCTGCCACTTAAGGGAAGTCGCAAGTTAGATGACACAGACAGCTACAGGGATTGGTATTGTGGAAAAAAATATTCCAAGCTAAGGGATCCATGCTGGCAGGGCTCCTAGTGTTTCCCCTTTAGAGTCTTGTAAGTAAGAGGACCAAGAAAAGTTGATTAATATTTAATTGATGGCAGATAAAAATAAGGCGATCTTGAATCTATGTAAGTTTGGAAAGGTAGGCATGATGAATTCGTCACCCTGGAAACAGACCATGAGAACCTCAGCACCAGGAAACTTTTAATCACTGAAAAATATGGGTAAGAAAATGTAGGTTTCTGACACTTCATTATACAATGCTTTTTAAAAAATTAGATTCTGTCATGCTGACCATATTTCTTCCAGGTCATTTGTAGTTTTGTCTTCCAGGCCACTTCTAAAATATTAGGATAGCCAGGGACTTCACTATCTGAGGTCAAAGAGAGGGCTGTTGAAGTTTTTGAAGAATTGACATTAACTCAAATATTCTGTGAACACGGCATATTTGTAGATGCACCTTGCATTTCCTAATGTATCTACATAAAAAGGTTTTCTCAATGTTTTAAGTCAGAATCCTCCTGGGAGATCCCGAATCTTTATAACATTATTGGCAAACCGAAACTTGTAAAGTCATTTTTAGTTTAAATTTTATCAAAAATAACATGGGTTTATTGATTTTTAAATAAACGGAAGTCTATCTTCACTTAATGACACAAGTAGTTGACATAGAAAACGAACAACCATGAATGTAAATTTTATATCTCGAGAAGATGAAAGTAACAGAAAATCAAGCCACCTTCCCAGAGCAAGCTAGTGACTCCTCGCGTGACTAAAACTTAAAGTAAGCCTTGCGGTAAAACTAAAGTTTTGATTTAAGGGAAAGGAAGGGACACCATTATGGGTGCTGGCCTGGTGGTGGCGAGTGGGGAAGTCATGATGAACCAAAGCTTTACAGCCTCCTCTGGGTTATAGATCATTACAGCTCATCTATCATCTGACTTTCCGGGACAACACGTGTGAAATAACAATCGCTTACATGTACAAGGGCTGGAGTTTAGGTGGTTAAGAATTTACCTCCAGAATATCAATACGCATAGGATGGCTTCTAACGTAAATCACCATTTCAGGACTCACACTTTCTGATCTGACTCCCGTGGCCACCTACATACTCTGTACTCTCCATTCGCTCGAGCTTTATATAAGGACACTGTACCACCATCTTGCACCCCCATTTCGTCCACTCATTGTTCTGTATGTAACCTAAAAATTCAGGTGTGCAAAAAGAGCACCTTTCCTTATTTTCTTTATAGCCACTAGAATTTGCATTCAATGTTCTGTCTGGCAGAATAAAAGGCAGATCAATCTCACTTGCCACTGGGGGCCAGGACCGTCCCAAGGTCCCGTGGGTTTCAGAGGTGCCAAAGCACAGTGGAGGGGCCTTCTGATCTTCTGTCATGGGTTACAGGAGTCTCTTTCATTCTGCATCATTCCTTCAGGTGTGGTTAGTCCTGATGCTTCCGTGCTGGCTTAACACACAGAACTCTTTGGTGGGACTGGAGTGGGGGCGGTCAAAAAGGCCAGGACCCAGCCTCCACAGGGCATCATCTGCCCTTCCCCTTGGGGTCTCGTCTCTGGCCTTGGGTTCCATCTTGAAGCAGCACACAGATCGCTACTCCCAGCGGGCCATGTTAACTAACTTCCCTTCTCCTCCTGGTCTGTGGCGACTTCTCTTGCTGCTTTCTAAGGTTCTCCGACCTCTTCCTCCCAATTTGGGACCTCTGCCACACTGAAAGGGGCAGTCACAGAATGGAAAGGAATAATCTATGAGCAGGGACCTTTTTAAATTGTGAAATTCTAGATAAATACTAGCCGTACATTTCAGGGACAAGCCATAGTTGGTGACTTTCTTCAAACCTACAGAGATCTGTGTCTAACATTCTGTATTCAGTAGAGCTTTTTTCTCCCCCCTACTACTCACTCTACTGCAGAGCACCAAATGGAGACTTCACTTACAGTTAAGTGTTTTCCAGAGTGTTCCTTTTTGCAAGCGTCTATAGCTTATTAAAACTAGGATACGTTCTGCCAGCGATGGGTAGAGAAAGGCCATTTATTGTACTTCCCTGCCTTCCTGTGGCTATTGGCTTTGTGGTCGGGGACTGAAGACATAAGCCAAAGAAAAATAATAATAATAATGATGGTCAGCATGAAAGCACTTTCTAAGAGGCACGGTGATCTGTGAGGCCGGGGGTATTTCAGTGTTTGCTCAACAAAGACTTCTTAGCTTCCTGATCAAATGGTACACGCTAACCTCCCTGTAGTAATTGCAGGATGTTGTCTATATAAAGGTTTTATCTTCAAATTAGCAATGACCTTTTGTTCTTCAAAGCTCATTGAACAGAAATGTGCAAATTCCACCTTCAGGAGGGATTAAGTATCATCAAGACTTAAAATGTACTCTCAGGATCCGGGCCCGAGTTGAGTCTACCCCTCGGTGCTCTTCAAAGGCCTGGGGTTTGTAGAAGCGGTGGGGCTGCATGGGGACAGGCACCTTGGTTTCCTGGAGAGGCCCTGGGCCAACAGTCAGGGTCTCAGTCCTTCCGCCTCAGCTCTGCCAATTGATAATACGTGTGCCCAGCCTTACCTCTGAGCCTCATTTTCTCTGCTACCAAGTGGCAAAGACAGTATTTTCTGTATTGTTATACCAAGCCCTATGAGTACTCTACGTAGTACTCGAGAACCACTGTTATCACATCCATTGCCTGGCCTCTCAGAGAAAGTTGGGTAAGGGGAGGGCTTTTCACTTCAAAACCAATCTGAAGTGTTGGTACGAGAGACGATTCTTGTCAAAAGTGTATCAGCAAACAGATGTATGTACTTTTCACGGGAAAATCGTAGCATAATGCATTCCAGTGAGTCCAAACCATGCTTGCTTGAGTGCAGGGTCCTTGGGCCCATCTACAGGCAGTCTGCAGCTCTGGTCCCATGTTACCTTTCCTAGGCTTAATCTCACCCTTCCTACCACACTTTACTGCTACTTCCTTTTCTGTAAACCTACGCAGGCATCGCTGCCTTTCTTACTGTCTTCCACCACAACCTGTATTTAAGGTAGCGTATCACCTAAGTTTTCAGTATATAAACTCCTTTATCATGGCTCATCGTTAAAGCGAAATTTGAAAAGAGTTCTGTACTTGGGTAGCATTCTTGTTCTGTATCAGCTGATAGCTTAATCCCACAGGGAAGACATCCATTTATTTTTTTTTAAGGTTTTTTTTTTTTAATTTGTTTTGAGAGGGGTGGGGAGAGAGAGAATCTCAAGCAGTCTCCATGCTGTCACTGCAGAGTCTGATGCAGGGCTCGAACTCACGACTGCAAAATCATGACCTGAGCCAAAGTCAAGAGTCAGATGCTTAACTGACTGAGCCACCCAGGCGCCCCAGAAGACATCCATTTCTAAACATCGACAGGGAGCAAGTTTTCTGTATGTAGTGTGTATATGTCTCTGGAAAATGCTCAAAGAAGTTTTCTTCTCCACTGAACACAGGAAGTGACTTCCATTAGCATATTTAGCAGATCCCCAAATGGAAGGGTGCTGAGAACCTCTACTGCAGCTGTCAAAGCCCCAC